>NC_133775.1:79886541-80089247 GCF_003597395.2 Chelonoidis abingdonii | reverse complement strand
TGGGGGTCCCCCCAAGGAAGGGTTGGGGACACCAGAGAGAGGAAAGGGGGGTCAGGCCCTATAATTCCTGACCTAGTGGCAGCGAGAATATCCAAGCTGGTAGTGAGCTTGGGGGAGTTTCAGGTAAGCACCCAGGTCTTGGACGCTAAAGTCCAGATCTGGGACAGGAGGCTATTACCACACTTATAAATTGAAATTCTCTAATGAAACATTGAGAGATCAAGAATAATACATAGTATAACAAGGAAACAGCTCAACACAGCCACACAATGTATTTTCAGTGAGGATTCTGCAACTGCCAATGTATTTTCATAATTTTCCAGTGGAATTTACTGTACTTTCCAAACATTCAGATATGAAACCATTAATGGAATATACCAGATAACTATGTAACTCCTCAGATATAAAAAAAAAAAATAGAACATAATGGAGTGAAAAAGAGAAGCAGGGAAAAAAATAGAATGCCTAGGAAAAAAGTCCTTAAAACAACAAGAGGAAAAAAAAACTTCAAGACAATAATCATTCTGTCCCTTTAAACAACTTGGCTGGAAAAACAAAAAGTGACCACTAATCAATGTCTTCTGCTCCTAAGTCATTCAGGCACTTTTGTAAATAATATAGGACAACTTGCAGGGTTAACACAATTTAGGAAATGCTGGTGAAAAGCTCACCTATCATAAAAAAAAAAGAAAAACAAGGAAAGAATTAAATCTGCAGCAGTCAAGTCCACACTTATTCTCATTTTTTATGTTGTTTTTATTTACTAATTAAGGACAAATAGCAATGATGAAGTCTTGTTAGTGAATTGCCTTGTTTTTTGTAGTGTGATTTCCAATTGTTGTTTATACTGGTATGAAAATCCTACTAATGTTTAATTTGAAAAACAAAAGAAAAAAACTACATCTCCTCAGTTTGTTTAACAGTAACACAAAGAGGAAGAATGATCCAGTGGTTTGTGCACTATTCTGGGACTTGGGAAGACCTGGGCTTAAGTCCTTGCTGTGCCACAGACTGTGAGACTTCAGTCTTTAGTCCCCCTCTGCCTCATCTAACACTGGGCATAATAGCATTTCCTTTCCTCACAGGGGATGGAAGGATACATATATTAAATATTGTGAGTCACTCAGGTACCATGATAATTGGAGCCATATAAGTGCATAAGATAGAAACAGTTGGCAAGTGTCTTTTTTAGTGATGACCATTGTATGTAGTGTCCTTTGGTAATGAAATAAAGTGCATAAACCCCACAGCCTTCTGACAGTAAAGTAAGTATTTAGATTGGAGAAAAAATACTTGAGATCTTCGGCCATCTCTTAACACATTTTAAAAATTGAACTGCAAAATGAACCACCAACTGTTCTATGCCAAAGACAAAACTGAAGTCAGAACACTGTGTGAATTATCCAAGTTGTATTTCTCTCTCTTTTATATACAAACATATCACCATGAGAGCATGAAGCAGGAACTATCTCAGGATATGTCTACACCGCAATAAATACACTAAGTTTCAGAGGCTGGATCAATTGACGCAGGCATTCAGGATTCTGGGCTAAAAATTGTGGTCTACGTGTTCAGGCATGGACTGGCGCCCAGCCTTGGACGCCTTTCACCCTAGCATGGTTTCAGATTCCAGGCTCCAGCCTGAGTCCAAACAGGTACACTGCAATTTTTAGTTCCCTAGCCTGAGCCCCAGGAGACAGAGCATGCTGCGGCCATACTGCAGGTCTTTTATTGCAGTGTAGATGTACACTCAGAATGCAATATATAAACATTTTTTGTGTGTGTGTGCCTGTGTACAACACCTTTATAAGGGTTAAGTTTCATGTTACCTCCTATTATGTATGCTTGCTGAAATTTTTGTTGTTGCTTTACTTTATCCCCAAAAGTTTGTGTATTTATGAAATCCAAAATGAGGTGTACTTCTAAAGTCCTCATGGAGTATGTTGCACACCTGTAAAATGTCCTTACGGAACACAGGATAGAGCTGGAATTCTGGTTTGGTGTCTAAATTCACCCATCCAACTGGCGGTGGAGTGGGTGACAATATACTCGACTGCCACAACATCCTCCAGCAATCCGTTCTGGCTGATGTCAGGACTCATGTAACGGAAGGTTTTTGTAACACATTGACTTTGCAATTAGTAAAGGGTAATGGAAATAATGGGACGCTGGCAAAGCACATATGTACACACCTGCAGCCTTGAAATTGTAGTTGTGTTCCTAACAAGAAAAGTAAACATTCCATTCTTTGTTTGGACTTGCTCCGCATCCAACTTTTAGATGTTTAGATTATCAAACCACAAAGGGAATCTCAAATACACTCTATGCCTGTTTTATGATCAATACTGTAATATAGTTATCATCATTGTAATATAGTGTTTGCCCCAAAGCATCTCAGCTCAGGGGGCAGCTGTTCTAACATAGCATAAAGCAATTTTCTCTCTTTGTTTGCAGACTCATGGAATGTTCTTCAGCGTATTGTGACATTTCCAAGACAGTTGAAAATTTTGTAAACCTAGTTAAAGGGCTTTTGGAAAAGCTGCTGGATTACCGAACAGTGATGAATGATGAGAGCAAGGACAACCGCATGAGCTGCACTGTCAACTTATTGGTATGTGTCTCCCTGCAAAATAAAGTATAAAACTGGAAAAGGGCTTCAAAAATCTACTCACCAATGGCAAGTGTAAAGCTTGCCCAAGGGAATGAGTGATTTAAGACATCAATTTATGCAGTGTTGAAGATTTAAGTTTTAAAAATATTTTCTACCGTTATGTTGCGGGGAGGGCCTTCCAAATCTGAATTGATGCTTTCCTGAGTCTGCAGACACTCACTGCCACTGCTGCTGCTTGTAACTTTGCTAGGCAGCAGCAAAATGAAATTCATACTACTTTGGCCTGTCTAGAAATATTAGTGAAACTCATATAATGCAACTCTGGCTGCTGCATGGGAAAGCTCTGAGCAGCAGCATTAGGAGGCACTGGAGTTATTCACAGGAAGGAAAAATCCACGTATACTCTCAACCCTCCCTCATCCCAGCTAGGGAACAGATCAAGTATCAGAGAACACTTTCTTCTGACCTCCTCAAAGTAGCCAGGGACTGGTGGGATACAGCTGTGAAGACTCACTCCTATTTGTAGCCAGCCAAGAGGCTCTAATTTCTCTTTTTCTGTCATGTCCCAGCATCTAACATTAGGGTCACGGAGAGAAAGCAAACTTGAAAGTACAGTGGCCTGCCAGTTGGAGCTAATAGCTCTGTTACAGAGGAATTTTCTCCATATGCAGTCCTCTTGTAAGGCTATGGCCACGCTACAAGGCTTTCAGTGATACAGCTGTGCTGCTACAGTCCTATTTCTCTGATCACACTCCCATTGTGTCTCCTGCTGGCCTCCCTGGCAAACACTCCCTTACACCACATAACACATTGCCCTACTTTCTTAAAAAACAAAGAAATCACCCTACAAAACACAATCAACCTTAACTGAGTTAAACAAGTATTTTTCTAAACAAAACAATCACTAGAAAACCATGATATCAGCAGTGAAGCCCACCATCAATAATTTCCAAAGCAGCCTTCGTTTTCGGGCCTCACCACCCATATACATAAACACATGAAGCTGAGGTGCTGGAGTAACAAACTCTCTTCCTCTTCCAACAAACAAACATTCATAATCTGCATGTCTCATTCTTCACATTCATATACCCTGAACTGCACTCTTATCCTCATTCACAGGAATTGACAGACTGGATCAGACCTGATGTCCATCCAGCTCTGACAGTGGCCAGCAACAGATGCTTAAAGAAACCCCTTAATCCGCAAATATGGGATAGTCTGCCCTGGGGAAGGTTTCATCCTAATGCTTAATAATTAGACACTGTTTTAAATTCTCAAGCATGAGGTTTTGTATCCAAATGTTGTTGCATCTTTCACTGTCCTTAAACTCTGATGCAGTCTGCAGAACCTCACTGTGAGGCAGAGCTGATTGCAAAATGAAAAGCCTTTGTGCACAAAATGTTGCCATTTCTTCCCTTCCATGCCCTTTCTCTCTCTCACACACACTTTTCAACAAAACATAAGCAACTCTAGCAGGGAGACTCTCCTGAATTCATCTTACATTTCCTGTGCCCAGCTTCATTCTGCTGTACCATCTTTGACCCATCCTAAGAAAATCTCTCTTCTTGGTGTTTGTCCCCTTCATACATACAGATAGTTACCACATATGCCCTTAGTTGTCAATTAGCCAAGGGCTATGTATCCAGAAAGCAAGCACATCTTTGATCATTAATTCAGCCCTTTAATTTGGCTTGTGGCATGTTTTATCCATTTGATCTCTTGAAATGTTTTAACTGTCCACTATTCACAATTTTTTTTTAACTTGTGTAGACACTTGGGGTGGAGGATGAGGAGAGTTCTTTTGTACTTTTCCCTCTTTTCAACTCCTCCTGCAATGCCGGGCTTGGGGGAAGAAAGTATCCACCCACTAGACTGGCAACTAGATACAGTTTGCAAGTCAGAAAAGCTACATTTAAATCATCAAGAGGGGAGAGAAGCCAGTAAAATGCACTGGTAGCAAGGGACCAAGTGTCTGAGCTTGATGAAGCTTACTCATGAGAACGGTCACACTGAAGTCTGTGAGTCTGGTTCCAGGCTACATTCACCAGTCATTAAGTCTGTTCTTTAGTATAAAGGGGTTGGATAGTAGCAAGATTTCTTCACCAGGGAATTTCTCCAAAAGCATAGAGTTGATATAATGACCTATACTGCCACCCTATCCCAACCCCCAATCCATTGGCAGTCTCTAGTGAAGGGCATAGGCAGCAAGCGAGATGCTGTGGTTGGAGTGTACAATATTCCAACTATTCTCTAACTAGTCCCTTGAAAATAATTTCTAACATGGGCACGTTAGAGCAGTCCTAAGGGCTGCTTTAACATACACTGGAAACCAAAGTGGTCCACAACAGTCTCAGATGTGCAAAGCCAATCTTTGCCCTCCTTCCTGAACTCTGTCTCCTTAGAGAAATAGCTCAGAAGTATTTGTAGATCTATCATCATCAGAAATCCCAAACCCCCTTTAGTAGCTAACTGGTGGAGCATGTAACATCAATGTTTGCCTTTGGATAATCCTTTTTTCCACTTTACAAAGAAAAGAGCCATCACTGAGGACTGTGATAGTGAACTGGAAGATTTTATATATGGTTGTGCTAGAAAGAAACTAAAATGTCGTTTGAAGCAGCCATATTATCAGGTTTTAATTGAGACTATTTTGTAAATAATGCATATCACAAACTGTGATATTCATAATTTAAGTTTTAAAATGTTAATGATAAAAGTGCCAAAATACAGAATTATGTTCTGTTTTCTGCACTGTCTATACAATTAAAAAGAAAATTATACTTAGCATGAGTAATTTGGTCCTGAAAAGTATTTTAGTAACAGAGATTGGAAACTAAACTGTAATTATTTCCCCCTCTAGAATTTCTACAAAGACATTAACCGTGAAGGGATGTATATAAGGTATGGTAATTGTTGATCGATTTTTGTTTGAAGAATGCAGTAATATTCCTTCTATGCACACTGTCTTCAGCATACTATATGGATTTGTGTTATGCCCTTGGTAGCTCATCATCCACAATGAGTCCATAGTATCCTTAGGCTAATGTATACTTTTTAATCTATTGTTTGCTTAGCTTTCAGAAAGTTGGAATCTATTGCACATATTTATCAACAGCCCTTTTTTTTTTCCAGAATAAAGTTTATTTGAATGAATCATTGCATTCTCTTTAATAAAGAGAATATAGTTGGAGATGCAGTTGGAGGCAGATCAAATCATGCACTGAGAGAGAGAGAGAAACTGCTTTCCAGTTTTGTAGTATGTGCTCAGACTACAGAGCATGCTAAATATGCAGCACTATATTCAACTTGTAATTGTATGGTTTTCTGCTGGAGCTATATATCACGCACAAACACCCGCAAAACTTTTCTAGCGTATACCTGACTTTATGCTGTCTCTAAGCTTAGTTAGGGCCTTAATCTGTCCCCCTGTGCAGGGTAAATCACTTCCTAGGTCACACTTCCCCTCCCTGCAGGTAGGGAGATGTGTCTGGGCCATGGTTATACCCACCTATTGTAATAATAGACCCTTGGGACCACTGGCAGTTGGTATATAATTTAGAGCAGCCAGAAGGCTGTTCTAACTTATGCTAGGGGACCCGTCTTGGTGACAGCCAGGTCAGGATTGGAGCAAGCCACATGCACACCATCTCCATGCTCTCCTTTGATGTACTGTGTTGTGCATTCCTCTACTATAGCTGAGGAAGTGGAACAATATTTTTTTTTCTTCCTTTAGTCTTATCTATAGCATTTACATGGGTCAAATGAAACATCCACATAAAATTAGGGCAAAATAGTGCAGGAGAAAACAATTAATTTACATAACAATGGCAGGTAGTTGGCAGCAGTCAAAAGGCAAACTATTTCTGATAATACTCCAGAGTGCACCAGGGTTTGGAAAATGTGGAGCAAATGTGTTTGTTGCACATCTCAGTTTTACCCGCACAGGTGCAGGCACGGCAGTTAACTCTGGTAAAGTTGGCCTGATTGTTAACCCTGCTTTTCTGCAGATCCACAACACAAAGGAAGCTCAGACTAATCTAATGGCCCAGACAAATAAGATTTAGTTAATAGCTTCCCCCGAAATAACCTTGCACTCTCTAAGGGTGGTTACTCCATAGCATCTTTCATTTTTTCTGTGGAGAGTTTCACTGTGGGTGCTTGTGTGTGCAAGCCATTAATGCATTTTGCCAGAACACTATGTATATTTTTAAACTCTGATTTTCTTCCCTTGTAACAGATATTTGTATAAATTGCGAGATCTTCATTTAGATTGTGAGAATTACACAGAAGCTGCATACACCCTTCTACTCCATACCTCGCTCTTGAAGGTTAGACTACTGAGTTCACATTTAAATGTATACAATGAGCTGTCACAATTTTCAGATTTAGAAATGTGTGTGTGTGTATAATCTGTTCTACACAATAAATCAAAGACTTTGTATTTTAATTATTTCATTAGGAGCAGTCTAATTTCCTGGTAGTTGAAAATACTAAGACATTTAATAAAAATTAGAGCATACTTACTGAGAAGAAATATTAGAAGTTCTCAGCTGATGATTTAAAATTATGTATTGGTAATTAAGAATTGTGACAAAAATGTAAAGATAGGATATGTGACTTTTGGAGCAATTAGCCCTCCATAATTACTGCATTTTTTCTGACCTTACTGTACTCACAATTTCCAAATTAGGGCTAGATTGGAAACCTACATGTAATATTGGGCCATAATTAAATTTGCCCCTAGCAGCTACTGCAATATGGGTATATTAAAATGTTCATTTTAAATGACGGGGCTCACTTTTCAAATTATTCCCTCTGTCTATTTTCTTAACTGATGCTTATTTTCGCTACAGTCTAGTTAAGTAGCTGGTGTGACCAATAGAGCTGGTTGGAAACCGTAATTTCTGTTCTGTGGGATATTCTAATATTTTTTTTTTAAAAAAAAGTTCTAAATTGGTACATAAAGCTCAAATTTCCAGAGAAATGAAAGTTCTGAAAAAATGAAATTTAGGACCAGAAAAACATTTGTTTCAATAGTGACATTTCAATTCATTTTGTTTGACTTTTATATTCTATCTATATTACATATACATAATAAATTAATATCTTAATGTGGTAGAAAAATAAAAAAATGAAAATCTCAGAACAAAATGTTTTTACTTTTCCTCAACAAAGCATACCATCAGAATAGACACGATTTTGTGTTATCTGCATTTTTCAACGGAAAACTGTTCCTTCCAAAAAATGTTGACCAACCCTAGGTACCAACATCAAACAGTTATTCAGGAACATGTTGAAAAATGTGCATACTTACCGTGGTATTTCCCTACCCTCTGGATGTTAGGGAAATGCAAAAGAAACTTAACATTTTTTTACTTTGCCTCCAAAAGTATGTGTGTTCTAATGTTTTTTCTCACAGTGGTCCGATGAACAGTGTGCACCTCAAGTTATGCAAACAGAATTCCAGTATTCACAGACTCATCGACAGTTGAAAGAGAACTTGTATGAAAAAATTATAGAATACTTTGACAAGGGAAAGGTAACTGTTTTAACATTCTGACTGTGTTACGTTATGCAACACTGGCCTTTAACAATCATTTTATTATAACAAAACATCTGTTTGGCTATGTGTTAAAATCATTTTGGAAATGTGGGTCATAAGTAAAAATTTCATCTAAAAGGAGATTCATTATAGACAACTCTTTTTTAATAAATTTGTCATATAAATATACAAAGGGAGAAGACTAATGTTGCCCAACATAAATAAAATAAGTACAGACATGCAATGAATTTTCCATTAACAAGAAACTGATAGTTAATTCAGTTCTTATTCTTCCATCACACTATCCTTTTCTTCAAAATACACAGGATATCTCAGAAAGACAGATGTGGTTTTAGACAAGTGGTCAACACACAAGTCATATATAGGCTACTAAATACCTTTTTACAGTCTTGATGCTGCATCTTTTGATATCCAATAGTAAAGGTCCCTTTAACTCCATGATTGAATCTGTCATTGGGTGCTCTGGGGATTAGCTCTTGGGGCAGATGCCCCCTTTCCTGGTTTACACACCATCCCTCTCCCTCCCTCTCGCTTGCTCCAGGACCCATAGCAACCTCTTTATGACTTAGTCTTCCAGCTAGGTACTCAGCGTTCCCCCTTCCCAGTTACCAAAGTCTTTCAATGTCTCTCTCTGCATTAGCAGCCTCTCCATTCACTGCCATGGCCTCAGTGGCTCCTAGGGGAACCCAGGACTGCCCTCTACTCTGGGTACTAGTCCAAGGGCCTTCAGCTCAGCAGTTCTGGTCTTTCCTTTCTCACTCTCACTATTCCTTCCCTGGACTGCTTCCTACACTACTGGGTTCCCATCATTCCTCTCAGTCTACCAGCTCCAAAGCTTCTTCCCAGGGAGTGACTGCCCTTATCCAGAAGCTGCAACCTAGCTTTATAAGCCCCACCTGTTCCTGACCAGCTGTGCCTGTTTTCAATTAGTTCCCTGCTCCCTGGCTCCTCCTCCAGGTGGAGATATCCTGTGGAGGTAATTGGCCTACCTGGCCATCTCAACCCCTATCAATCCTCGGTGGGGTGGATACCCCATCATAGAACCCTTGAAAATGAGAATGAGCAAAGTACTGGACAACATAAAGTAGGGAATAATTTTGCAGTGGAAAACACTGAACATGGTGACCCTGTAAATCTTTTCTTATTCTATGTCTGGGTGAAGCTCAGCTGATGTATGGCAAATACCATTTCTGATCTTCAAAAGAACATCTTCAATCCCACCTGTTGAATGATGCAGTTCACCTACAATGACCAACCATTGCTCCTTTACTTTTTCTTGTTCCACTGTTTGTCCTGAGCTGGTACCAACTTATTTCCCCAATGTTAGCCTTTTGGATAGGAAACTTCTAGTGCTTCTGCACTATCTCACTACTGTACTGTGGCACAGACAGTGCAGTGCTATTTAACTGTTATCTAGCAGTCTGTCTATATGCATTTGAAATAGTGACAATGTAGCAATACCTCTCCATGCACCATAACCCTAGATACACAATAGCTTTAATTCTCGGGGGGAAGGAATAGTTCAGTGGTTTGAGCATTGGCCTGCTAAACCCGGGGTTGTGAGTTCAATCCTTGAGGGGGCCATTTAAGGGTTGAGGGCAAAAATCTGTCTGGGGATTGGTCCTGCTTTGAGCAGGGGGTTGGACTAGATGACCTCCTGAGGTCCCTTCCAGCCCTGGTATTCTATGATTCCACTTCAGCCAAGCTCTGCTTGGACAGATTGCTGCAGGCAGCTGGTAGCACCTCTCTGATTCAAGGCTGCCCAATCCAAGTGTAGGTTACAGATGTGCAGGACTGGCCCCAATTCATGAAACTGGCAGTGACCTTATATCAGTGGAGGATCAGATATAGCAGCACTTTCCCTGCCATCCCATCCCCAGCATATTCCCTCCTTTCCCTTATCTGGGCTGGGGTAAGGGGTGTATGGTGCAGAAGGCAGCAAAGCCAATGTTCTGCTAGCGAGCAGCGTTTCTGCAGAGGGGGAGATGTCCACCTGCTGTCTCCCAGCTGCTTTAAAATCACTGTGTGAGGCTTACAGTAAAATGCCCTTAGCAGACTGGAAAATTTGGCTCACTATGTCCATCGCAGCATGCCTTCCTTCCAGTGTTTCTTCTTGAGACAGAAATTATGTTGTGAGGAATGAAATAAGCTGCTGTCTCATGGGCAGGCAGTGGTTTGGTCTCAAGATCATTTAGCTAAAAAGGACATTTCACCTGAACAAGGACTACTTATGGGAGCATAGATTACAGGATTGGGCCCCTAGAAAGCACAATATAATGTGCACGGAGTTTGTATCTGAGCCCTTGGAGATGCTTTACCTATGTTTGGAGGATACTAAAAGGTCAGATGATTTTTGGTGGTGTTCTTGTAACTGTAAAGGAGACTCACTTGTTCCTATCTATAATGAACCGTAAAATATTTTTACTCTGCACATTAAGATGCTCTCCTGGAATTATGGGTGCCTTGAGTCTTCCATTCTATATGTGCAGTTAATAGATAACTGCAGCTTAGAGAGAGCCTAATCAATAAGGATACACAGTTAAATAGTGCTTCCTTAAAACCTTATTTGTTAGTATTCAATTGTACTTGTGTAATTTTACTTTAGAATATGTGGTTACTTTGCAGATGTGGGAAGAATCAATATCCTTATGCAAAGAACTAGCAGAACAGTATGAAATGGAAATTTTTGACTATGAACTTCTAAGCCAGAACCTGGTAAGAACACACATGGGTCTCTAAAACATTTCAGGAACATAAATAAATATTTTTGAACTCTCAAATGATATATAGGTAGACAAGTTTTTGAGGAGTCCATAGGAATTTGTGATCCATATTCATTTCTAGATTATTTCACATTCTTTACTTTGTCACTGATGATGCCTTTAAGTTTGCCATATTAAAAACCAAAGTTCCTGTGCTAAAGAGCCTTATAAAAGTGGTTAATTATTATATATGTATGTATGCATATTTAATCATTTGACACTATTCTAGAGATAAGATTACATGCGACAAAGCAAATCCCAGGAGTGATTACCTTGCATTAATTGACTTGCAGGGTTTAAAAATTACCTGAAGGACATAAAATAGCCTTGTGCCCTTTTTTTTGTCCTTCTTTATGGTGTAGAAAGAAAGGTTTAAAATACCACCTCCGCCCCCCGCCATATGCTTTTTACATTAGAATTTCAGATCCTGTCAAGGCTGGGAAGAGTCTGTGGTGACTGGAGAACTAGTGAAGTGGAGCCATCACAAGAGCCAATAGAATGAAAGCTGAGAAAATGAAAGAGGAGGGGATTTTTAGGCCAGCTATTTGAACACTCTGTTTTGTTTTTACTAACACATATTTATCCTCAATAACTAATCTAAATTTTGAATAAGGATGCCTTTTTTGAAGATTCAACACCTTTGCCATTTCAGTGAAGGTTTTAGAGCTCAAAATGAACACATACTTGAAGCTTCCAGGGGAGTCAAAACTTGATATTCCTGAAATTTTAAGGTGAAAAACAAATCTGGAGGAATCCTGACCACTCCTCACACATGCACTTTTTCAGGCTTCTTCTATGTGTCATAAATCAAAAAATTATAACCCTTATTTTTAAAAAAAAAATCTCATGCAGACCACATTTACATAGCCTATTTTAAATGCAATGTTATACTTGAGAACGCAGTCAATAAAATAAAGCACTGTTCTCAACTCAGTATAGTGTATGTACATCTGCCCCTTATTCACCACTTCTACCATTATTCTGAACAGCTGGCCCAGTCCTCACCAAGCTACATTAAGGACATGAAACATTTTCAAGCTCATTATCTCACTAACCTTATCAATGAAGTTCAACTAGCTACTATGGATCCTACCTAGTATAATTCTGAAGTGTTTGTCAGCTTGTTTCCACACTTGTTAATTAGGGATTACCTGACTTTGCATACATTTTAAATTGTTTGACCCCATTTAATTTTGCTGTGTATTATACAGTACTTACATAAACAATTTAAAAAACAATTAATTTGGGACAAGAAAACTGTGTAAAGAGTGACCGAATGCTATATTTTTAAAAAGATATCCCAGTAATAATTTAAATATAGAAACCAATTTCCTTGAAATATTATGATTCTGAAACACCAAGACTGAGATATCATTTTTGCTTTCAGATTCAACAAGCTAAATTTTATGAAAACATCATGAAAATTCTGAGGCCTAAACCAGATTACTTTGCCGTTGGATATTATGGACAAGGATTTCCCACATTTCTCAGGGTAAGTATCTCTACTTTGTATATTTCTCCTTCAACTATTTTTTTCTTTTTTTTTTTTACTCATAAAAACACCACTGCACTGTACTGGTAAAAATGTACTTAGTCTCTGGGGAAAACTGATCTTCATTTAATCCTGCACTGGCACCAGATTTCACAATTATCTGAAGTATTACATGTTATAATAGCACATTAAAGCCTTCCCAGATTCAAATGCGTCTAAATTGATTGTGTCTTTATTCAGATTTCCCTTGTAGACTAGAATACCCTCATAGTAGTAGTGATGGAGTAAAAAGGCCGCATGCTGAATCCTTACAAGATATTATAAGTAGGCAAAGGCTGCCCAAATGGTACATATTTCACAGACTAATGAAGGTACAGGGTACCAGGAAACAATGCAATGACGTTTGGAGTTCATATCAAACCTTAAAATCTAGTTCATTTTCACACACGCTTGTAATTTTTGGTAGCTCTTATTATGAGCGAACAAAAGATGACACCTGAACTGCTCCTTAGTTACACCTGAAGGATGTGGGTCCACACTTCTGGGGGCTTGTCAGAGAGACAAGAGATAGTGCACGGAAAGCTTAGGTTAAGTCTATAGTGCTCTAGGTTGCTGCACCTAACTGGTCATGTGGACCTTGCAATTGCACACTAAGAGTATATCGACACTGTAACTGGGAAACAAGCCTCCCAGACCTTATAGGCAGACTGGTGCTAGCTCCACTCAAGCTAGTGCACTAATAGCAGCATGGATATTGTGGCTCCAGAGAGACTTGGGCTAGGGTGAAATACACCCTCATGTCTGAGGAACAATGCAATGCCTCCCTTCACCAGTTCAGCCTTATAGTCTGATTTTATGTGGAGGACATTCCGTAGAACCCCTGCAGAGGCAAGAATTTCACCTTATTTTTAGGTTGTAGGTGTTAGGTATTTAGGTTTAAGTATTTGACTATTCACCTTAATTTAATTTAATAATAATGAATGTCCCCCCTGCTCCAAAAATGAACACTGAATGGGTGTATTTCACATATTTATAAGGACACCTGCTTCTTCCCTTCCCGATCTCTTCACACCAAGTACACTGAATGACAGACAAGAACTCCTGAATTGACTGTGCTGTAAATAAGAAGTTTATAATACTGGGGGAGAGGGATGGGGAGAAGAGAATGTATACATATGTTACAAAGCAAGTCTCTTTCATAAAGAGGAAAGAGAAGAAATTTTAATATTTCACTCACTTCCCCATTGCCTGTTTAATTACTCCTGTAAAGCCACATTCTGAATTCAGCCTTTTTTCCTCTTTCTGTCCACACCATGAAGTATTTTCTTTGGGGAATCAGTGACACTTTCCTGGAGCTAATGGAAGTGGGTTATAATCAATTATTTATATTTCTGAAACAATTAGAGGCCCCTGTCAGATTCAGAGACCCCCACAGTGGTAGGCCCTGTACAAACACACACACAGCTCCAGCCCCAAAGACTTTCCAGTCTAAGAAATTTAGTATTTGTCTCTTGCAGAACAAAGTGTTCATCTACCGTGGGAAGGAGTATGAGCGGAGAGAAGATTTCCAAGCACAGTTGATGAGCCAGTTCCCAAATGCAGAGAAGATGAACACCACCTCAGCCCCTGGAGAGGATATGAAAAACTCTCCTGGTCAATGTATCCTTAAAGATAGGAATTTTCAGAATAAGGAAAAACTTGTTTTGCAAGGGAGTCTGATAGCAACACTGTTGCAGTTCGTGGTTCCTGTGAATCATGGTATACAGCAATGGCAATCACTGTTACTGAGGTTGGCTCTCGGGGACTTGATCATTCAACGTCCTGAGTGTCTCGTGAAGTGCTGAGCATCCTCAAATCCTCTTCAGAATTGAGCTGCTTTGCTTGCCCGTAGATGTACTTGGTTCAGAGAAAAGGGATTTTGCCAGTATTAGTAAGCAGATGTGGCTTCAAGACATACAAGGCTGGATGGAGAAAAGTTGTTCTCCCTTGCCACAGAGGGCAGGACAAAAGGCAATAGGTTCAAACTGCAGCACAGCAGATTTAGATTGAATCTCAGGAAAATTTCCTAACTTCACGAATGGTAGGACCATGGTACAGACTGCCTCGGGAGGTTGTGAAAGCTCCTTCTCTGAAGGTTTATGAAAGGAGGCTGATAGCTATCTGTGTTGGGTTTTTTAGACGCAACAAATCCTGCATCTTGGCAGGGGGCTGGCTAGATGACTCTTGCAGTCCCTTCTAACCTTATGATTCTAAGGTGGAGTTATGTTAAGTAGGAAGGAGCCTACAGGCAAGGGGCTCCTGTACAGTAGTACGATGTAAATCTGTTGATTGAGGCAGTGCAGCACTGTGAACTAAATCACTATAAAATGATTTTATGGAAAGGCATGTGTTCAGCATGTGTGTGCAGTACCATGTACAGTAACTCCTCACTTCACGTTGTAGTTATGTTCCTGAAAAATGTGACTTTAAGTGAAACAATGTTAAGCGAATCCAATTTCCCTGTAAGAAGGAATGTAAATGGAGGGATTAGGTTCCAGATAATTTTTTTTTTTGCCATACAGTACAGTACTATAGTTGGGAGGTGCCCCCACCTTACCCCACACAGGCACAACCCACTGGCACTGGACAGAATGAGGCAGGCAAGGAGCCTGAAGGTGCTCTAGGCTAGAGAAGCACATTGCTCAGCAGCAGCTTCCTCTACTCTGCAAGCACTGGGGGCTGGGGGCTCAACTCTTGGCTTTCCCACATCACCCCTTTCCCTAAGCCCCCACCCTTGACCTGCCTCTTCTTCCCCCCCACCCTTTAGTCTGCATGCCACATCCTCGCTCCTCCCCCCTCTGTCCCCTGCCTCCTGCCTGCGGCAATCAGCTGGCATGCGATGTTCAGGGGGCAGGAGGGAGAGGGAGCCTGAGCGCCGAGTCCTCGCTCCTCCTCCCTCCCTCCTGAACACTGCAAGCCAGCTGATTGCCACGGTCAGGAGGCGGGGGGAGGAGGGAGAAGGCGCTGATCCACGGGGTCTGCTGGCGGGTGGGAGGTGCTGTGGAGGATGTAGGGGAGCAGGCAGCCAAACAACATTATAGTGAAGCATTGCACAACTTTAAATGGAGCATGTTCTGTAATTGAGCAGGGACGTAAGAGTGAAACAATGTTAAGCGAGAGGATGTTAAGTGGGGAATTACTGTACACAGCTCCCATTAATGTGAACAGCAATTGTATGTCTAATTCCCTTCACATCATGCTGAAAACAGATTGTGCAAACTTTCTGTGGGTAGGACTGTCTCTTACTCTGTGTCTCTACAGCACCTAGCACAATAGGCCTCTTGTTCTGTTGTGGAACTTCACACTGCAATCAATGGAAAAACGCCCATTGGTTTCAATAGGAGCAGAGTTATGCCAACATCAATGGTTCTTAAAAATCCTACCTTAGAACTTCAGAAGTTTTGTTCTAAGTTTAGGAAAACAAAAATCTGCAAATGTTTGTGGGTACATATGACCTGGTGGGGTGTTTTTTTTAAACTGGCTAACTTGCCTAAGTACACTGGTCTGACCTAGAAAAGCAAAAGGAAGAACAGTGAGCGATTAACTAGAGCAGGGGTTCCCAAACTTGGTTCGCGGCTTGTTCAGGGTAAGCCCCTTCCTGCAGCTCCCATTGGCTGCGAATGGTTGAACCACTGCCACTGGGAGCTGCGAGTGGCCATGCCTGCGGACGCTCAGGTAAACAAAGCGTCTCACGGCCCACCAGGGGCTTACCTTGAACAAACTGCAAACCAAGTTTGGGAACTCCTGAACTAGGGAGTGCAAATTGAAGAAAAATATATTATGTTCTGAACTGGTAATAGATAGAAACTGCACTGAACTTGAAAAGAGGGTGATGCTAACAGTCAGAACCTGTGTGGAACAGACAAAATAAGATGGGCATGATGTTCCACTGACTATTATTAGTTCAGTCAAAATCTGTAACCTGCATTGCTAAAATACTCCTACATTCCTCACAGGGCTGAGCGCCAGCAAACATTGTTATTTTTTTCTGGATGTGCAACAGAGGCACTGTATGACCTTGAGCAAGTTGCTTTCCCTCTTTGTCCCTCAGTTGTAAAAAAAGGAGACTAAGGATTTTTTACCTCACAGGAGAACTGTGAGGATGAATTCCTATTGTTTGGCAAGCACTTTGGGAGGCTCAATTGGAGGGCTGTCAGTGCAAAGTGTTGTTATTAAATACAATTCATGCATGTGGTCTGTCTGTAACATCCAATGTTATGAACTGCTAAATTTAGTTAATTCATGTGCTTTCACACCATATTATCAGTATTATTTACATCTTTCCAATATTTCTTGGTTCTTTTCATTTCCAGGATATTTCTGAATTATAAGAAAAGGCAATATTTTGTTGAAACATCATAAATATAAATGTTTCACTATTCAGTTAGTTATTTTGTACTATGCTTTTTAATGGCCCGACTCACTCACTGAGCATGCACCTAAAGTCTTGTAACCATTATGCATATCTTTTAAGAATACTTCACAACAGGTTGTCGAGATATCATCTGTTCCTTTCTCAGTCCCTGAAACTCATGAGGGGAGGAGGGGAAGCACTTAAAGAGAAGCTCTTATTGTACTTAATTTATCCTCCACTCTCTCTTCAAAAAACATACTTTAGCGTACAGATGTGATAGCTTTTGAAATCCACCCCACCTGTTGCTACCTACTGGGCATCATTTCAGAAGTCTATTGTAAGAACCAAACACTCTTCATTTTTATTTGAACAGTATATTTTAATTGTCCTCAAAAGCTGCACACAACAATGATTGGGGCTACATCGGCTGGCTTCCTAGAACTGCTTGTAAATAAATCATGCACATGCTTTTCTAACATTTGAAATCTAAGTTTAAATCTACTTCGTCACTGACACATGTCTTGTCTCACCAGCTTGGGTATTTTCTCTCCTTCTCAAAAATCCTTTACTTGTGTTAGAAACACACTGGTGGCACAGTGACATAATTCTGAACAATACTCCCCCTTCATCCCCAAAATGCACCTATACTGCTGCACTTAGGGCTTGCCTATATAATTAGTTAGTGCTCACCAGCATGTTGTGCACTAACTAGCCAGGTGAACTCTGGTGCATGCTAAAAGTTTCCTAGTTGTCCTGTGGTACTATGTTAACACACACTAGGAAACTTGTGCTGCACACCAGCAGGGTCCACACAGGCCAGCTAATGCACAACATGCTGCTGTGCACTAGAATTTCTACCCCAGTTGGTGCTGCACTAACACATCTTGTAGACAAGCCCTTAATGTTTGTAATATCTTTGTTGGACTTGTGTTTTTTTGGTTGTTTTTTTGTTTTGATGAAAAGCAAAACTATTGAGCAAACATGAGTACATCTGAAAACTCTGGAGGAGTATTTTCATTGGAGTTCAGCTCTCCAGAATTGACAGGAAGCTGCGTCACCAGCAATATCTGATGGAATTCAGCTTGAGAGAGTGATCATTTCATAAAAGTGACAAGCGCCTATTTATGTGACACCTCCGTTTCCAGTTTCACATATATAGACTGTTTCTCTGCCAAGGCTTGTGTGCCCACCCTCTCTCTCCCCCAGTTCTGGGGCACTCTGTCTATTTTAGTCTTCTTTCAAGGTCACACACAATTTACCTTTACTAACTTGGCATTGTAACAACAGTGGTGAGCAATGGCATTGGCTACCTTTAAAGTGGCTGGTTGTCTATCAGATAGCATTCCTGTCTTTTACAGGCTTTTCATTCAAGACCTTCATTAAAGGCCACATGCATGACCTCTGTGAACACTGTTCTGATTGAAACTGCCCTTGTACACCACCTGCCTTTTATAGATCCCACTGTCATTCTCTATGTCACCAGGCAGTGGCACCTTGGCTGTGGGGGTTCCTAGCCTTTGGAATGTGCTACATCATCAAATCCACCTCAGATCGTCATTCTCCACTTTATTTTGAAAAAGACTTAAAGGTATTTTGTTGTTTGGAATGTGTCTGGTAGATTGCTCACTTCTTGACTCCTTTTCCTCATGTTCTGATCTGGACCATTAGAGAGCCACGGGATTGGATCCGGATTCAAATGTCCCCAGGATTCACTGTGGGTGAGCAAAGGGTAACCAAAGAGTCAGATATTACGGTTTAAACCCAGGATTATTTTTATCTCCTTTTAAAATCTATGTATTTATTATTTGTAGGCTTCCCTATGGCAGTCATCTTTGTAGTATCTGAGTACCTCACATACATTCTTGATCTTCACACTCTAGTGAGGTAGGGAAGTAATATTACCTCCATTTTACAAATGGGGAACTGAAGCACAGAGAGACAGACAGACTTGCCCAAGATAACACTGGAACCCAGATCTCGTGAGTCCCAGTCCAGTGTCTTAATCACTAGACTATATTTCCTCTTTAAGGGTCAGAGTCTGACATCCTTGCTCAGAATAAAGAGCAACTTACTCCTAGGTAGTCCCATTTAAATGAATGGGGCTAGTCACAGAGCAAGGCACTACTACACGTAAGGAAAGATAGCAGAAATCTGACTGTAAGTTCTTGAATGAAATGTGTAAGAATATGATTTATGCCCATGCAATATTCTGTTGAAACTAAGCACCCACTTATAAAATGGAAATCTAAGACACAAGTGATACTGTGGCAGGGTGGACTAGGTCTGGAGGCCTCATGGCCCTGCATCACCCTGCCCCAGAATAGAGCAGTGAGAAGTCCTCCAGGCAGCCTAGAGGGGGCTGCTGGAGTGACCAATAAGAGGCCAGAAGGGCCAGATAAAAGGCAAGTAGCAGAGCAGAGCCTTCAGTTGCTGTGTGGAGCTTGATCAGAGAGGACCAGGTGCCTGGCTGGCTAGGGGAACAGCAGGACTGTGGATAACTCACTGCAGAGAGCACACCAGACAGAACTGGGCCCAGCAGAGGCTGCCAAAGACCAGGTGCCTGGATGGATGGATAGAGTAGCAGCAGGACCATGAAAAGGTCAGTGCAGGCAGGCTGAGCCCAGGGGACTGATCCCAAGACCTGGCCAGACCAGATGAGGAGCACTGAGATGGGCCCTGCAGACTGAGCCCAGGGAGGGCTGCTGAAAAAGGCACCAGCTGAGGGTACCAAAATGGACTCCGGATCGGTAGCTGTAGAAGGCAGTACCTCGGGGAAGAAGCCTAAGAACTATGGTGCCATACCAGGGCTGTGATAAGAACTCAGGACTGTATACCCCGGAAAGGGGGACAGTGTGTGCGGCTCGGCCAGAAACTCAGCTGGGAAGACCAGAAGAGAGAGCCAGGGGCCAGGGGGTGCTTGCAAGAGGCAGGCACCACCCTGATGTAAGACCAAAAAAGAAAAGCAGGCTCACACCAACCTAACTGAGAGAAAGAGAGCCATCTACAAGAGGTGGGGGCCACCCCCCCCCCCGTGAAAGAACTGTGTTTGTGGGCACTATCAGCCAGAGAACAGGGGCCATGCACAAGAGGCAGGTGCCGACCCTGTTACAGACACAGTAATTTGGACAAAGATCTAAAAGTTGAAACATCATGACATTTTGCCAATTGATGCCATGCGCTATACCTATGTCAAAGTTAAGTAATGAAAATATTTGTATCAAATAGTCTCTGTTTTGTAATACAATAAACTATTCAGTGTGATAAATTAACTCAGGCACTCTAACCTAACAGTAAACCTACTCAGATAACTGATACCATATTGTATATATCTCAAAATTAGTCTGTTTTTTCAGTGTTAATGCCAAATATTTCCTCTCTAGAATCAAAATCTTAGGAAGATAGCTCTTGGACAATATGTTCTTTGTTTTCCAGGCTACATGATATCTGTCATATGTCCTTAACCTGTATGATTTTAGACATTCAGTGTTTTACTGTGCAACCAGTTTTGGAGGAGCATACCAGATTCAAAAATAAGCCAGTACCTGATCAAATCATAAAGTAAGTTTATTTTTGTTGGATAAATTTTACCATAAAAGGTGTGAGAGTCTGGGTTAATAGTCTAAGGAGAACTAATTAGTTTATTAATACAGCCAATTTATTGGTGAGCCAAGGTGCATTCACTTATCTCAGTTACTAAATTTATCTTTTCTGACATTTCAGAGAACCTCATCAGCTATCAAAACACTATCGTATGTTTACAGAAAAAGCCCAGCTTACTCTGGCTATGTGGCCAAATTCTGTTCTAATATATACGCACTGCAGCTTCATTGATTTCAGTGGGACTGAAAGTTTGTGTGCCAGGATAGTGTTTTGCCACAGTCTGCTTTTCTTCCTAAAACGCAGGTCTCAGCCTCTTATCCCAGTTCCCGGGGGAAATTGCAGGGGATGGAGGATGTGTTTTTTTTCTAGAACAGAACATGAATTTGTATACTTGTCTGATCTCCAAATCAATGCCACTGTTTTTGCTAATACTCTTCCTCACAGCCTATAGGGAGAGGTGCAATGGGAATCGGAAGCAAACAAACATTAGTTCTTTCAAATTCCCTCCAGACACTGCTTATTTAAAGCATTGGCTAAGAGCAGCAGCAATAGGGAACTAGGGATAGGTTTAGATTAAAAGAAGATCTACCTGGCTCGTAGCAATAACCACCTAAACAAACACACACAGGTGAGCACTGGGGACAGCAGAACCAATATTAGTAGAGGAGCAGAGGCAGGTCCAGTTTAAAAACTACTTTATATGCCATTGTAGCCTCAGGGACATTGCTCCTCTCCCTCTCTTCCCAGTGATGTCACCTCTGGTGGTTTCAGCAACACCAAGACAGCATCTCTACAACTGCTGCCTTTCTGTTCTTCCACCATTCAGAGAGCCCCGGAGCTCCAGGAACAGTCACACCACTCATCTTGCTTGCCCTTCCTGCCTGAGACAGCCGCTGTCACCTCTGAGCATTAAAACTCATTAGTGTTTGCATGGCACTCTCTTACTTTCTATAATTTTCCCAACATGACTACTCATAATTATTTTGGGGTCCTTCCTGACACCTTCCTTCCCTGCTTATCCTCTCCTGAGCAATATTTTCTTCTGGCTCTTCCCTCAGAAGCCTGCTCCCTGAATTTGTAGACTGGGGAGGGAGAATCCTGCTGCCACCTGGTGTCCCAGGGTATGTGGATCTTCCTCCTAAGTCCAAGTCTGGATTGGATTCATGTACCTCACCTCCCTCTGTATCCAGTTGCGGGGATTCACAGTGCTCCTGGGAAGTCTTTTGTTCCCGGAGACTGGCTCCATCCCCCTAAAACTCTTCCTTCCCAGAAACATACCTGGGTCCTGATGTCCCACATGTTAATAATCATCTAGCTGATCCAGTTTCAGATCTCTTATTGCTACTTGTAGTCATAGGAAAGAGTAGTCAAAACTGAATTCCCTTTTCAGTGTGCCCTTACTATTGAAGTAAGGCAGATAATTGTAAAGCACAGCTTAGCGTAGAGGTGAATTGCTGGTGTTCCTTGTATTGGTTTAGAAGGCTTTGATTCAACAGGAAGAAAAATGTATATCTTTAATGGAGTGGAAATATGCTAGCTTGGTTCAAATCTGCTCTCAGGAGCAACTTTCACCCAACCTATTCAGCTGTCATATATGGCAAGGATATTAGCACTATACATGCTCTCCTTGGAACTGATAAGTGATAGGTAACATCTTTCTTTTCAGGAATACTCAGATAATAGCCAATTATCCTTATCTTCTTAGTCTAATCCTGTTCAGGCAGCTTAGCAGAACTGTAAGACTCAGTGATATCTTCTTAGTTGAATAAAAGGGTCTTGATTCTTAGCTAAGAGAATTTTCTGGAAGCAATGTGAGGCAGCTGCATTTTGCTTGAGAAGGAGATGTCACGCAGTTCCACATTTGAAGGAATGTGGGGGTTACCTTTAACAATATTGGCATTAAGTCTCTTCAGAAAGAAGGCTGAAAGTTCAACAGCTTTTTATTATCTTATTAAATACAGTTAGAATCCATTGCCTGGCTCCTTCTGATTTATAAACTGTTCCATGGGCTTTTGTTACATTCAGAATGGATTACTGCAATTCTTTGTCTGCAGGTTTGTCAGTAGCATCTTTACAGATATTGCAACTAGTCCAGAATGCAATAGCATGAATGAGCCCACCTAAAACTAAAAGGATGGGAACAAGCACATTTCTCTTATTTTGAGATGAAATGTAATTTGTTGCTCCCAGTTTCAACTTGAATTTATTTTATAATTGGTGACTGACAAGCACCTCAGTGAATCTGTCCCTCTTTCACTGGACTTTAAAGTCACTGCAGTGCCAGCCATAGTTTGAACTTGGTGACTGTAAGACTCTTGAAATCCTCTACATGAAGGAAAATCTTTTGCCTAATTTAAGATTTTGTAATCATGTCTCAGCTGCAGAACTCAGTCAGGCTGCGCTAAATTTCTTCTACCCATAATAGGAAGGATTTATTTTTGAGGAGGGTACTTGTAACTATAATTCTTATTTGTAAGAGGTGATTTTAGTGTATTTGAAAATTTCTGTCCTAAGAGGGGCTATATAAAATTATTTGAATTGATATGCCTCTTTAATCAGTGTGATTTAGTAAAGAGGTGATTTCAGTGGTTGTCACCTAGTTCAGGAATCATACACTCCCAATAATGAGCAAAATGAGAGTGCTCTTTGGCCAGATTCGGCCCTTTGTTTTCTAAGCCTATTCTGCCAAAATACGAGATCATTTCTGAAGTTCTTTCTGGAAATATTTATATAAATTGCACCTAGACCTATAACATTGACTTTGCAAGGCAAAAACAGTCTCTGCTTGGCTTTACTTTAAATTGAATTCCTATGAATAAATAGTCTCCTGGGCAATACAATATTTAAAGGGCCAGGACTGTATGTTTTGTGTTCTTTTCAAGTTACCTCCAATCCTCTATAATTATATTTTAAAGTGATTGGGGCGGAGGGCGCTGTATATCCCGTTTGCAGTGCAACAGTAGTTAAAGATTATTTTTTAGCTAAGGAGATCATAGTATGAAAATGCACTGGATGCTACTGGTGTATTCGACCTTGATATTCCATTTCTGTTAGATTTTATTCAAAATCCATCCATATGTGAAAAGAAATAGTTGTTTATGGCTTCACATGTGTTATAAGCAGAATTATCAGGAGATATGATCAACTGATTTGGCATGGGACGTGTTTGAACAAGCACACATTTAAGTCCAAAACAAAATATCATCTACTCCATTTGATCACTTAGTGTTCTTAACAATATACAGTGCTTTGTGGGTCAATCCATAAAACATAATTCACAGGTGGGTGTCAATAAAAGCAAAAACCTCCTCTACAGCTTTCCCTAAGTATTTCAGCCATATTCTGAACCGCCCACATCCTCCAGGTCACAGTCGAGGCACATCAGTGATGAAACTTAATGCTACTCTCCCTGTTTGGTGGATAAATGGTTTCAGTTTTCCATACTGTTACTGCTGCACTTTTCATGAACACTAAATGACACTTAATTTAAAATCAGACAAAAAGAAAACCAGTTACTTTGATGGTGGGATCCAGCTGTGCTTGAATTATGTGTTTTACATCTTCTTTAAATCTTTCAGCTTTTACAAATCCAACTATGTTCAACGATTCCACTACTCAAGACCAGTCAGGAAAGGATCTGTTGACCCTGAAAATGAATTTGCTGTAAGTAACTTTTTGACATGGGAGCATCTTTGTAAAACATGTTGGAGTTGGTGTGGTTGTGAATTCAGAGCTTAATCCTTTAATAGTCATTCCTAACTGCCCCACTATGGAAGGGCTAGTTTCAAGATCTGAAACAACCTATTTTCATTTCAACTACAGTACAATTTAAATCTAGGACTTCTCTATTTCTACACTACTTTTCAACATATTCTCGTTTTACATTTCCTAATTTGTACCCTAATTTCCCATTTTATTATCGTAATACCTCATTGTTTGAATTTTAGGTAAAACTTCTAGGTTAAGTAAGTTAAATACAGTTTGGATATGCAGGAAAGTTCTCTAGTAAAATTTTCTATTGTTAAACAAGACAAAATATAAATACATATCAATAAAATGCATCACCACTAGTACTTAATAACTGCTCCACTCATAAGCTACCCATATGCGCTAAGGAGTGTAAATTGTCTGTTTTTATCGCTCATGTGAAGTGCTGAGTACTTGTATATGCCATACTGACTCACATCAGCTGTTCAGTAATGCAACAACTACAAATAATGTTTATAGTTTTAATACACTTTGAGATCTACAAGTGCTATAAATTATGTGATTTTTATAATGTCATATACAGCAGTGTGGTAAGTTTTCTTTCTTTAGAGGAATAAATATATAAAGTTTTATTATATCATAAAATTGTACAGTTGAGAGCTGTCAGGATATTGGTGGGGAAAACAAGTTAGGTTTTCAGATTTGGAAGAGCACCTCATTTCAAAATTGTAAGAAGCACTTAAATTATTTGTATTGTTCTGATCAGAGACTAACAGCACTAGCTAGTGATAGGTCTTGTGTGGGCAGGGACTGTACACGCTGTCCCAAACCCAGAGCACATGACACTAGCTGCATCCTGTGCTCCCAGTTCTAGAACTTTAACATCCTGGCATGGTGATGTGGAATGAGTCTGAGAATCAGACACTGTAGTAGCACATGGTACTTTTTGAGGAAGGTAGATATTAGTATTTCTGTTTTACATATGAGGCAGTTGAGACAGAGAACCTGTATCTGCATTAGACCTATTGTTAAAATTTCCCACTGTTACTACCACCAACTTGGCTCCTCCTGGTAACAATAATAAGAGGAACATTAGGGTAGGCAGGCTATTAGTAGTTTAATCCACCATGTTGTCTAACCCGCTTACAGCAACGAAGTGGTTAAAATTCTGGCACTCTGATACAGAACTCCTACTGCTGGTAGGACCAGTTGTTTTCCTTAAAGTTTCTTAATTCAGAGTAAAGAAGGCCAGAGTAAGTGATTTGCCAGAGATCACACAGTCAATAGTGGCAGAATTGGGAATAGAAATTTGAGGGTTCCTTACCTTGTATAGACTGACACAAATTAGTCTGTGTCATTTTTCTACTTAACCTTTTTTTTTTTTTTTTTTTTGCACTGTAATTTCTATCAACTTCTATCCTGAAAAGACTAAGGTTTCAATCCTGTATTCTCTTTTTTTTTTTTTTTTTAAACAGTCTATGTGGATTGAGAGAACATCGTTTGTTACAGCTTACAAACTTCCTGGAATTCTGCGTTGGTTTGAGGTTGTCTCCATGTCACAGGTGAGTATTTACATGCTAAGTATCCTGATAAACAAATTAATTTATATAAATGTAGTGTAGCAGTTCTAACACAGACCGATTTTCAGATTAAATGGTTCAATTGTTTATCTATTTTTATTTTCTAAATCTACTCGCAAGACTGCTACTCTGTACATTTTAGGTTTTTTTGTCAAATCCCTGCAAGCTACATGGAAACTATTTAAAAACCTCATAATAGAAGCTCAAACTATATGTATACCCCAAATAAAAAAAATGCCACTATGGCTAAACAGCAGAGTGAAAGAGGCGGTTAGAGGCAAAAAGGCAATCTTTAAGAACTGCCAGTCAAACCCTATAGAGGAAAAACAGAAAGAAGCATAAACTCTGGCAAGTCAAATGCAAAAGTATAATTAGGCAGGTCAAAAAAGAATTTGCTGAGCAACTAACAATAGACACAAAAACTAACAAAAAAAAAATTAAGTACATCAGAAGTAGGAAGCCTGCCAACAATCAGAGGCCACTGGGGGTACATCTACATGGGATTAAAAGACCTACAGCATGGCTGTGGCTGGCCCGGGCAGGTGACTCAAGCTGCCACGACTTGAACTTTGGGGCTTATTTGGGCCCAGGCTGGAGACTGAGTTCTCACAGCATCCCAGAGCTCTGGCTCCGGCCCAAGTCTGAACAGATACATAGCAATTTTTCAGCACTGAAACTCTAGCCCCACTGGCCTAAGACAGCTGACCCAGGCCAGCTGTAAGTTTTTTATCCCTGTGTAGACAAACCCTAGATGATCAAGGTGCTAAAGGATCACTCAAGGAAGATGGAGCTGTTGCACAGAAGCTAAATGAATTATTTGCATTGGTCTTTTCTGCAGCGGATGTGAGCAATATTCGCACACCTGAGCCATTCTTTTAAGGTGACAAATCTAGGGTGACAGACTGAGATGTCAGAGGTAGTTTTGGAATAAATAGATAAATTAAACATTAATAAGTTACTAGGACCAGATGGTATTCACCCAAGGAATCTGAAGCAACTTAATTATGAAATTGCAGAATTAACAATTCTGGTATGTAACTTATCACTTAAATCAGTGGCTGTCCCAGATGACTGCAGGATACCTAATGTAATACTGATCTTTTTAAAAAGGCTTTAGAGGAAATTCTGGCAATTACAGTGTGATAAGCCTATTTTCAGTACCAGACAAACTGGTTGAAACTGTAGTAAAGAACAGCATTATCAGACACATAGATGAACACGATATGTTGGGGAAGAGTCAGTATAACTTTTGTAAAGGGAAATCATGCCTCACCAATCTTTTAGAACTCTTTGACTGGAGTCAACAAGTGTGTGGACAAATGTGATCCAGCAGAGATAGTGTTCATGGATTTTCAAAAAGCCTTTGACAAGGTCCCTCACCAAAGTAAGCAGTCCTGGGATAAGAGGGAAGATCTTCTTGAGGATCAGTAACTGGTTAAAAGATAGGAAACAAATGGCAGGAATAAATAGGATACTGGACTACATGGACTCTCTATGTCCATTATTATGTTCTTCTATTGCTGCGGTAAGTGGTTGTTAGTTTTTTACCAGTTTCTGGTAAAATATTAACCAATATTTGTGGAGTGCAAAAGTTGTCTCTTTCACCAACAGAAGATGGTCTAATAAAAAAGATATTACCTCACCCACGTTGTGTGTGTCATGGAAAACATAACATTTTGACATTTTATTGACAATGAGTGAAACATCTATGTAAAAGGTAGAAGATATCTTGCCTGACAATTTTTCTACCAGATTTTGATAGAATCTCTACTTTAGTGTAATCATAGAATCATGGAATATTAGGGTTGGAAGAGACCTCAGGAGGTCATCTAGTCCAATCCCCTGCTCAAAGCAGGACCAACATCATCCCAGCCAGGGCTTTGTCAAGCTGGGCCTTAAACTTCTAATGATAGAAATTCCACCACCTCCCTAGGCAGGGCTGGCTCCAGGCACCAGCACAGCAAGCAGGTGCTTCGGGCAGCCAAGGGGAAGGGGTGGCACATCCAGCTCCTTGGTGGCAATTCGGCATCGCGGCCCTGGGTCCCTCTCGGAGGGAAGGACCTGCCACCGAAGGGCCGCTGAAAAAGAAAGCAGCATGGTGGAGCTGCCGCCAAAGTGCCGCCGATCACGGCTTTTTTCTCTTTCCCCTGCTTGGGGCAGCAAAAACCCTGGAGCTGGCCCTGTCCCTAGGTAACCCATTCCAGTGCTTCACCACCCTGCTAGTGTTTCCTAATATCCAGCCTAGACCTCCCCCACTGCAACTTGAAACCATTGCTTCTTGTTCTGTCATCTGCCACCACTGAGAACAGCCTAGCTCCATCCTCTTTGGAACCCCTTTCAGGTAGTTGAAGGTTGCTATCAAATCCCCCCTGACTCTTCTCTTCTGCAGGCTAAATAACCCCAGTTCCCTCAGCCTCTCCTCGTAAGTCATGTGCCCCAGCCCCCTCATCATTTTTGTTGCCCTCCGCTGGACACTCTCCAATTTGTCCACATCCCTTCTATAGTGGGGGGGGCCAAATCTGGACACGGTACTCCAGGTGTGGCCTCACCAGTGCTGAATAGAGGGGAATAATCACTTCCCTCGATCTGCTGGCAATGCTCCTACTAATGCAGCCCAATATGCCGTTGACCTTCTTGGCAACGAGGGCTGACTCATATCCATAGATGAAGGTTTCTAACCATTAGAGGAGTGACGTTCTGGAACAGCCTTCCAACGGAATAGTGGGGGCAAAAGACATATCAAGATTAAGCTTGATAAGTTTATGGAGGGGATGGTATGATGGGATAGCCTAATTTTGGCAATTAAGTGATCTTTATTAGCAGGTATATATGCCCAATGGTCTGTGATGGGATGTTAGATTGGGTGAGATTTGAGTTACTACAGAGAATTCTTTCCTGGGTGTCTGGCTGGTGAGTCTTGCCCAGATGCTCAGGTTTTAGCTGGTCCCCATATTTGGGATTAGGAAGGAATTTTCCTCCAGGGCAGATTGGTAGAGGCCCTGAAGGTTTTTCGCCTTCCTTTTGGCCCAGTCCCCCGGTTTGTCTAGGGCTAAGGCACTCTGGATCCTATCCCTACCTCCAGCATATCTACCGCTCCTCCAGCTTAGTGTCATCTGCGAACTTGCTGAGGGTGCAATTCATCCCATCATCCAGATCATAAATAAAGATGCTGAACAAAACCCTGGGGCACTCCGCTTGATACCAGCTGCCAACTAGACATCGATCTGCTGATCACCACCCATTGAGCCCGACAATCTAGCCGGCTTTCTATCCATTTTACAGTCCATTCATCCAATCCATACTACTTTAACTTGCTGGCAAGAATACTGTGGGAGACCATATCAAAAGCTTTGCTAAAGTCAATATATATCACATCCACCACTTTCGCCATATCCACAGAGCCAGTTAGCTCATCATAGAAGGCAATCAGGTTGGTGAGGCATGACTTGCCCTTGGTGAATTCATGTTGACTGTTCTGATCACCTTCCTCTCCTCCAAGTGCTTCAAAATGGATTCCTTGAGGACCTGCTCCATGATTTTGCCAGGGACTGAAGTGAGGCTGACTGATCTATAGTTCCCTGGGATCTCTTTCTTCCCTTTTTTAAAATACGGGCACTATATTTGCCTTTTTCCAATCATCCAGGACCTCCCCCGATCGCCTCAAATTCAATACATTGAAATGATGGACAGCTCACTCCTGCTGTGGTTAAAGATTACAACTCATATGATAAGGTACTGTCCTGAGACTCCCTGACAAAAGAATAAATAGTCTTAAAAAATTACATTCAAGTGGTCATGGGCAAGCTTCTTGGCTTTTGGAGCGAGGGCTTATCTACACAGACACACAGTGTGCAGCAAGCCAGACTGTAAATCTACAGCACACTAGCTTTCCACACACTAACTGGCTGTTTGGACTCTGCACAAATAGTTCTGTAGTGTTAGCATGAGGTAGCAGGCTCCTCCAGATTTACTCCCTGGCTTGCTGCACATAAAGTGTCTGTATATTCAAGCTCTGAGGTATTGTTGGTACATGATGGGCCAAAGAAGTGCTGGGAATTGCTAGTACAAAAATAATTTGAGATTCTTTCAGTTTTACTGATTCTGACCTTCCTTGTTTTGAGGAGTTTGTCAATATTATTTGTACTTTATTTCAGTTTTTACCTGCTGTAATTGCACAAAAATAGTTCTCAACATCATACTTATTACACTCCCCTTGAATTGACACTGGTGATCTGAGATCATCTCAAGGAAATCGCTGTGGTGGTGACATCATAAAATGTGATGATAGTATCCCCTTTGGTAATATGGATTATAAGTTCTCAGAGGTATCCCTCTGTTTTTCTCCTAGAATGCACAAAAGAATTTGGACAATTTGAAAAATTATTGTTCAGCTATCCCTCATGTTTTTGCCTTTACTGTACAAGTGGTCACTTCTTTTCTTCAGGAGCCACCTCTATCAAAAAATAAGAAAAGAATAGAAGAAACAGTAGGCACACCTTACTCAACAGATTCCTTGTCTTCTTGTTGCTTGCAGTAAACCAGTATGGGAAACTGGGAATTAGTTCAGTGTAGCACAGAGAACTCCGCCAATCCCCACAAAATGAATACATGAGCAATAGTCAGGCTGAGGCTCAGGAGCCGCAAGTGGCTCTTTAATGTGACTCCTTGCAGCATGTGGTATTAACCCATTGTGTGATTTAATTATTAACCAATCTAAGTCGTTAACTATTCAGGATGCTTTTACTATATTATTAATCAAATTGTAGAATACTTGCTCAGTCATTTTGCTGTGAGAATAATATATATAAAATAGTAAATGAAATAATGAATTCACACGACTGTGGCTCTTTTAGGTGATGTTGATCACTAATTTGGCTCCCAAGCATCACTAGAATACACACATGTCTATGCACTAAAAGAGACAGGACCGTTAGGAAATATCTGACATGAAGCCTGAAAAAGCACTTGGTGGGGAAGAGAGTTGCCCCTCTTCCTAACCTGCTGCCTTAACTGTTTTTTTTTATTTGATCCACTAAAAATCCCATTGACCATAAAACTGGACATCACTTCAGATCCAAAATGTCCTGCTAAAAGAAATCTGGCCTATGAAGGATATAAGAGCTTGATTCAAGGGAAAGGATCATGAGTCCATCCCACAAAAGGCCTGCTCTAAACCAAATGTTCCACATGGGGAACTGTTAGTTAAATTGGAAAAGATGGGGATGAATATGAAAGTTGTAAGGTGGATAAGGAACTGGTTAAAGGGGAGACTCCAGCAGGTCGTACTGAAGGGTGAACTGTCAGGCTGGAAGGAGGTTACCTAGTGGAGTCCCTCAAGGATCAGTTTTGGGACCAATCTTTATTTAACCTTTTATTACTGACCTTGGCACAGAAGAGCGGGAATGTGCTAATAAAGTTTTGCGGATGACACAAAGCTTGGGGGGTATTGCTAACACGGAGAAAGGACCGGGATACTATACAGGAAGATCTGGACCACCTTGTAAACTGGAGTAATAGTAATAGGATGAAATATAATAGTGAAAAGTGCAAAGGTCATGCACTTAGGGATTAATAATAAGAATTTTTAGATATACATTGGGGACGCATCAGTTGGAAGCAACAGAGGAGGAGAAGGACCTTGGGTATTGGTTGATAGCAGGATGTCTATGAGCCGCCAATAGCGATATGGCCGTTAAAAAAGCAATGCGGTTTTAGGGTGTCGCATCAGGCGAGGTATTTCCAGCAAGGATAAGGAGGTGTTAGTACCGTATATAAGGCGCTGGTGAGACCCCACCTGGAATATTGTGTGCAGTTCTGGTGTCCCATGTTTAAGAAGGATGAATTCAAACTGAACAGGTTCAGAGACGGGCTACTAGGATGATCCGAGGAATGGAAAACCTGCCTTATGAAAGGAGACTCAAAGAGCTTGACTTGTTTAGCCTGGCCAAAAAGAAGGCTTTGCTGGGGGATATGCTTGCTCTATATAAATATATCAGGGGGATTAACGTTAGGGAGGGAGAGGAATTATTTAAGCTTAGTACTAATTAGGCACAAGGACAAATGGGTACAAAACTGGATATTAGGAAGTTTAGACTTGAAATTAGATGAAGGTTTTCTAACCATTAGGGGAGTGAAGTTCTGGAACAGCCTTCCTTGAGGGAAGTAGTGGGGGCAAAAGACTTATCTGGCTTTAAGACTAAAGCCTTATAAGTATATGGAGGGATGATATGATGGATAGTTAATTTGGGCAATTGATCTTGGATTATCAGCAGATAAGTCTGCTCAATGGTCTGTGAGGGATGTTGGATGGGATGGGATCTGAGTTACTGCAGAGAATTTCTTTCCTGGGTGCTGGCTGGTGAAGTCTTGCCCACATGCCAGGGTTTAGCTGATCGCCATATTTGGGATAGGGAAGGAATTTTCCTCCAGAGCGGATTGGCAGGGGCCCTGGAGGTTTTTCGCCTTCCTCTGCAACGTGGGTCATGGGTCACTTGCTGGTGGATTCTCTGCAGCTTGAGGTCTTCAAACCACAATTTTGAGGGCTTCAATAACTCAGTCATGGGTTAGGGGTTGTTATAAAAGTGGATGGGTAGGGTTCTGTGGCCTGCTTGTGCAGGAGGTCAGACTAGATGATCATATTGGTCCCTTCTGACCTACGAGTCTATGAGTCTAAATGGAAGCCCTGATTAATACTGCCAGCTGCACAGAAATGGAATGGGAAGTTTTTATTGCTGCTTCAGACCCATATTAGAACTATCACAGCAAGTTAAAATCTTTACATCTTGAGTGTTCTATAAATTTTATAAAGTACAACTCAGGTGGTTATTAACAGTCAGGAATTGGAATTCCATTGCTTAGCCAAGTATGGCTTTTATAGCCTAAAAGAACACAGGAGATTTAATACTTAGAAAACCTGTGGACCTCAAAGTTTGGCCAGCTTCATTGAAAAGTTTTAGCTGAGGCTCAACTCTAGACAGACCCCTTCATTTTTCAGCAGTGCAAAAGAATGGTTATTTATTTTGAGATGGAAACATACAGAAAACTTAGTGATTTTGTTTGAGTTGAAGCCCTGTGAACTGTAATACTTTGACTAAAACAATTTAAATTTAAATGGCTGAATTTCACAGAACTCAATGTACATTTCAGAGTATTATATTTAAATATTATATACTGTATATAGGCCAATTATAAATATTATCTGGTTTCCTTCTTATATGTCACATTCATCAACATATTAGGCTCATATTGTAAAATCCCCACAAAGGTTTTGCCTTCAGGAAAAACTGCATTTTAAAAATATTTCCTTGGAAACTTATATTTATAACCAAGTATAGAGATGTGAGTATGAGACTGTCAAATTAAGATTCATTCTTAAAAGAAAAACTTCCTTATGTATGTTAATAGCAATATCCTAAATTATTGCAAAGAAAAATAAAATCTAATTTCCTTTACCATTTATAGAGGACTTTTTTTTTGGCATGTCATTTATTTTTGAGAATAAAAATAAGATCATTAGTTTCTGTTTCTTGTTCTTCTGCATAAACTGCAGTATTAACATACCTCCCAGTATTTCATGTGGCTAGAGCAGGACACAGCACCACTCAGGTTTGGCCTGTCTGCCCCTCCGTAGATGGAGTGGAGAAACTGATAGGCCAGACTTGAGTGGCACTGTGACCCCGTGCTCTAGGTTGCAATGCCACTCAGTTTGGGGACCTTCTCAAATGGAGGGCCTGGGGCAAACAAATGGCTCCTTCCCCTGGGCAGACTTGAATGTGGGAAATTTTCACTTCAATGGGCACAGGCGGTTCTGGGGCTGAACATGGGACAGTGCCATGAAAATTAGGACTGTTGGGAGATCTGATGTTAGGAGTTCAAACCTGTATCTAATTAATTTTTCCCTAAAATTATTTCTATTCAGAGCTTTTACAAAAAGGCAAATACATTATATTTTGTCCCATATTACCTGACTCTAATCTCCATTTTCCTCCTGTTCCAGACCCACATTGCTCAGGTCCTGTCTGCTACCTATTCTCCTCTTTAATGCTCCCGTAGTCTGCTCCACACCAGTCCATCTTTTTTTTAACAATCCCTCCTGTCCCCAGCACAGCCTCCCTTTCTTCCTCATATCCTTTATCAAAACTCCCTTGTTAGCTTTCCGTCAGTATCATCTATTCAGGTGCCACATGGTCTTGAACCCCATCATTGTTTAACAACCTAAACAGCACTGAACAAAACCAAAGAAATGGTCTGAGTTCTGTGAACACTGATGCTTTCCCCAAGAGCAGTGTTACTTTTCTCTTTCTTTTCTATGGTCTCTTCTCCTTCCCCTTCCTCTTGTCATCCCCCATTACATCATTTGTCTACTGGAGACTTGAAGCTCCTTGGGGCAGGGACCTTCTCTTTTATCTGTCTGAAGTGTCACATATGCCATTATACATGCAACACCACTCTCTTGAAATTTTAAGGCTTAAATCAACATTAAGTTAACTAAGGGCTTGTCTACATGGTACAGCAATGAGCACTAGAAGGGTGTGAATTCTAAAGCACACTGCTGTCTTGCATATTAATTAGCCCTTGTAAACCCTTCTGGTGTGAGCTAAAAATTACCTAATGTGCATTACCTTAGTACTGATGAGAAATTTAGCATTTATCTAACAATCTGATCTCACTGAGACAGTACTACACTAATGCACACTGGGGAGCTTTTAGTCCACACCAACGTGGATTACACAGCCCTGCTAGCATGCCAAAATATTTAGTACACTTAAGAATTTACATCCCTCTAGTGTGCTTAGCTACACCATGTAGACAAACCCTAAGAAGCAACTATTTAATTTGCAACTGTTACATTACATCTAAATCACCAGCAGGAGAATATTGTGGGGGCTGGACAGAGACCCAAGAGGTTCCTAAACTGGGATTTGTCTTAAGCATTAACCCTTTGTCGCCCATATACTTAAGGTTAAATAGCTATTTATACTGCTAGTGTTACTTTCTATATAACCAACAAGTGGCTAAAGGAACAAAACATATCTTGGTGGAGTTTTACTGCCATGATAACAGATAACCCCATCTACATTCTGATCTTACATTGGAGCATAGTGCTATACCAGATTTAGAAGGGGAACATGGTACTGTGTGATCACCTATTTCCCTCCTTTCTTCTCAGGCAACATGACTATGAGTCAGGGGCGGCTCTAGGCATTTCGCTGCCCCAAGCACGGCAGGCAGGCTGCGTTCGGCGGCTTGCCTGCGGGAGGTCCGCTGGTCCTGCAGCTTCGGTGGACCTCCTGCAGCCGTCCACCGAAGCCATGGGACAGCGGACCTCCCGCAGGCAAGCCGCCAAAGGCACCCTGCCTGCCACCCCCGCGGCGCCAGCAGAGCGCCCCCTGCGGCTTTTCACCCCAAGCACGCGCTTGGCGTGCTGGGGCCTGGAGCCGCCCCTGCTATGAGTGCATCTCTGCACCTCCTGTCCCACTTTGAGCATTGGCACAATGTCTATCTTTTTATGATGGTAACCAGTTCTCCCACACACCCTGCAACAAGAGAGAGGACAGACATGCTGCTGGCTATAAATAAGATATAGAAAAAAATCAGCTTTTCTCTTACTCTTCCCTGTTTTGACAGAACCCAATTCACTGCCACATGAATGCAGACAATGATCTTGTTATGAGAGACCTGATGCTGTTACATTAGTTCTAGGACAGACTTCAAACCTTTTATGTTTTTTATCTAAGAAATGAAAATGACCAAGGAGTGGGGAAGTGTCAACAGATGTTAGAGAAATTCATCATGTATGATACAATAAGATGTTTGTGTTACTCCCTTGAATATTTCATTCCTCAGTGCTGGAAGCCTGCATTTCAAAAAAAACATGTCCTGCTAGAGCGAGAAATCACTAACGAGTTCTACTTTTTTTTCCCCCTTTTCTTATATTTTCTTTTCCCTTGTTCTTCATTACAAAGGACAACTGCATGAAAGCAACATCTTGGTTTCCTAGGAGTTCATTTGCTCCTGCTGCTATTCTTCACCTGAAGTCATACTCTTTTGTTTCTGACATTTCATTTGGTTACTTTGCTATTGATTATAATTTCAGAGGCATATACAAGGGGATTATGAATTTAGAGGTGGAATATGCAACAGTAGTGGAAGTATTCTTTAAAAACCCTAATCCTGTTTTTTATTCAGATGTCCTGAGGAGAGGATTGCATAAAAATACACAAAAGATATAGAAGAAAGTTTGCTTTTTCAGTTATTTTTTCTCTGCTGTAATGGATCAGTTCTTCACTCCCCTTCACCTCTCCTCTACATACACATACATATTATTAAAAGTGTTCACTTTGAAAAATATTTGCACTTCCTCAGTGCTCTCAGAACAAGAATAGAAAGCACAGGAGATATTACACAATGGATCTATATCTGTACAGCATTCTTGAAAGCTGGCTGAAAAGCACACCTGAGCCCTGTGTGGTGTCATCTAATCCAGTTGGATACTAGTTTAGCAGGAAGCCTGGGAAGTTTTAGGAGTCACATGAGTGGTTACAATTTTTGTTTTGTTTTTTACATTTCATTAGACAAAGATGATGCCTCTGCCCTAGGGATGGATTAATTTATTGTATCTACCTGGTATGAAAGTCCCAGTGTACGATTCCGGAAAATCCAGTCCTGTAGAGGACAACCTACTCTTTTCCAGACTTTCTACCCAGATTTACCAAGTTACTGAGACTCCATGCTCCTGGTTATTTTCATGACTGGGCAGAGTATTTCTCAGGCAAGATGGGTACTTAAATTGGAAGGCACACCCTGAAGCTTTCATGATAGGTATTAAAAATGCACCATCAATGTGGTCAAGCTTTCCTCTCCTTTGCTTCAAGATTAGAGCTTTTCCTTACATTAATCAGGGTTGTTGGACTGTTCATATGGATTGACCTCAGATTCTGCTCAAACCTCTAAGGTTCCAGAATACTCATGGTGACTTAGTGCTAAGTTATTTTCTCATGATCTAGTGGAAAATTATACATTATGCTCATGAATAGCAGCAATCATGAATAGCAAATGCAGTTGGTGAGCAATCCACAAACCAACATTCATTTATTCTTCAACAAAGGTACCATGCAACAAACAAGTAAAAATCAAACTCTTTTTGTGAACAAGTAGTGAACAGAAACTAGGGTTTAATTTGTTGAATGAATCATTGCCCATGATTAGTTTTCCAGAGGCATATACGAATATTCACCAAAAAGAGGGGGTGGAAGTTTTCACTGAGCAGATGATTTTCTCTGGGCTTGCTACTGTATCCATGAAAACCAAGAAAAAATTAAATCAAATAGACACATTAAACATTCCTCCTCTTATTTCATAGGCAACCATTAGTCCGCTGGAGAATGCCATTGAGACAATGTCCATGACAAATGAGAAAATTTTGATGATGATTAACCAGTACCAGAGTGATGAAAATCTTCCCATTAACCCTCTCTCCATGCTTCTGAATGGAATTGTTGATCCAGCCGTCATGGGAGGCTTTGCTAAATATGAAAAGGTAATGATTTTAATAGCTTTAAGACCATCCTCACAGATTTTTCTGTTCTCAGTAATGATGATAGCTCTGTTTCTGCTTGTTTAGTGATTGTCAAAAACTGCGGTGGGAGATAGTAGGATGGGGACGAAGAAAGGCTGAACCTCATTAATTTGAAGATCCTCAGAATCTGGTCGTGTCTGACTTAGTCTCCTTTAAAAGTTGACTTAACATGGATGTAGGACTGACGCTCAAAATTATTTGCAGGCATGAGGGTTTCCGTGTAAGTGTGATATAGGAGGATATGATTACACATGTTCTAATGAAATAGCCTTCCATGCCTCAACTGGTTTGGTCTGGGGTAAATCATCGCAAGTTCTTCTTCTAGCAGTCTAGCAGACTCAGAGTCAGCAAATCTCTTACCTTGTTAACTGCATTTTCCAGTAACTGCAGCCTTCACAAAGCAGTTTTTGTTGTAAAGAAATGTATTCTGTTAGAACAACAGGGTACATGGAGATGCAGCTCCTTAAGGAACTCAGTTATTAAAGACCATAATTCCAAGACAGCCTCATAACAAAAATTTTAGAAGGGATATTAAATCTCATCCTTCAAGGCTTAAGATAAGCTCTATTACAGATAACAAGGAGACTTAATTATCACGTATCTGTGGCGCTCTTGCACCTTCATGTGAACATCTAGTGCTGGCTTCTATCAGGCCATCTAGTCCAGTATCCGGTCTCTATCTTCATATATTCCTGAACAATGCAAATCTCTTTGTCCAAACCTATAAATGTCCTGGAAAGTCTCTAAATCATTTAAAAAAGGCATTCATCTGCATTATATTCACCAAACCTGCAGTGAGGCAATCTGTCATAACACGGCTGCACGTTTACTTACTACCTTTACTTTGGGCTGAGAAAGAGGTTCCTGGGATACATGAAGGGGGTGGAAGTAGCTCCCTTTGAACAGTCCAAAAGGGATTTTACAGCTAAATGACTGGCTGGGTGTCCATCAAAGGGAGCTATTCCCCCCACCCCCAATGTATCACAGGTGCCGTGAGTAATGGCTAAACTTATGAATTGCATTGGTATTGGTCTGTGTCCTATAGCGGCAGGTCGAAAAATGTAACTGTTATCCAACTGATCATCCAGGAGGTACCATTATGTTAGCTGAACAACAAAAAAAAGGTACCATTCATTGATGGATAAATTATGGCACTCCAAATACTTGGTATCCCTAACTGAAGTAAGTGTTAGTTAAAAAACTTGAAAACAAGAGGTTGGCTTCTCAAGATTGTGGTCCTGAGCTCAAATGTGTTAAATGAACACTGAAAATATTTAAACAAATAAAAATTCCCTTTGATCTTCAATTGGTTTACTAACAAAGCATCACCACAAGCAGCTGCTCTAGAGGAAAGCGGATGTCTTATCATTCAACTAGAGATAGAGTTCTATAGTGATCAGTGACTCACACTGGAGAAAACATTGATTCCTTTTTGTGTTAAGAAGGACTGAATGATTTCTATGCCCCTCGCAGGCTTTCTTCACCGATGAGTATGCCAAAGACCATCTAGAGGATCAAGAAAAGCTGAACCGACTCAAAGACCTGATTGCTTGGCAGGTAATGCCATACTGGCAACAATTTTCTGAGGTTTACTTGGCTATTTCTTTTTTCCATTTATCAGTTTTCTTTCCATTGGGAGAGTGTAATGTGACTTAAATGGTTCTGTCATTTTTATTTGTATGTTTCCCTCTCTTGCTTTTTTAAAAGGAAAAAAAAAATCAACATTATAGCTAGAAACTAACAGATTGTCTTCGTGCTACGTTACCAAAGATTTTTACAATGGGTTCCTACTAAAGTGTTCCCTTTACCCTGTGATAAATCCCCTATCCTGGGGACATATGGGATTGCAGAGAGGAGGTATGAGAGGTATTAATTTGAACCTATTCAGGCAAAAATGCTCTCTCAAACACAAAAGGAAGCTTACACCACTTGGCAAATGTTAACATATATAACTGGAAATCTGCTTTACTGACAAACTTATTGAGATTCTGGATCAAATTACACAGCCAAGATTTATCATCTTCTGAAATGGAGTGGTGCAGATAAAACTTTGTAGGGGATCTAGAGATAGCCTCCTCTTTATTTTTTAAATAACTGCCATTTGTGTGAGGTTTGATCCATTCCAGATTGAATACATTTTCTCCTGCAGAGTACTTTTTAATTTTGGGGAGGGGCGGGTTAGCAGTGTCTGGAGAAGGATGGGTGAAACACCACCAGACTCTGAGAAATCTCCTGACAACCTCCATACAGTTTGAGGGCAGAGCTTTAACAATAGGCCACAGAGATACCCCCTTCAGCATATTTCTTGAATTGTTTGCATAAAATTCACACAAAAGGAGCTACCCTTATTGCTACTGGATAAGATCTTAAACTCTAGCAGACGTCCCTGGAGACAAAACCTAAAGTGCAAGAAGACCATAGGGGGCTTCACAAGTTGATGAGAGAAGTGGAGCCTATAAATGTTAGAAAACACTTCACCTTCATTTTTAGCTTTCCTCATTCATTTTAAACATTCATTGTTTGTCATACTTTTTTTGGAGTCAAAAACTTCAAAGGAATTTTTTGTTGCTTAGGGGCCATGCCATGCCATACCCCATATCATGTACATGATTGCTGCTGTACGTCCTTATGCAACACTCAGCACCACAAACAGCATAGAGGAGTGGTAGTCAATATTTTATAAGGTTGATCTCTCTAGAGAAAAGAGAGAATATTCTGCCTGCGCCAGCTACATTCTGGCTATTTCTTTCTTATTTTTAAAGTGTGCTTTGATAAGCTACCCAACCTGCAGCTTCCCCTTGTTCTCAAAGAATAAAACACATCTACTGTAGACGATGTCACAAAAGCAACATCAGTTTTGATGAGATTCAAGGGAAAATAGCTCTCTTTATTGTCCTAAACTATTTGGTGCTACAAAGAGGAGGAAGAAAAACCCATGACTTCAGGAAATATCAGAGCTATTTTTATGATCTTGTCAAAACAGTTAATGCCGCTACAAAACTGTATCTGGGACACAGAGTAACTGTGGGATAGAAAAGCTTCATTTTAAATTTCTCTGCCAATCTATAACCACCGCTATTTGTGAACACCTCCCCTCCCTGCTCTGAAATGTAAACAATATGAATGAAAGAGAAATATATTATATTTGCTATTAAGAGAATAGGCATAAAATCATTACATTAGGTTCATGTGCAATATAAAAATATGCTAGTGATTCTTAAATGTCTCAAACCCTACCACTGGGTTCCTTTTCTTCCCCTAATGTGGATGGCTGGGAAATATTATTCATTAGACAGGAATCCTCTCACCAGTAATGTGTGACTCTAGATTTCTTTTGATATGTCCTGTATATCCCTCTTTCTACTATAGAGCCTGCCATATATTTCCCATCACTGTATTATCAAAACAGCTCACATGTGTTCATGAAATGTGATTCATAATACCCCTGTGAGGAAGGGAAGCATTATCTCCATTGGACAGATAAGGAGGCAGCAAGCCTTGACTATCAGTTCCTGTCTTTAACCACAAATGAAGCTTCCAAATAAGCTTCTTTCACTGCATCTTGTTGAATTTTAATTGCTCTGGCTTTTGGGCTTGCCATAACTGATGGTCACCAAATTTCACAGATTTGTCTCCTGGATACCCCACACTCTTATCTGCACAGCATTCTTCTCCCTTATTGACAGTCTAAAACACTTAATGGATGACCCAGATTGCACTACAAAATTGCAGCTTTTGTGGTTTGTCTTGAATGTAATACAATGTTCTTAGGCCCCAGAACTATAATTCAGACACTTCCCTGTTAGCCCCCCAGGAGAGGATCAGCAGATTGTCCATAAGCAAGGTACTTCTAAGAGGCAGGCTGAAAATGAACTTTCATAAAATATGAGATCAGTAAGGATATTTTTATATATGTGAATGCTATTTACAGGGACATAACACAATACATGAAACCTGAAAATATAAGTGGATAATGCAAAAAACAATGCATTACTTAGAACTACCTTTAAGGTTTTTGCTGCATTACCAAAAGATTATTTTCAACAGGATAATTAAAAGTAGAGTGAATAAATCTCACAAATAGCCTTCTTAAAGAACTCAGGAGCAAGTAGGTGCCCTCACAGTCGAGGAGAAGAGCGGGCTAGTTTCACTGCATGGCTATACTTGTTTACTATTGTTTATACATAGGGCCCTACCAAATCCATGGTCCATTTCGGTCAATTTCACGGTAATGGGATTTTTTAAATAATAAATTTCATGATTTCAGCTATTTAAATCTGAAATTTCATGGTGTTGTAAATGTAGGCGTTCTGGCCCAAAAAGGAGTTGTGAGGAGATCACGAGGTTATTGTAGGGCGGGTTGCAGTACTGCTACCTTTACTTGTACACTGCTCTTGGCACTGGCACTGCCTTCAGAGCTGAGCAGCTGGAAAACGGCAACTGCTGGCCAGGAACCCAGCTCTGAAGGCAGAACCGCGCTCAGCAGCAGCACAGAAGTAAGGACGACATGGTATTGCCACCCTTACTTCTGCACTGGTGCTGTCGGGGTGCTTCTTTCAGAACTGGGCACCTGGCCAAGAGCTGCTACTCTCTAGCCACCCAGCTCTGAAGGCAGCGCAGAAGTAAGGGAGCAATACTGCAATCCCCTTAAAATAACGCTTTGATCTCTCCTGCAACTCCCTTTTGAGTCAGGATCCCTAATTCTCCCCCATGAAATCTGTATGGTATAGGGTAAAAGCACAGAAAAGACCAGCTTTCATGGTCCATGATGCATTTTTCATGGTCTTGAATTTGGTAAGGCCCTATTTATACAGTACCCAAAAGTGTGCCAGGCACTTTACAAACCAACTAGAGATGAGAGATACAGTCCCTACCCTGGAGATCATATAGTCTGTTATAAGAGTGTAACAAAGGAAGTGGGGAGGCAGAGGAGAAGGATCACAGTAATAATATGATGTTTGCTTCATTCTGAGCACATTTAGATAGTATATTTATGTATTTATTTTCTGGTAAAGTAACTTGCTATGTGTTGCAACACAGAATTTAAGGGATTTCATGTGGGATTTAAATGAAGAGAGGATGTTGTCATGGTGAACTGGGATGGAGAGGCCCCTTGTTAACCTGTTTATCTCTGAGAGAATGGCTGCCTGCACCTCTCTTCTAACTAAACAGATAGACTTAAGATCCCCTGGCTTAAATCACTGGCAGTCCCAAAGACACAGAATGATGGGTTTCCAAGAAAAGTTAGGATTTGGAAACTAGGAGTGTGACAGCCATTTGGGTCAAATGGATCGATCTTTCTGCCTACACTCAGTCATCAAGAAATGGCAAGTGCCTTTGTTAGCAGATGGATTACTATTTGAGATAACCAAATCTCCCTTTGACAAGTCATGTGAGTGCACAGAATTGAACTCTCAATGCTGCTTCTGTGAGCAGAACCAGGGATTTTCTCAGATTCTTTAACAGAGTGTATCCAAATTTCAGAATATGGAAAGAAAAAAAACAACCCTCTGTCACCATGAAGTAGCCCACTAAGGCAGCCTGCTCCAACAGTTTACCCAGCAAGCTGGCTTTTCAGAAGCCCTCTCCAATTGCAGCAAGCTGCCTATCTGCTTCTCCCAGTTCCTGGGGCTGACAAATCTATTAGAAGTCTCAGTAGTGGTTTTGCAGTTGACTTGGCAGATTCTATAAATGGTGGGAGAGGGCTTGGCAGATCCAGTTTAATATTCTTGCTTTTTATTTTATCCAAGATACCTTTCCTTGGGGCTGGAATTAAGATTCATGAAAAAAGGGTTTCTGATAACCTTCGTCCTTTCCATGACCGTATGGAGGAGTGTTTCAAGCACTTAAAGATCAAAGTAGAAAAACAATATGGAGTCAGAGAATTGGTAAGGCTCTCTATTTATTTCTCTCCTCTCTGCTTCACTTTCCCTTTATTTAGTGTACGCCCTGTACTTTTCCTGCAATCAAAAGTGCCTACTGCATATTTGTTACTTAGGGTAGTCTTGTGATGTGGAGGCACCATGACCTGAATCTTACAGTCAGAACTCAAATTAATATGCAAATTAGATACAATTAACTCAGGCCTAAACAGAGACTGGGAATGGTTGGGTCATTACACTAATTGAATCTATTTCCCTATGTTAAGTTCTCCTCACACCTTCTATGGGTCATCTTAATTATCACTTCAAAAGTTTTTTTTTTTCCTCCTGCTGATGATAGCTCATATCAATTGATTAGACTCTTCCTGTTGGTATGCATACTTCCACCTTTTCATGTTCTCTGTATGTATAAATATCTCCTGTCTGTGTGTTCCATTCTATGCATCCGAAGAAGTGAGCTGTAGCTGAAATAAATTTGTTAGTCTCTAAGGAGTCACAAGTACTCCTGTTCTTTTTACAGTCAGAGTAGTTTATTAGTTCCCTGATGCACCAAACATTCCCCATTCTGAGATTTGGAATCCTTCCCTATCTCTTTTAAACTTGCATTTCTTTTTCACATTATAAAGAAACAAGCCCTCTGACAACATGCCATGACACATTTTTTTCTCTTGCGAATATTTTTTAGTAGCTCTGATCCACACTTGTCCATAGATAGCTCCCTGCCCTTGTCTGATTCCAACCATGTGATTCTGCTTCTATTCCCAGGTAACTCTGGGAGCAAAACAAGTCTAAATATCTGAACATTAGTTCAGTTGTTTGTTGGTGTTATAAATTAGAGTCCTGTTGTTTAGGGATGGAAATTGTGCTGCTCCTGCTATATATTCATTTTTTACATGTTGATTCAATTGTTATACTGGAAAAAAACTTCTCCCCTACAGCCTGGGCATCATCCTATGGTATATTCCTGAATAATGCCAATTCCAGCCATTTATGTCAATATCTTTCTTATAATTCAGTCAACTGGAGGCAGACTCACAATGTGGAAAGAGATGTAACCCAATGTCCACAATCTAACTAAATGTTGAGACCTTCAACAGCTTTTTGGATCAATTTTTGTAAAAGTAAAGAGCAACTTTATATGATTTTTATTTGGCAAGAGCAAGAATATAACATACTGCTTTTGTGACTAACACCTTCTCCTTCTCCGCACTAAGATTACCTTTCCAAGCCTTCCATAGTTTGACAGAATCCCTGTGGCCAACAACAGGGATCAGCAATGTTTAGCATGCGGCCCGGTTTGTTTACCTGCCGCATCCGCAGGTTCAGCCAATCGTGGCTCCCACTGGTTGCGGTTCGCCGCTCCAGGCCAATGGGGGTGGCAGGAAGCAGCAGCCAGCGCATCCCTTGGCCCGCGTCCCTTCCCGCAGCCCTCATTGGCCTGGAGCAGCAAACCATGGCCAGTGGGAGCCACGAGCAGGCAAACTTGCGGACGCGACAGGTAAACAAACCAAACCAGCCTGCCAGGGTGCTTACCCTGGCCGCCTGCCAAAGGTTGCCGATCCCTGGCTTACACAGTATACAGTTATGACAGTTTTTGGGATGCCCAGCAAGGAGAGTCAATTGTTTCCCTTGCCTCCAGTGAGAGAGAGAGATGCTTGTGCTTAACTGGGTGTCCACTCCCTGGCCCCTCCAGTCTGTTAGCCACCTTAACAATCTCCTGTGGGCTATGCCAGCTTTACTTTGCCTTGCAGGTTAACAATAGGTGCACCCCTGTCCCTCAGCCCCTTTGAAACATCTCTCTGTTATGTTCAGCACTTATTCACTGAATACCAGTGATACCAGGTATGTGGTCTTCAAGAGAACAATATACACACCAACTTGAACATATCACCCCAGGGCTAGCTCCTTAGATAATACCACATCACTGAGATATGTTTAGTGAAAACAATCTTAAGTTCAATATCAAGATTTAAGAGATAGTGAGTAATGATAATGGAGACAGAAAGGTTACATAGAAAACAAAATCACAACAGGCTTTCTAGATACTAAACTTTCAGTCTAAGTTCAGGTCAACCAAAATGTCCTTTTGCAGCATTTCCAACAAAGGCTGGTTAGGATCCCATTTTCATGAATGTAAATGCACTGCCCATTTATTTCCTAGGTGCAGGATAAAGGGATGTCTTTTTGCCTTCCTCTTAAATTCCCCAGAGATAAGACAACCCCGTCATTCATTCTCCTTGTCTTTGTTGACTTTGTATGTAAACAGAGCTTCCATTTTGTGGGCTTACAATGCTTAATTTACAAGTGAACCGAGATAGTTGAAATACATAGTTTATCAATCCTGCCTTGATCCAGACTTTGGGAAACATATTTTCATTATACATATGTTAAATAACTCTTTAGATGCAAATCTCCCCTTTACTCATTCTGGGCTGCCTTCCTGAGCTGAGGTTCAACATGTTTCAAAACAATGTAATGTGCTGTTACAAAATACAGTTCAATTCAAAGATATGCGATGCAGCAAAGCACATTATTTTATCCCTGCTCAAGAAGTTTCTCATAAATGAATAAAGTTGGCGGATAGCAGTATTTCATCGACTTTATCACATACAGAAGAGCCAGTTAGTTTGAAATGGAGTGTCATTGCAGTTTTATCATCCCTGATTCTCTTTCAGGCTGCTGGTGCGAGCTTTTTCTATTTAAAAGGTGGCTGCACCCATTGTATGTTCTCACAGCACTCTGAGAGCTCACAGGATGCGAGGCAATTCTCACTGCACATAAACTGTGAAAAGTGTTTGAAAATGAACTTTGGAACTATAAATGGATTTTCTGATCCTCTTGCTAGAGGAAACTGTCTTAGTGAAAAGCGACAGCATCAGAAACCAACAGTTGGGGAGTCTAGCATATGAGATTATACACCAGTTTCCAAACATATTGAACATTATCTGAACAACCAGAAGAACTTTATTATGTAATTAGCCAACATGGTGCGTCCTCGGATTTATTATTGTGTTATTAAAGGAGGATGGAAAGTAGTTCACAATGGAAATGTGTTGGGAAATGCTTCTCAACCTGTGACATTACAATGAACTAAAATGGGGAATGTTCACACTCACAAAACTCACTTGAGGCAATATTTCAGCTGAGAAAGAGGAGGGCATATCTGAACACACAGTTTAATTGTGGATCCTTGGATCCAGCCTCAAGAAAGGGAGCAGACTCTGCTGTTTAGACCTATGTTGGGAATTGGCCAAGAAACATGGACCTTGCTGCTACCTACCAGCATGAGGAACCAGAAAGGAGGAAGTCAAAGTCACAGCCATGGAAATAATCCCCACATGAGCTGAGAGCTTGCTGCAGCCCGAGTACAAAAAGAATGATGAGTGGCCAATAGCCAGTTCAATCGCCCCATTGCATTGACCAATCTTGGCTAATAAGAGAGACTTGGAGTCACGTCCCCCTTCTCATCTCAGGCCCTGTCATTTGCATGATTTAAAGGAATGGAAATGGATGGAGCACCCCGTCTGACCACAGCAAATCAAGGTGACCAGGTCTGATCTCACATGGCAAGCCTGTCATGCTGCACTTGTTTTCAACCTGCAGGTTACAAGGAGGAGAGGAATCTGAGCCAGTCAACATGAAAACATCAAGGGGGAAGAAAGAGAAGCTTAAATGTAGAGAGGAGGCAGCATCTAGGCTTGGGACAAGAGAAATAGTTTGGAGTGAGGATTGGCCAGAGCTATTTTATAAAACAATACACGTGCTTCCCTGCATCATGTTTGAGACTAGCCAGTGCCAAAAACGTATGCGCGCGCGTGTGTGTGTGTGTGTGTGAGAGCGAGAGAGAGAGAGGAATATAAAACAAACTGTCTCAATTCTCCTTACCACTTATTCTCACTCTACCACTTAGTTTGAGAGTTCTGAGACTGGGATCATACCCAGGGAAAGTAAACAAAATCAAGGTAATGAGGTTACACTTCTTAGTTACTGAATTGTTTCCGCCAAAACCACTCCTAGAACATTTGTGCCATCCTCATAAAGTATGCATCACAAAAACTGTTCATGGTATATTTTTCTCTTTTCTGTCTCATAGCCAGATTTTGATGACAAGAAAGTAGGTCGGCCGAGGTCAATGCTGAGATCTTATCGCCAGATGTCAGTTATTTCACTGGCTTCCATGAATTCAGACTGTAGCACCCCAGTCAAAATGGCCTCAGAAAGGTAGGTTGTTAATAGGATGATAGCAAATGTGAAAAATCGGGACAGGAGGTGGGGGTAATAGGAGCCTATATAAGAAAAAGACCCCAAAATCAGGACTGTCCCTATAAAATCGGGACATGTGGTCACCCTAGTCATTAATATCACACTAAATACTTCCACCACCACATCTTGTTTTTATCCAGTTACATATGATCAAACATAAGACCGCAGCAAAACCATTCAAGGAGTCAGATCAATAGCAACTACTTTATATATATCAGCATCGTCTTTGAATTGAAGCCAGGGCTGCTCCAGATGTGACCTGTACTATTTCACATGATGTGCCAGGGAAAAAACACAATATACTCTAGAACAGAGATGGGCAAACCTGGGAGGCTAACCCTCAGCCCCTCCCCTGCTGTCCCCCCCCGCCCCACAGCCAGGCAGGCAGCGTGCTGGGCAGCACAGCGGCAGCGTGGCTGGCTCCAGCCGGGTGGCATGGTAAGGAGGCTGTGACTGGGGAGGGTTGAATGAGGGGCGGGGGGTTCTGGGGGACAGTCAGGGGACGGGGAGCAGGGGGCAGTTGGATGGGGTAGAGATTCTTTGGGGGGGCAGTCAGGGAATGGGGTAGGGAGTTGGATAAACATGGGAGTCCCGAGGGGCCTGTCAGGGGGCAGGGGTGTGGCTAGGGATCAGGAGATGGTGAACAGGGAGAGGGGTAGGCATGGGGTGCCAGGGGGCCTGTCAGGGGGCGGGGGTGTGGATAGAGGTCAGGGCAGTCAGGGGACAGGGAGCAGGGAGGTTGGATAGGGGGTGAGGACCTGGCGGGTGGTTAGAGGACAAGGAACAGGCGGAGTTGGATGGGTCAGTGGTTCTGAGGGGGGCAGTTGGGAGCAGGCAGTGGGAGGGGCGGATAGGGGGTGGGGGCCAGGCTGTTTGGGGAGGCAGAGCCTTCCGTACCCAGCCCTCCATACAGTTTTGCAACCTCAATGTGGCCCTCGGGCCAAAAAGTTTGCCCATCCCTGCTCTAGAAAAGCCATCTGAGATGAAGATGGGAGAGAGAATTTTAAATACACTTACATGATTTTTGAATATCATTACACAACTATTTAACAGTTGAGAGTGTTATTTTATTTGTAAATTCTGCTTGAAAAATAATGTTTGTAAGCTTGAGTTACATTTTTGTTTGTAGCCCCTCCCCTGAGGTGTGGCTCAAGCCTCCTCCATTTACTTCTCCCCTCTTCTCACATGGGTTGGGTACGGGTTCTTTTTCTGGTGCCTAGTGTCTCCTCACAGGTTCTGGCTCTTGAGAAAATCAATACAACTAGCTGGCAAAGAATGTGTAGCCCATTACACAAGGGGTAATAAAGTACATAAACAGAAACCCCAGCAAAAGAGTGACACCTCGAAAATAATGGCATTACAAAGGGTGACTTCACTGGGATAGGGAAATAGGATCTGGGGAAGGAAAGACATTAATAAATAAACCAGTCTCCCCCTTCACAACACTAATAACTCATCCCAGCCACCAGCTCCATCCCTGGCATCTTCTCATGTATATGGCACCCTGAGTTTGAGTCCTAAAACAGAGTTTTGCATGACTGTAATTGTTAGCCAACATAAACGAAGGGTCCTCTTACTATGTCTTCATTCCTGGGTGGGGCAGAGTTCTCTTCTGGCTTTTATCAGGCTTACTGGCTCCCTGGTGTGAAATACCATGGGGGTCTTGGCTGGCTCTCAATAGCCAGTGCCAGACTGGATCTCTCTCTTTGCTGGATGCTGGTCACTGCAGTGCTGGAATTTCCTGATCCATACTGCTAGATCTCACAGCAGTGCAAAAAGAACCCCTTTTGTGGGGAGTGGGAATTTAGCAAGGTACTCCCTGTCTCTGATCTGTCTGGGTCAGCTTCTAAAACCAAAACAGAAACTGAACTGTGTCCCTGAGTCCCTTAGCTGGGGGTTCTGCGATCCAGCCAGTGGATTGCTTGTCCAGATTACCCTTTGCAGAAGCTTCCCTACTGGCCTCAACAGGAGTTTCTAGTTCCTCTTTTCCCAATCCGTGACTCCATACGTGCTGGAAAATGGTGTCAGGGGGCTCTGGTGGCTATTATAAGTTGTCCCTTTGGGCGGGACCCAGCCCCAACTGACAAATTTGGGGGTGCTCTAAAAGCAGCTGTTTGGACAGCAGAGTTGCTCCAGTCCAAGGTGGAACTTCAAAGTGCTCTCTACACGACTATTTCTAGAGTGCTAGCATGAACCTCAATAGCCCAAGTCTACCAACCCAGGCTGAGACACTTGAGTCCACACACTTTGTAGCCAGACTCTTGGAGGCAAAGTGTAGAGCTCCAGAAGCAGCCCATCTCCAAGTTGGAGGTACACCGTGGGAAGGGAAGTTTTTAAAATGGTCAGTTAGGAGATGAGGCTTCTTTAGTAACATCTCTCAACTTACTAGAATAACTCTTACCCCATCACACTCCCTTAAATGTAGTTCTTGTCTAGTTTCTCTTTTAGATTTTGAGTTGTGCCTAAGATGAGAGCTTTTCCATATACAAACTTGCGGCCAGTTTCAGACCTCTTTGTATATTATTCTAACCTTTGGGCTTTGAATAGGTTATTGGTTATACATGATCACTATTATTACATTGTTTTTTAAAAACAAAACTAAGCGACTGAACAAAAAACCACCACCACCTGGAGAACATTGTCAGAATTCAAAAATGCATCTGTTTAAAAGACACCTTTACTTCTTGCATGCTCAAGTCCCAATTTAGAGTTTAACCCTAAAAGACTTAATTAAAAATAATCATAATAAAATAAAGTAATAATACCTGTTAGCAATTGTGTGCCAGCCAATTCAATAGCACTTTACCTCGCTTTCTCTGTTTGCAAACACTGATACAGAAGTCACACATTAATCTGAGGAAGGTACATTTTTGTACCAGAGTTCAAGAGGGAAAGTTTAAGTCCACCTTTTATTTCACATGCTGTTTCTCTCAATGAAATGTGGCCAATATTTCAACTGTAAACATGTCTTGGCTGTGCCACCGCATTCACCCTCCTAAAGATTGTAGGGGAGTTCGACTCATCACCATGTACCTGGTTACTCTGCAATAGACTGAAGAAATTAATCCCAGAAGCCAGAGGGGATGTGTTTACATTCTGAGGCATGAGAAGGGATGGCAATACTCCTGTCCTAAAGTGCCCAGCCACCAGAGCAACACATTTTGCTTTCGGCACCCATGTAAAATACACAATGTGATGTTAGCTCTGTCCCTATATAATTTAGGTGCCCTAGAGCTAATTCTGCAACAAAAAAATATGAAGTGTTCATTTTAGATTAATATTTAACAACCTCTCGGGCATTAAGGCATTTTGATGTCTCCTGTGAGGCACATGTTTGTAGACAGTTTTCAGCTAGAACACAGTGCTGGGCTCTTCATTTGCCAGTGATCTGCAGTATGGTTCAGAAAGTCAGCACAAAGGATGACTCTGACTGCACTGTGTGTCTCAGGAAACCACCTGAGATCTTCAGTGGCCTTTATAATATAATGGAGCATGTTTTGTTTCTATTTCTATTTTCTACAGCTTTGAACTGGAAGTAGCACCACGAAAACCAACCAAATCAGAGTCAGAAGAAAATGTCCTGCAGATAAGCACTCAACCTGAGGTTAAGTTGAGAAGATCCAAGAAGAGAACAAAAAGAAGCAGCGTGGTATTTGCAGATGAAAAAACAGCACCCGAGCTTTCCGATATGAAATGTGTACGTTACATGCCTAGAATGCATTCTCATAATCCCCACGTCATGGATGCCATTTTCATTTTCAGCAGATGTCTTTAAGACACTGTGTGCCTCCTGGAAGTTAAAATAAACAATGCATTTTATTAAAGGCCACTCACAGCCAGTGTTGTGAAATACTCATCAGTTTGCCAGAAAAGAAAACCTGCAAGAGATTGAGGGCCAGATCCTCAGCTAGTGTAAATTAGTGTCTCTCTACTGACTTCACACCAGCTAAGTAGCTGGCCCTGAAGTTCCAGACGTTTTATGCCTGGCCAGCTAAAGATCACATGCTTGGTGCAAGGGTTAAACTAGCATTCCTGGGGAGAAGCGAGTGGTTGTACTGGCCCTGGTGGTACCCCCATTCCAGTGGGGATTATGTCAGAAGTGATGAACCCTGCACATTTTGGACCTTATGACAGAACATGCAGTTGCTGGGAAATGGCAAGTTTGCAAACTGTTCCTTAAATGGTGCCAAATTTGAGCATATAGGCATTGGCTTCACTCTTGTCCTATATATCACCCGAGTGCCTCTGTCAGACTAATGGATCATCAGAATGACTTATATGACTTACACTGTGCAGTTTTTATAAGATTATCTTCAGGAGTCAAATGTTTTTGAGTGTAAAAAGAGATGAAATTTAAAAGCAAAAAACTCTCAAAGATTTAGCTAGAGAAGCCCTGTCTAAATTCAAGTGCTAGGCAATCACTGAGCTGAATAAGGAGGTCAAGAGTATATGTCATTTGATCAAAAATCTTTTGGAAGAATCATTAAAGACAAGCAGAATTATTTTCCGATATGGATAAAGCTGTTTAAGATTCCTTTCAGAGACATAGGCCTAATTCATTGCTGCTGTCACGAATCTGACTAATGGAGCCCCACTAGGGATGAATTTGGTTTTTTACGCGTGCACTTAAAAATGACAAACACCTAAGTTTTAAAATCAATTAATTAAAAATTGTTTCCTCCTTTATTCATTTGCTGGAAGCCAAGTTCTGTGTTTTGGCACAGTGATAATACCACTAGCAGCACACACTCTGCATTCCAGACGAGGATGTGCCACACTATTAAGGTGTAAAATGAGCATTTTGCCCTCAGCTTCATTAACTGGAGAGCCATAAGTGATAGAGATAACCACAAATAGTCACCCACCTGACCATAAGCCACACCTTGAATCTTATCACATATAGCATTATAGGCCTTCCTGATGGCTGAATTTGGCTCTCTCGCCTATACAGTCCTGGTGGGCAGAGATACAGAAGTCAGGATATGACCTACCCTTGCAGAAAGAGGCCTGGTCTAGACTGCACAGTTAGGTCCATGTAAGGCAGCTTATGTTGACCTAATTATGTCAGAGTACACACTACTGCTTTGTCCCACTGACGTAAGTGCCGTACTACACTGACATAGCGCTTATGTCGCTGTTGGCTGTCTTACCAATTTCTGGAGAACTTGAAGAAAATCAGGTATAAGCAAAATCTGTACAAAAAGATGACAGCATGCACATTTTTATTTTTACAGGAAGTATTAGAAACTCAATAGCTTAGTGCCAAAAACAAAAGTTGGCGGCACTGCTTCTTGCACCAAAGTTAACAATCCCTGGTAATGCTTCCTCCAAAACTTGGCTAAGTAGGAAATGTTTCCTAGTAGGAGCAACAAGGGAGCACTTTAGAACAGCAGCAGCTGTTAAAAATAGGACAAAAATAGTCTGGTTTTGTTTAATGGGTAATAGCAACAGTATTTGCAGCAGAAACAGAGAACCTTTGTAATTGTAGTCTTGGTAGATGCAAAGCTTTTCAGTGCACCATCAGTTTTGGTAATATAAACAGACAGTGTTTATTTGGTGGGCAGAAGAAAATTGCCTTTTTTCTATTTTCTTCGAGGCCTGGTCTGGGTGGGGGAAGCATTTCCATTTTAGACCTAACATTTTAATGCTCTTTCACTTCAGAATTATGATCTTGAGAAGAGAGATCTTTATAGCAGGACAGCAAGTATTAAAAATAAAAAAATATATATCTACAGCTCCAGTGCCTTCCCCTCAATAAACTACAAACCGTAAAGAAGTGGTCACTGCTCATCAGTGATGGAATAATTCATCCAGTGGAAAAAGTCTCTTCTTTTTGTGTGAAAAAGTGGACCTTTTGTAAAATGAATATGTTTTTGACTCAAGTTATAAAAGTAGCATTCTCCCCTAGCACCTAAACTGATGGCATTAGCACTGGAGGGAAAATAGTTCTTCACAGTCTCATTTTACTTTCAGATCCATAGTCTGGGTAGATGACAATATTATTCCATATATGGTAGGAACACTGTCATACAATTCTAGATAGCCTACAAAGTATTGTATTATCAGTTCTAGGGGTTTAAATCTCTTTTCTCACTCTGAGGAATAAGCAGATTATTGACTATAAATCAGCTCCAGAACATTTACTTAGGAAATTGTACCTTTCGTAGTCTCCATGGGACAAACTCTGTTACTTTTGATCACTTTGAGTAGTATCTTACTTTATGAATAATCCCACTGAAATCACTGTAATAAGGTATTATTCACTGTGAGTAAAGGTAACAACCAGGCCATGGTTGTGTCTCGTGTATAAATTGTTAAGTTAGCTTAGCTCACCACTATTAGTTACTAACAGTGTTTAACACAGATGTAACAATCTTGTATTTGTTAATATATAGCTGTCAAGGAAATACGAGTTTATGAGTGACACCAACCTTTCTGAACATCTGGTAGCACCTCAGAAAACATCTGTTCTCAAGCAAATGAGCTTTGCCAGTCGTTCTATGCCAACTATACCAGGTAAGCTAATTATAGTAAGAGAATTAGAGCGTTGCACTGTTTGCCTGCTATTCATTTAGATTAAAAAAAATGAGTTTTTTGTTCTTCATTCTGTGGAAGCATTTGGATTTTAGGAAGCTTTTAGGGTTGAAATAGAGTTGGCTAAGACAACACTTCAATGCTGTTCCATTGTGATACAGGCCTTAAAACAGAACAACTCACTCTCAATATGCTGATGAGATATTATGTAAGTTCTGGGAAATGTAACAACTACAATGTAAAGTATTGTTTTGAAAAATCCTCAGGGGTCCAGCCTCCTTTCGGATAAGAAAAATGCCTCTTCAACTTTCAATGCTAATCTAACTCTCCCAGATTATTCCTGTTGTTTTATCTAAACAGAAAAAGTCTCTGACGACATAACTCTATTTATGGCATCACAAGGGAATTGCCTCAGGCTGAGTCTGGAATAAGTCCATTGGCTAAAAAAATTCAGTGCAGAACGACAGATGTCTTATCAAATTACCATCTAACTGCAGGATAAAGGGCAGCAGGCTGAGCACTGACTAGCACTAGTTCTTCTCTCCCTGCGCAGCAGCACAATAAGGAACCAAACCTCCAAGAAACTTTATCTTCCAAAGCATCCATGGAGCCACAGTCCATTGACTTTACCAGCTGTACGTCCCCTTATTTATGGAAAGGAAACATTTCTATAGTGTGTCTGGGAGCAGAATGCAGCAGGAATCAAAAAGGGATTAAAGTGTTGCTCTGTCCCCTGCTTTTGAGGGGGAAAAAGCCAATGGGTTGAGATCAGTAATAGCGCCCAACACAGATGCAGCATCTCACAGATGGGGAAGATGTGTGTGTCTGTATAGAGGCCCTAAAGTAAATATAACCTCTGCTATTGACATCTGAGGTGAGATTCCCTGAGGGAAACAGAGAGGGAAACAGCCAGTGGCAGCCTGGCAGTTGAAGAGAGTCTCTCTGGTAGTTGTGTGGCAGGCAAGACCGACAACCAGCAGTTTTATGAGTGGAGTACCATCGCAGCACTGTGAAGTCCTACAGTAATGGAGAGCCAGAGCAGGCCCCCCTACAGTTGCTACGTCCAAGGGAGTCAGCAGGGAGGGAGGGAACAGACACCCACGTCTGTTCTTTGAAATAGGTAGGCAGAAGATGCAAAGAAAAACCACTTCAGCCAAAATTTGCCTGTAGGGAGGGGAAAGGAGCAAACAAATGAATCAGTCATGGGGAGGGGGGGGAATTAGGACAACAGCATAGCTTCACTGTCTGTGAAAACTAACCATGGGCCTTTGCTCTCCTGCTGCAGAGAAAGGCTCTTGCTAGACATGATCCTTCCTGCAAGAGGTGGCCTTTGAATCATCGCTGTGGTGAGGAGAGGGGCAACAGGGGCTGTGCTTTGCGTGCCCCTCAAGGCCCCTCATTCCCAGCAGCATTGATTGACATATTAATCCTGGCCATTAGGACTCAGCCACTACCAACTCCAACCATCACAAGCAATGCGAGGGTCAGAGAGAACAAGTGCAGTCATGCACAACACACAATTCTGGGTACTTACTGAAGAATATCCCCTTCTGGTAAAGCTGGGTGAAAACCTGAATGAAATAGTTTTTTTAAATAGTATTAGGACCTATCTGCAATGCTCACTTCCGTTGGACTTACTTCCCCATGTTTATTTTTCATTTTGATCAGATTTGTTCACAGCACAGGTGAACATTGCTCCCGCATGTTTGTGTGGCTGGTTAAATAGATGTGACAGGACCCTCTGGCTGGCTAAGGCCTTATCCTGGCAGGTGCCCAGGAAAGCTGGTTGAAAAAAGCCAGTTATTTGGGGGGGAAATTTCTAAAAAAAAAAAAAAAAAAAAAGTTGTTTCCTTCCAAATTTTCTGCAAACATTTTTTCAACAAGGCCAAAACTAAAAACAGGTTTTTGTTTTTCAGAAACAGTTTCCTCTTAATGCTGGCATTTCTACTCCCATTTTCAAATCCTGTACAGGACTAATCTAAATAACACAGTGTAGAACAGATTATCTCTCCCATTGCTGCAACTACCGGTGGAGCTCAACCAGTGGTAGCAATAGTGGGAAGTTTCTCTAGAGTAAAGACTAGTGTAAACAAGCTCTTCTTAGGCCAGGTCTACACTGCGACTTTAAATCGGTTTAATGGCCGATATACCGATTTAACGCTGTATCCGTTCACACGACGTCGTCATTAATATCGAGTTAAACGGCTCCTTAAATCGATTTCGGAACTCCTCCCAAACGAGAGGAGTAGCGCTAAATTCGATAGTGATAACTCGGATTAGGGTTCATGTGGACGGAAATCGACGTTATTGGCCTCCTGGCAGCACCCCAGAGTGCAGCACTGACCGCTCTGGACAGCAATCTGAACTCGGATGCAGCGGGCAGGTAAACAGGAAAAGCCCCGCGAACTTTTGAATTACATTTCCTGCTTGCCCAGCGTGGAGCTCTGATCAGCACGGCTGGCAATGCAGTTTGAAATCGAAAAAGAGCTCCAGCATAGACCGTACGGGAGATACTAGGTCTGATCGCTGTATGGGGAGACAAATCTGTTGTATCCAGCTCCGTTACAGAACACGAAATGCCAAAGCGTTTGAATAAAAAACTCCAGGATACACAGCGCTGCGTGACAAGCGTAACGGGAAGCCAGAGACTCAAATGGACGCTCATGAAGGGAGGGAGGGGGTACTGAGGACTCCAGCTATCCCACAGTCCACAGCAGTCTCTGAAAATTATTTGCATTCTTGGCTGAGCTCCCAATGTCTGTAGGTTCAAACACAGTGTCTGGCGTGGTTCAAGGAACAGCTCCTCAGTTTCTTTCCCCCCACCACCACGTGAAAAAAAAAGGGAAAGATTGCTGTGCTATGGCGTTTGCTCAATGCACTCCGCGAAAAAGGCGCCAAAGGGTTGTCTGCTGCCTTCACAAAGGGAGGGGTGAGGCTGTACCCAGCACCACCCGGGGCAGTGTTTTCTGCCCCATCAGGCACTGTGCTCTCAACACGGAAGTGGGAACTATGGGATAGCTGAGGAACAGCTACCCACAGTGCACCGCTCCTGAAATCGATGGTAGCTTTGGACCATGGACGCAAACAATCGATTTCGGGATCCCACTGTGGACGCGCTAAACCGATTTTATTAGATCTGTTTTGTAATATCGGTTTAAGCTAATTCGAAATAATCGTGCAGTGTAGACGTACCCTTACTCAGCAGTTTACATTCTGCCCCCTCATCTCTTTGCTTGAAGAGGTTGAGACTTTGGGTATGGTGAATTCAGATGTGTTAGTTTATTTAGCCCATGAGCAGACCTTGGGATATTTATAGATGCAATATTTTCCTTAAATAAAGAGTAGCCTTTTCCCAGTAATCCTGATTGCCTATTTAAAATGAACCCACAAGAGGAACTTGCCTTCTCCCTGGGTAAGTATCTTAGAATAGCCATTCTCATTCTTCTTCCATTTGTACCAGGGAAAATCAGGCACGACTCAGCTGCAAGCAATGGAGTTACAAAAATCAATATAGAACTAGTGTTAGTAAAAGCAGATTCAGGCCTAGTGACTGTTCTGGATACAGTTTAAATATAACTGTAACCAAACCCAGCCCCAGGTAAGCTAGTTTCCCCCTATGCTGCATTTCAATAGTTATGATTAAACTAAAACATCTTACCTTTCCTTTGGAATTGGAAGAATTCATTATTGTAAACTCTGCCTCGTGTCACACTTTATAGAACTCTCTTTCTTAACAACCAATCATTTGTTTCTCTTTCAAGGGTTAACTCTGTCAGTAGTCTGTACCCCAGCTCCCGATGAAACAAATGCATCACAAAGGCTAAGCCAGCAAATTTTTCCCTCTACCTCAGAAGGGGATAAGAAGACCCTGAAAAAAAAGAGAGTAAACCAGTTCTTTAAAACAAAGGTAAGTGTTGTGTGTATGTATGTGTACAAAAAGGAGGATGGATCACTTTCCAAAAAAAAAAAAAAAAAAAAAGCCAGATAAACTTCGTGTGAAAGTAAAATGTAACAAAGGGTTTTAAAAGCAAGAGGCCTCTGCGGAACAGAAACTTACCCAATGTTTTATTTTCTCTTACTTAAATTTATGACATCCGTACATTTTCCATGCTAAAAGGAGAGTGAACATTTCCCTGTAGGTACCAAAGAAAGCATACTTTTCTGCATTTTCCATACCTAGATAGTTTATTGAGAGGCGCAGTGCTTTAGCCATACCACAAGAGGTCTCATTTGATCTACAGCTTTTTTCTAGTCTGATTTACACAACATCCTCATGGCAAAACAATTATCTGTTGCATTTTTAAACTTAAATTGGGCAGCTGGCTCTTGGCATCACAATCGTTACTTTGCACTACAGGCTGTTAGCATATTACCATACACAGGATGGGTCAAAATCTGACCTCAGATACGTGCCCATCTGAAGGTAGAATTTGTCTCACACTAAAATCAGCCGAGCTCCCTGAAGCAATTGTGCTCAATCCCCTATTGATTTAGGAGAGTTTTGAACAATTAAAAAAAAACCCACAGAATTTGGCCCAATGTCAGTTAACAACAAATATTTTATATTCAGTGCAGACACTAAGATCAGACGTTTCAAAATTTGCCTTGAAAATGCATGTGCACTGTAAAGGAGTCTTACAGATGTCAGAAGGTTGTATTTGATAGAGGTGCCAGAAGCCATTGATATTCATAATAGAGGAGTATTCTGTGACATCTATAATATTTTACACCCATCAGCTCTCTGCTGATACTTTATAATGAGTGTGTTTGTTGCACTGATTTCATTTCCATCCTTTTGTTCCTACTGTGCTTTAAAAAGCCATAGCTTGCTGTTTTCTGGCAGAGTACTACAGCATTGGACAAACCCGTGTTTAAATGTTTTCTAGCTTATTTCTTCCTGATAGGAGCAAGAGTGAAATAACTTAATTTGAAGCCTCTGGGTTTGGGTATATATTAAATTTGCCTCACAAAAGGCAGAGTACCATACATGTGAATCACCTTTACATTGTGGTCTCACCCAAAGTGAAAAGAACAAACAAGTCCTGTTTACAAGCCCAGTCAGGACTTAATAAAAGTTTAGAGCTCCATCCTACAATGACTTACTCATGTCTGTAAAGTCTTGTCAAGGGGATCACTCCCATGAGTAAAGTTATGCATGTGTTTAAGGCTTTGCACTATGGGGGCCTTATTAAAAAGAAAAATCTTCAGGATTTGGCCCATGATTTTTCTTCTGACTTGAATGTGATGTGCCACTGCTGAAGCAGGCTATGCTAAAAACCAGATTAAAGACACAAGCTAGTTACTGTATATGCATGCAATGGGGTCCAAGCAAAACTGCCTTTTAACATATGGCATTCTCTTCCTCTTTTATGCAGCGCATGTCCAAACCACCTGAAGATGGAAAGCACTCCGGAGAGCGCCATTCTGAATCCTTATCCACAGAGCTGTGAATTCTTTCACTTACAAAACAAATAATTTCCCAGCAAAGAAACAAAACAAAAATCACTAAGTGAGAGACTGTTTTTGAGCACTCTCCTTTGAAGAGAATGGTATTGACATAATATTTGGACGATAGAGAATACATTCAAGTGTGATTCACACCTAAGGCTCTGTATAATTAATTAATTATAATACGGATGTTAGGAAAAATTGAAAACACATAGCGATCATGGAACCTGCTGCAGTATAGTAAAAGGTATGCATTAAAAATACCGCAGTGATCCTCTTTATTACAGAAGTAAAAGGCAAGGTATGCTCAATGGGAATGAAATTCACTCCAGTGGAAAGAGCTCCTTGTGGGTCCTCTGCATGGGTGAATCATAGGGCCTGTCTATACTGCAGGATATGTCAGTATAACTTATGTCACTTAGAGGTGTGAATAAGCCACCCCCTCAACCCCCAAGTGATATAAGTTACACCAACCTAAGTGCTGGTGTGGACAGCTCAATGCTGATGGGAGAAGTTCTCCCCTTGACATAGCTATCGCCTCTCATGGTAAATACAGCTGCGCCGCTGTAGCCCTTCTAGTGTAGATGAGCCTTTATTTAATAAAGGCCTCAAAGATTCAGTCCAGTCCTATTCAAAGCACATGGAAGTTGCACCATTTACGTCCATGGGAGCAGTATCCGACCCTTCCTGCAACACCATATGCTTGAGGATTTTTTCCAGAATGGTCTATCTGTTTTGTATTGAAAACATGCCCCAAAGTTTATACACACACATGAGTTTATGTCAATTCTGGCTCTGTGGTATAAGCAAAGCTGTATTTTCTGCTGTTCAGCAATAAAATGTTAAAGGTTTCTTTTATTTGCCTTGAATGTTTCTGATGGGAATCTCTCCAAATGTCCTAGTATAATATGTGTTAATTGTTTCTTACTGACAACAGCAGGAACTCTGCAACTCCGAGTCCCATTCTTTCCAAATGTAATTGATTTTCTGCCTCTCTGACACTCATGCGATAGAGTTCAAAGATAATTCTTTTTTGCAATGAAACTAGCCAGCAGTGCAATTCAGCATCTCACTATTTTTCTTATTACCTGTTTTTTTAAGGGAAATGCAGTTGTTTCAAACACAGAATAATTATGAATTTTTCATTTGCCTTTATTATGTCCCTGCTTGTTCCACACAACTGTCTAAGAAGGTGTGTGCTGATTAAATAATATGTGTTATGTGGGATGGGGCAAGGGGAACCCACCTTTACCATGATGTTGGTTTGTTATAGGTAAAGGGAAAATGGGTGGAAGTCAGTCAATCACTCGTTGCTTACTGCAAAACCCAACGGAAGGAATCCCTTATTTTTTTAAACCTCTTTATTATGTAAACACTTATACGCAGCATGAATATAGCCTCTTTCTGATGCAAGTTGTCAGTGAGAAACTCTTTTCTCAAATATATTCATTATTGAAATAATGAACATTTGGTTTCTATGAGAATTTTCCAATATTTGCTGTTTGTGCTAATATTCCTGCAAATAAAACCTACTCAATAAAATCATCACAGACAGCAAAACCAAAAGGCTGCCAGCTATAGCCAATTCATTCTTTATCAGCAAGAGTATTTGCAGTATGGTTTAGCTGTGTTTGCCTAGCGCTATCGAGCAGCACTGTATCGGAGTTAGGAGATAGGGAACAGAATGTTTCCCAAAGGAACCAATTCAGTCTAATGGGCTGCTCAGTGTATGTGTATGAAAGAGAGGGAAGAATGAATAGAAAGGTGAAAAGAGTAGGGTACGTATTTGAACGTCATCCTAGCTTAATGTGTTACTTGTTTTTTTCCTTTTATGCTTTTTGCAGATGAATTAAATAAACCCTGGTGGGATAAATGCAGCTTTAGGCACACAGGTATTAATTTTAGTGTCCATTGCCACAAAGTGGAATACATCATTACAAGCAAAATTCTGGTTTTATTCAGGGTGCAGAGGGGTTATTGAGCATCCGTAAAGATACCACGTAAGAGGACACTTCCTTTGCTCATTGTAGTGCAGTGTATGTTAGTGTTTGTTCTCAAAGGGCCTCCTGAAGTAGCTCTTTCACCTAAGAAAAGCTGGGTCTGAGAACTTTAATTAAATCAATAACTAGATAGGCTATAACAAAAACACTGTGATTACAAAGGAAAAAAAAAACAAAAATTTGCAAAAGAGCTGACGGGGAATAGAAGAGACTAGAAACAAAGTGCTTAGGAGGGGTTGGAGCCAGGCAGAGCTTGGGGTTCCACTGAGTGTTGAACGGGGAGTGCAAGGTTAAGCTTTGGTTTAGGGTTAGTGCATTCACCTAAATTTGGGTTATTGCTGATTACATACTCTATGTATCATGTGACTTTTTAAAACAAACTGTGTATTTGTGGATAATCTAAGCACTATGGCCAGATGTACAGACACTCTTCTCTCAACCTGTGTATTACATCATTTTTTTTAACATTAACTTTAATAAAAAAATTAATTTGGTTTAGGGGTGTGGCATTCATCTTGAACTTCAGTAGAGTTGGAAATGGGTTTAGGCCAGGATTCAGTTGTGGTTCAAGGCCGAACTAGGGCTGCTAAGTGCTTGGTTTAATTTCAAATGGACTGTAGTATTGTGCAGTTTTGACCTAGAAGGGCATAAATGTCACAATTGTCCAGTTTCACAGATTTTGCCAAACAGGCCTTGGATTTTGGCTCTGTCTCAGGCCTAAAACCATTGGCGTTCAGTTCTGAGTGCTGGTTGAAGGACACTAACCAACACAAACTAAGTCACAGTTAACTGGAATTGTAAAGATATGGTGCATTTTGGAAATCAAGCTTTAGCCATGCACAAGTATACAGATGTATCACAGACACCTGATATTTAGTACAAGTAAATAACATGGTGCGAACAACAAGGGACATCCTAGGGTAAGAAAACATAAGTGTGACCATCTGGCAACTGCTGTTTTAAAATGTAAATCAGTACTGATTAGAGCCATTCCTGTCACAGGCAAAATGAGCCTCTAGCATATTGTGCTGGGGAAAATTTGCTCAAAGTCCGAGTCACTGGGCTTTATGAGGTGAAGTGCAGAGTGTTTGGGGAGCAGAAATCCACCCCCAACTTGGGCCAGGTTGCAGAACAGTTACTTCAGTGAAATAGCATGGCCGCTACCTCCTCTCTTCCCCAATCCTTAGAACAATGGATCCTGTAGCCTCTGCCCCCGTCCATCACCTTTCACTGTATATGGATGACACAGATATCTGGGGGAACATTTGCACCTCCACATGCAACCTAGCCCCAGACCCCCAAGTACAACCCGAACATAGGCCCTCTGCACTACGTGGATTTTCACCCCAGTAGACATTAAAAATTGTTATTCTTCTAAACAGTACCAATTTGGAGTTTAAGGCCAGAAGGGCTGACCAGGTCATCTAGTCCAACCATACATCATCAGCCGGCACCCGCATGCTAAACCCAACAACGGAAATTAGATTAAAGTGTTACAGCCCCTCAAGAGGCTAGACTATGATGTGTCATGGGGCTGGAGAAAGTCAGAGGGATCAAGGTCCCTGTAACAACAGGGAAATGATTAAGTGAGATATACACAGATAATCCTGGCAAGTGACCATACCCTCTCACTGCAGAGGAAGGCCAAAAAACACCCAACAACCCAAAGGTCACTGCCAAATGGAGGTGGGGGGAAATGCCTTCCCGGCCCCCATATATGGCGATAAGTTAGACTCTGTATGTGAACAAGAACCAGCCAGGCAAGCACCTGAGGGAGACTGCTCAGTGCCACCTCAGAGCACCTCCACATCCAATATCCTATTTCCAGCAGTAGCCATCCCTGATGCTTCAGAAAAATATAAAAAATCCTTCCAGAATACATGAGGGGAGGGATGGAATGGGTTCCTTCCTAACCCCTGCTGATGGGCAGCTGAAATCCTAAAGCATGAGCTTTAGGAACATAAGATGTAAACCACATAAGCCTTAGAGCTACTGAGCCCTGCCCTCCACCATTACAAGCAACTCTGACATACAGCTGCTCTCATAAAACTGCCAGCTCTCTCTTAAAACTAATAAAGTTGTTTGCGCCCACAACTGTTGGAGATGGTTCCAGAACTTCACTCCTCTGATCATTAGAGCCCTTCTTCCAATTTCCAATCTGAATTTCTTCATGGCCAGTTTACATCCATTTGTTTTTTTAGTCTATCTTAAATAGCTCTTCACCCTCTCTAGTATTTAGCTTCTCCCTCTAATGTAGCTACAGAGATCAGTAATATCCCCTCTCAGCCTTCTTTTTGCTAGGCTAAACAAGCCAAGCTCACCAGTCTGCCAATAACTTGGTGACAAAATAAAGCAGCTCTGCATACAGTGTTATCAGATTTTCCTGGACACATTGCTAATACAATTCATGAGCTGTAATTAAAGCAGTATATAAGCCTTTAAGTGCCTGAGATATGGCCTAGCAGGGCTCTCTCATGTTTACTCTTATCAGCCAAGTAATCAGGCTGCATACTGGGTATTATGTAGAGAATAGAACCCTTTAGAATCAACAGCATGGAATAGTCCTCTGCCTTTCCAATGTTGTACTTTGCAATGAAGAGGCAAGTAAGCGCCCACGATTGCCAACACAAGTAGGCTGACAGTGAATAATCTGGGCAACCTGCCTTAATCCAGATGCCAGCAATGAGAAAAAAAATTGATGTGGAGGTTTTGTCACCACTTGCTGCAGCCAGTACCCCGGTTTGGTGCTCGCAGGCATCAGCCAGCCAGAGGACTGGCCCACAACATTTTGGCACCTGAAGTGGAGAGCTCAAATGACTCCTGCTTTCCCCCCTCACTTGGGCCAAAACTTTGAAAGGTCTCAATTCTGCCATCTTTCTGTTCTCCTCTCATGGTACTGCTCTGCTACCTACCCCCAGTAAAGGAGAACTAACAACTTAAAATGCTTTGTTCAAAAATTGTAAGTAACATTTAACAGACATGCATCCGACGAAGTGGGTATTCACCTATGAAAGCACATGCTCCAATACGTCTGTTAGTCTATAAGGTGCCACAGGACTCTTTGCTGCTTTTATTTAACTTTCAAACGCCTGAACAGAAAATGTAACTTTTCTTGTTTGCATAGTAAACACTGGCAATTTTATCCGTTTGAATAATCAAAGTAGTGCTTTCTGTGCCTTCTTGGTTGCAAAGATTTGAACTGCTTCCTGAAGGTGCACAGTCTGGGCTGGATCATGCTCCATTGCAGTGGTTCCCAAACTGGAGTTCGTGAAGTGTTACAGGGGGTTCTTGGGGAAAAATTCCCTAATGGCGGACCGAGCTGTCCCTAGGAACCCCAGGCAGTACTGGGCCAGCAGCCCAGAGCCCCTGGACTTCCAAGAGCGAAGCAGATCAAAGCAAGCATGTCTATCACACTGAGGAAATTTAAACTTGAAAACTCCTCATAAGAAATAGAAAGGGTGGTGGATATTTTTTGCTGTTTTTTAAATTAAATAGGCAGCTAGTATTGTTTTTAAAATTATTATGAAGAACAAGTTTAAGATTTGTTGTAACTTGCGTTGTTTGCCTGGATTGCTCAAGACCTGAATGCTTGTGCAGGAGGAACTCTTTGAGTTGGCTTCTTAAATACCTTCATGCTGTTTCACATCCGATACTCCTTGATGAAACATAGGAGCTTTGTCTTATAACAGCCTTATTCAAAGTGATACAAGCTACAAAAGTGAGATCTTGGAAGACTGTTGCTGTTTTCATAATATAATAAAAATATTGTAATAATAATAATAATAAATAGTGTGTAATAAGCATGTCATAAAAACAAATATATTTCCAAGATCACTGCTTTTATAGTTTATACTCGGGTAAAGGTGAAAATCTCTGGAAATATTAATTTTTTGTAGGGAGTTCGTGAGACTTGACATTTTAGTGAAAGGGGTTCACAGGTTGTTAAAGTTTGGGAATCACTGCTCTATTGAGATGGTTGCAAGGCTGATTAGCCTCTCCTATGTCATTGTGAAGCGTAGATGTGTTTTTTTTCATTTCAGCTTGGAGAAGTTGAGTTTTCCACTTGCAACTGTTACAGGAAGTGTTAGAAGTATGCGCAGAGCAACAAAAGCATTTGGAAAGAGGGTGGTCATCTTATTTGTGCACATATATTCCAGAACAGCCTTTGGAGTTGATCCTGCTGAAATGTATCTTGAAAGGGCATTCAGTTCATCACCTAAATCACTCGCATCAATATCCCGCATGTCATCATGTGTCAACACTGTCTTTAATGGCCTGCATTACTGGTGTAGGTCATCTTCAGTTATAGTGAGGAGTTTTGGAATATCAAACAAACATCCCAAATACACTGCTGTGTTCCTTGAGCTCCATGAAACGTTCTTCAACTAACTGTATTGAACAATCTAGCACCTGGTTAAAGAATTCAACTTTGAATTGTTGTTCGGGGTCTCTTATCCTGTGCCTCGTAATCAAAATGTCGTCTTCTTCGGTGACTCTTGTATTCTTGTATGGGTGGGAAAATAGCTTCAGTGTGAAGTTCTTCTGCCAACTTCTGTACTCTCTTCAGAATGTTTTGAAATCTCTCATCTGACTGGTAAGACTGTAGGTATGACTTTGCTTTGTCCAGTTGTTCCATTGCTCCAGATATATCAAGGTCAACACCTTAGAGTCTCATGCTTACAACATTTATTTCAAACAGTATGTCATGCCACAACAATAAGCCACACAGAAATTTGAAGTTATATATGTTTCTGGTGATTCCATTTCCCTCTGCCACTGTTCTTCCACGAACAGTTCCTGTCATAGCATTATACTCTATACTGGCAACTATGGCATCATCTATCTTCCCAATTTGGTGTTTGATAGGCTTTATTGCCTCCACTCGACTTTTCCATCACGTGGCACTCGGTAGTTTCAGTGTCAGAGAGGATGTTCCCAGATGTTGCTTCAAAATTTGCCATTGATGAGTTGATACAGAGAAGAATACATAGATCCTTTGCATTACATTAAAAAAATCAGCAGCCTCACTAGAAGCTGATGCTGCATCACTGACCACCAAGTTCAATGAATGGGACAAAAAAAGCTCGAGGGTTTAACTTTCGGATCCGAGTCTGCACTCCTCTGTTCTTTCCTCTCATGTTGGCACCATTATGATAGCCCTGACCTCTCAGGTCAGCTATTGCAATTCCCATATCTTCCAGCCTTTTAAGAAGCATATTTGTCATACCAGCTCCTGTAGTATCATCAATGTCAATAAATTCTAGAAAATGCTCTCTGACAGTCACCATTGCAGGGACATTTTCACTAGGTTCTGTTGTTGTTACAAAACGTACCATTAAAGCTATTTATTCTGTATGGCCGATGTCAAGTGTGCAGTCCAGAATAAGAGTAATATCTTGCTGACTTCAGATCTGGCACAATCTTCTGTTTGACTTTTGTTGCCAGTAACTGTATGATCTCATTTTGAATGGTTTTTCCAAGGTAGCGGTGTGTGTACATTTCTTGGGTGGTGACTCTTCTTAGATGATCCTGGAGTACAGCATCAAACTCAACCATCAGCTCCACAATTTTAAAGAAGTTTTCATTGTTTGGCACATACAGAGGATCTGAAGTGCCACTCCGTGCTAGGTTTTGGGTAACAAGCATTCTCACAATGGCAATGAACCTTTTCAGAACATTTTGCCAGTAAAGAGACTCTGATGCAATCTTCTCTTGATGCTGATCATCTATGGTGGCCTTTAACCTTAGTCTCATCGCAAACTCTTTCCACCTATGGAATGCTCGCTGGTGATTTGCTGCCTTCTCAAGACATGCCACATTTCTAGCCAGATTTTTCCCGTCCTTTTTTTCCTGTAGAACCCAATGTAGCTGGAACATTAGACTGGAAGAGTTTGCAACAAAAACAGTATGCAGCATTCTGGGTTTTTCAGTACATAAGTCATGGCCTCTCCACTCTGTCATCATTTGGAATTTCATGTCAGTAACGTGTTGGATGGAAACTTCTATCTTCCTTGTCTTTGGGAAGCTTGAAGTTTTTCACTTGCTGTGGCCCATGCAGTACAAGGAAGTCCCTCAGGCTACTGCTCAAGTGGGTCTACAGTCCTGGATCACTAGACTTAAGGAACTGAACTCAGCAGCAGCTCTTTCTTGCACCTCTGCCACACTCTTCTCTGATCTACAGTTTTCTTCGGGAATGTGCATGGTTACATCCATTTGAGATGGAGATATGGATGCTGCAGTAGCTGTCAGGTCACCTGCACTCTAACTGAAGATCAGGCTTCTCCTCACCACTCACATCCTCACTAGGGCTGGAACATTTGTGTCTATATATCTCAGGAGAGCTCCTTCCTTCCTGTTTAGATAGAAAAGTTTCCTTTGCTTGCTTGCTTTTTCTGAATGCTGCCCCAGAGGGGCATTTTCTTCTTTCACTCATGATTGCCGTTCTTTGCCAGCTATAGTGGCTCTCAACACTCAGTTGAAGGGGACAAATAAGCAGGCTGGTAGCAGAGCCTGAATGAGGGAAGATATCAGCATTTTAAGGGCCTAACTGGCCCCTACTACTTCAGCTGACTGCCTGTTCTCCTCAAGTGGGTTCAGGGAAGCAGCAGCAAACAGGAAGCTCCCTGAGAAGCTGGTGTTAATCAGTCCAGGCTCCTGGGGGTGCTAGAGAGGTACATAAGAGGCTCCTCCTCTTCTCTCTCTCCCTGCAGTTCCTGCTGCTTTCTGTTATTCCCTCTCACCTTTTCTCCTGCCTGCCTGTTACGTCTCTTGTGCCATCCTTCCTCCAGCACAGCGCTCCACCATCTCTGTGCATCTAGAGCAGAGAGACTACATATGCACCAGCAGCAGACATAATTTTCTACACTCTAGGTCCCAGTGGTGCCCCCGCCCCCAGTCTGGCACCTGAAGTGGCCGCCTCAGTTCGCCTCATGGTAAGGCCAGCTCTGGCCAGCCACTTCACTGTTAAAATTGGCTGGTGAGCAGGGGCCAATAGTCCTATCTGGATTCTGTTTCTAGTTTTTGGGAGAACGGAATGACTAGACAGTCGAATGCTTTTGTGTCATGTTACAAAAGCACTTGAAATGCTACCAATGGGATCAACAAGATGTACTGGGTTTCAAAGGCTGCGCCTCTTTCCCCTACTTGAGTTTGCATTTGCAGCTTTTCCTGTGCTGCCTGAATGGACTCTTGCTGGAGATAAGGGACCAAATCTTTCCCTTTGAAAGCAGTCAAAGCTTCATGTGTTGCCGCAAAGGACAGGTATAACCTCACATCTCCTCCTAGGAGCTGATGAAAAGAACTGCTAGATTCTCTTCTGTCTGCTCCTCTGATCTTTGTTGCCCTTCTAGCTCAGGTGTGCTGGCCATTTCCCCTCTCCAGCCTTTCTCTGTTAAGCTGCCTTTTCTCTCTCCTTTTGGTTTGCTTGTTTAACCGCATGATCTTTTCCCCTTTTCTCAGTCTCTCTTTTTTCTTTTAATTTGTATTAAATTTATGATAGAAAAAAAGGGCAGAAAACAGGGAAAAGACCATGGTGTGGAGGTGCGGTGCAATTTAGATTGTCAGCGGTTTGGGGCAGGAAGTATTTCTTTGCTGTGCGTTTGTACAGTGCTTATCACAATGAGGCCCTGTTCAGAACTTCGCCCACAGGACCATCCTTCCTTATCTTCTCTTCTCCTAGCTGAGTACCTTCTGCTCCCCATGCCGTGAATGAGTCTGGCCAGCAATGAAGAAAGCTCTTGAGCATCCTCAATCACGTGGACAGTACAGAGCGTTCTTGATCTACCTTAATCTGTTTGTGTATGTGTTTGTTCAACAGCAAAAACTACACAAGCTGAGTATGGCTTGCTACCACCTTGCCACGCTGGTAAAACGCCTCAGAGAATGTCTAACAACAGCTGGATCATGCAGTAGCAGGTGGAGGTGAAAGAGGAACAAGCCAGCCCCCTAACCCTGCCACACCCTACTGGACCTTGATCTGGCCATGGATTCCTATGAGATGGCAAGATTGGTGTGATGTTGGGAAGACAGTGGGAAGTCCAAAGGTACCAGGTGGATATGCATATGCTGATCTGAACAGGACATTTCTTACTCTAATCAACACTAAAGGTTAGTGTACACTTGGGAAATACCCCAATACACCAGGTGGTCGCTGGTAATTAGCGTAGTGCCTGGAGCTGACCCCTTTGTCACAGGAGGGCTACATCTGTTGCACTAAACAAGGTAAATCTGTGCTTCCAACCACAATGAGCTCAGATAATTACAGCTATGGGGATGGCTGGAGGAGGGCTGCTGCCCAGTGGAGACACGAGGTCTTGTGTTGCACCAACAGGGATCAGTGTTGGAGGAGAAACTATTTGCTGGCTGCTTAGAAGAAATCCCAAGTGATATTTTACCGTTTGAAGCCAGTCTGTCAAAAGGGATGGCAACGGCTTTAAAAAAATAACCTTGACTGTGTCGCTAACTCACCAGTGTTTAAAGTACAGGCTCACGCTGAGGAGACAGGAAGTTAGCTTCAGTGAAGATGGAGGGAGTATTTCTCCCATTCATTTAAATGGGAGAGGCTGTTGAAGGGGGTAGGTAAAATAATGAGGTGGGGCTGGGGAACGAGGCTTTGTAAAAATTCAATTGTTTATTTACAGCGGTCTGAGGTCCAAGATTTGTATGGAAGCCACCCCATCAGCACACCCTGGAGAGATGTCCTCACATGCCCTTCCCATTTAGTTGCAGACTTTCTCCCCCCGGGGATTAGGGGGTCAGAGTAGTTTCATGACAGCTAAATCCCTATCTCTTTATTCCAACTCCAGCCACGCTGTAATCAACAAGGGATGTTTCTTTCTTAGAGATTGATCCAAAGTTCATTGAACTCAGTGGGTGTCTTTCCATTGATATCAGTGGCCCTTAAGGAAGAAGAACTGAAAACAAACTTCTGAGATTAATGCAAAACAGGACTGGGACATTTAATTTAAAGTACAAATATATTCTTCAGGAAATGGGAATGGAGGCACAGGGTAGCTAATTTATCTTTCTGTACAAACACATGATCCTCTCTACTTAGAAATAAACCTGGCCAAGTTAATTTAAAGCAAAATATAATTTTCTCCTCTCTGTGTCTTGAAACTTGTTTGAACAAATCATTCAAGGGCTCCTTTTCAAATCTGATTAAATGAGAGAAGGGGGAATCTCTTTCCAACAAACTTCCTTCCCCTTCCCAGAAACTTGGCAGCCTTCATGAAGTAAGCACAAAGCCATCCACTGCCATAGGTATTTATTTATTCTTTGCCTTTCAAAAGTGAGTTCTCTCTTGAGAGGACCTGGACTACTTTAGCAAGCATTTCTAAGAAGAACACTGCGCAAAGTCAAGGTCTAACCTTGCCTCCCATCACCCCAGAGTTCTACAGAATAGCAATGTTACAGTATTTGCTCCTCTATAATAAAAAGAGAGGCTGTTCTGTTCTCTGTTGACTCAGGCTGTTACAATATTGTACTCTGATTTACTAACGTGACACTGAATGTGCTAAAGATTAACACTTTAAAAGAATAACTGCTCAGCAAACAAAGCTGGGATAAGTCACGGCTTTTATATACTTGATAACGCTGGGTGAAAACTAGCCTGAATTCCTGATGGGAGCAAATAGAATGGTTTAATCCAGTTGCTCTTTGGACAGAATCATCATTAATGTTCCCTTGCAATTGATTTTTTTTCCAGGAGGCAGACAGCTCTGAGCCACAGTGTGCCAAGGATTGTATTTCACACATAAGGAAGGGGGGGTGTTTTCTATTAAACTGGGGCTGTACTGTATGTATAGTATCTTTGCAAATGATTTCCTGAGCTTTAAGGTCAGATCTCTAAGTTAGGTACATGCTGTCACATACATACAGTTGTGCATACCTCACTTATAAACACAGATATCCAAAATCTTCATGCTAATCAGGTATCTCCATATTAGGTACATAACTGGGTATGTACATTCAAAAGCAACTCATTTGCTTGCATATTAACATGAACAAAACAAGGTACAGGAGCTTACGAGTTTGGCTGGTTTTAGGTTGTTATTGGGATTGACGCCATATGGTGAAGTGACAGCATGTGGTGGGGAGGGCACAGGGAAGAGTGTGTGTCCGTAGAGAGTCCCTGTCCCTAGGCAGCAGGCCCAAAGCCAGCCAAATTAACGAGTATGTGGGAGTGCGAAGTGAGAAGCAGTGCAAGGGAAGGGACTGTGGGCTCTTCCCTGGCTAGTGACTATGGAGCTCAAGGCAGGGAGGGGGAGCTGACAAGGACATTCTCTTTCCTCTAGGTTCTGGCTAAGGGAGAAGTTTCCCTTCACCTGTGGAGGAGAGAGAAGCAGCAGGCTTCTCCTTTCCCCTCAGGCCCCTGGAAAAAGGGGAGGCAACAGGACCAGCATGGTCACGTTTTCCTGTAGTAGAAAGAAGGCAGATAAGGGGCTTCCAGGAGGAAGAATTGTTTTCGCAGGGCTGCTTTTTGACTACTGGTGGGAAGAACCAGAGCCCCCCAAACTCTCAACCTTCACCCCCTGCAGATTCTCTCACCTGTTGCATTCTATATCATCAGGCAATTAATACGCAGGAGGGCAGGGAGAGCTGAGCTCCCTCAGGCCCATTAACACAAAGGTGAGTTAGTCTCTGTGAAGGTGTAAATAGTATTAATAGGACAGTCTATCCCAAAGTGGGGGGCTTTATGTTCTCTGGCCTGACAACATTTAGAAAGCAAGGAGGAATCTATTCTCTCAATCAAACTGTTCCCTCTGCTTAACACCAAAGACAGAAGGGATTAGCCCAAGGCCATTGAGGGAATGTGACTCAGTGCTGGATTATCACTCATAAATATACTAGCCCATTCTAGGTCTGTTTAATTTCTGTGGCCTGTAACTTGTAAATAAGCCTTTATGGAAGGTTTTTCTCAGAAATGTCTGGTAGATGAAGTGACTGTTTATTTCCATAATATTTGTAGTTCAGAAGGTAGCAGGTGGTAGAGAAGAGAGATCACTTTTCTGACTGATGGAGTTGCATTGTATATAAGATTCAACGATACAATTTTATGTCCTGATTCTATAAGTCTTTATGTAGGATAGTACCTTTATGCACGTGACTTCAATTGCACTAAGCATATGCATGAGCACTGGCTGAGCTGAGCCCTGAGATTGTATATAATCTTTTATACAAGCTGTAACTTAAAACTCCTTATAGAGTTAAGTAAATACTCTTAGAAATGAATAGCAGCTAAGGCAGAGAGAAGTTAAGAGACACAGGCAAGGAAGGAAAGATGTTGTAGTCTCAAAACACACACACACAGCTCTGCCCAGAATTTTAAAACAAATACTGGACTTATGACCTGGCATCAAGGACAAGTGGAAAAGTTTACAATCACCAGATTGCTATTTATAAAGGGCTCAATCCTACAACTATATTACTCAGTTTGGACTACTTGCCTGAGTAAAGTTTGATTGAAGTGCAATTTACTTCAATACATTTTCAGATGTTGCCACTAGAGGGAGATATTTAGCCACAATATTAGCCACCCTTGTATTAGAGCAAATACAAGCAAGTTATTTGTCAAATATTGTGGCTCTGTATGCCAGAACATAAGAAAAGTAGGACTTGCTTGTTTTAAATGCATGCAACTATTTTGCTGCATTTTAGAATGAGAGTTCCATTTAAGTTTTGGGGGAGAGACGTTGTTTTATTTTAATTTACATGCTTGGCAAATACCTGGACAATAAAAACCTGTAGTTCTTACAGTTAGCATAAGAGAGTTGCTTGTGGTGGCAATAAAATTACCAGTGGATTTTTCTTCTCTCTCTAAAATTTGCTATATAAAACTCATAAAAAAAAACATAAGGCAGTTTAAAGGATCTTGAAGGATTTCTGGCTAAGAATGAAGATGTGTACAGATTAATTTACTCAGGCAACACAGTTAATATTCACACAGATGCTGTAATTGATCTCAGCGCTGCTCATCTGGGTAGTCAACAAATATTAAGAGTGGCAGGTGTACAAGTGTGATCAAACATTCTGAAACAGGCAATCATTTCCCCTTTTTGGAGGTGGCAGCTGCATTGAGGCTGTCAAAGTATGATGGAGTGGAATATTCAATATACACATTAATTCCTTCTAATTAAAAGAGTTTAGATTTTACCCACCAGAAAGAGGAAAATCCACATGGGACCTCCTTGTAGAATCTCGTGTACTGGAAGAGCAAATTTTCTCTTCCCCATGGAACTGACTACAGTTCCATCCCTAAATCCAACTGATCTAATGGGATGAAGGAGCAGCCAGCATGAGGACCTGAGCTGCTAGCTTTGCAGCATTAATAGCAAAGACCCAGGGATTACTGCATGCACCATGAATTTCATTTTTCAGCACATGCATTTCTGGGAATCATTTTTTCAGGTTTCTTCATCTGTGGTATTTTATTTTACATTCACCAAGTCTTTTTGATGGTTTGCAATGGCCTTCAGATGCAAGTGTTTTCTTTGGCTATCTCCTGCTGATTTTTCTTTTGATGGTCTAATATATTTCCTTCATGTAGACACTTGCTGGAGGATTAGTGGAATGCTATTCCCAAACAAAGGAAGAAGACCTTTAAAAAAGTGCACAGCTGTATATCGGATAGTTGTCTTTAGATAATGACACAGTATGGAGGGAAATTATATTCTAGGGAAGCGCCTTCTAGAGTGTAAGGAGTCCCTAAATGCATCTGGAAAATGCTGGATGTCCCGGTACACTGAATTGCAAGTTGTTTTGTTCTTTTCTTTTTTTTCACACCTCTTGTCTTTTTCCCACATCTTTCATCTGTGATGGTATTTTGTAGCCTTTGCAAATTCATTCTTTAACAGAGCATTGAGTGGTGATGATAAACCATGCTTGGAGGTAGCTGAATTATATTTACTTATATGGAGACCAAGACAGCCTGAATGTGCATTCCTTCAACTTTGGTATATTTCCATCACTATATTTAACCATTTTTAAAAGAAGCATTGGCCTAACATCTCAATTCTAAGTTCGGTTAACTAAGCTCCTGTTACATGGAATAACTTAAGCTAATACTACCAAAGGCTTCGTCTACACAGCAAAAAAGTTATCCACAGCAGAGAGTCTCAGAGTCAGGGTTGACTGACTCATGTCGCAGGGCCTGTGCTGCGGAGCTAACAATAGCAGTGTAGATGTTCAGGCTTCAAATTTCCTCTCGGACTGCAGGCACATTATCCACCCCAGCAGTGGCTGCATTTCAGTGGTGCTGAATGTAGACCTTCAGGATGAAATGCCCTGTATATCAGAATCCCAGTTTTAAGGAGGTTTGTGGAAATATGCCATATCTTAGCATCATCAGGAGTTCAGATAATCAGGGATGTTCATTACAGGCAGCTTGCTCAGCAAAAGGGGGGTGTTGGGAAGCTTTGGACTGGCACAACACTAAAGTTTGGCAGGATGAGAGGAGCGTGGCAGGAGCTGAGCTGCAGGCCTGTGGAATTTAACCACTCTACAGGAACTTAGTGTCAGCCCTGCAGAAGTTAAGAGTGTCATTTAAGATAGTACAAGAGTGAAGCTTCCAAGCACAACCCCTCCAGAGCGCAACCTTTGGTTGGCCAGGACTTTCAGTTAATTAGGGTTTGGACAATCAAGTGTATTCTTCTAGTAAGAAAATACTTGTTATGTGAAACACAACACATTAACCAGAGACTCTGCATTAAAGCTTAGTGCATTGTGATTTTTAGAATCAACATCAACAATGCTGTAACTCTATCATCTACCCTTAGGCCATGCATACATTAAGAGATCTTGATGGGTGTTGGTATGCTATACCAGCAAAGCACTTCTGGTATGGCACTCGTACATGCTCAGAGCTCTAGCTTATAGCACATACTCTCAAATGAAAGACACTTATACCAGTAAAAGCACAGCTTTGCCAGGATAATTGCATCTACTCTAGATGCACCGTGCCACCACAGCTATTTTAGTCAGAGATCACCTCTCATCACACATGATATAGCTATGCCAGCAGAAGTCTGTAGCGTAGGCATCACCTTAGTGCTACGGGACAGCCAGGACAGTATTTGGACTCTCATCAGGCTTTTACTTTATTTGCTTTGTATACTGTGATACTTTGCTTGCTAGCTCACACGTCATATCTGGTAAAGCTCAGGGGCTAGATCCATTCTTGGCTAGCTGCAGCATGCTGGGGTTCTGACCTTGCCGCAGCGCACTGCCTTGCAACTTCATACAGCTTAGTTCACTGAAAGTTTTACAACCTCCTTGAGTCTGTGGTTGCACAAGTGACTCTTTTCTTTTCTTGCAAAGTCTGGCATCCTTTCAAAGAATGTATATGCCAAACACTCATTTCAGTGTATTTAACTGTAAATAAGCACACAACACTCCAGGGAATACGCAATTAGAAACTGCTCATCACAGCCCATAGTGCAGCAGGCTGAACTTTTACTACCTGAAATGAAAAACCCAAAATGTTTCAAGTCCTGCATGCAGGCACAGTAATACAGAATTAGCAAATTTTTCACGCATTTTGTAGCCATAGGGTAATTAGTTTGTAGGGTCTAACATTTTCCATCTATTTCACACTAGATCTTAAGTACTGATAAGTTTTTAAAGTGGCACTCGTACAAGCAATGCTTTTTCCAGCACTCAGTTGTGTGAGTAAGGATTGTTTGTAGGATAAAATTTGTGGGATTGCAGAAGGACTTTTAATATATATTTATACATTACTGGATTCACCAGGAAACTTGCAAACAATTTTTCTCAGCATTTTACTGGGGGTATATTAGGATTCTCACAAACTGAAGATTTGTTGCTAGTTAACTTTGGGAACATATAATTCATGAGAGCAAGCGTTCACTTTTTCCCCCTCCCTGAAAATTGCTTTAAATTCAGCCCACACTTCTTCTGTACTGCCAGCCACACAGGAAAGTCTGAGGACTACCCCACATCTGCGGCGAAAGTTTGCCTGTTTTGTGTGGCCTGTCCCATGTTTATATAACTTCTTATCCCCCAGCAAGTGTCAATGGAACTGTTCAAATCAAAATATGCACTTGTTTGTCAACGCTTGCTCCTATTGGGAATGGCTTAAAAATCAAGGCCAACAGTGGAAGCAAGCAAAATAATAGGTCCATTCAAAAATAAGTGATGCTGCTGGACTAGAAGTTTGGCTTGCCCTGAATTAGTGTGTATTCCTGTATTCTTCAGCTACTACTCTGAGCTTCTCTATTCACTGCCATGCAAACATTTTAAAGCACTTTACAAGCATTACATTAGTGAAAATTCCCAACACCCTTATGAAGAAATGGAGGCACAGTAAGTTAAATGACTTGGCCAGAATCACACAATTTATCTGTGGCAGAGCCAGGAATTAGAAACCAAATGTCAAAGGCCAGACTTCTCATTAATCACATGAACCCAGTGCCATCTAAAAGTCATCTTAACACAGCATGCTTTAAATATGTTCTTTCATTAATAAGGACTTTCACATGTCTTTGAATCGATCAAGTAATACATGCATTACTCAGGAGGACTATATTTCCAAAGAATGTGGGTAGGTTTCTGCCAGGTATTGATGAATACATTTAGAAAGAAGAAAAAAAATCTAAATCTTATTTACTGCTTAGTCCCTGGAGAGAAAGTACACTTCGGGTTTTAACCCCTAAGCAAGCAATTTAACAATCTAAGGGCTAGCCACATGCTGGCAAAAGTGTTTGGGGGTTGCAACTCTATTCTTCCTTCTTTGTACATACAAGCTGCCAATTAAGGTTTTTTTTTTTTTTTTTTTTAACAATTTCTGATTTTAAGGGATCAGTTCTATTTAAAGCTCTTTAAATGTATGATGGAATAGGAGCTTTGTTAAAAGTGTCTCTCTTCTTCCTGGAATTTCTGTTAAGGGGGTTCTAAGGGCAGATGATCTCCTGATCAGATAACCCCTGAGCCACACAGGGCAGATCCTTGACTCCATACAGTTCAGCTTGCAGAATCAGGCCAGAGAAGGTAGTGTTATGGAGGAAGCAGCAAATATTACTTCCAATCACTTTTCACCTAGGGGCAGTTATTGCACATAGTTTGAGTAGTTTTTACTCAAGCGCGTAATCCCACTGAACTGAGTGAGACTGATCACATGAGCAAACATTTGCAGAACCTGTCATTTTCTGAGTGCCTGTAAATCTAGAGGGAATTGTATAGTAGCGTGCAGTTAAAATTACAAAGGCAAAGAAGATACGACCTTTTATGCTGTACCTACTGTTTACTGCACAGTGAAAATGACTTTTGCATCTTAAAGTGCTACACACAGCTGGACATAATTGTTGCCTTTTAAAAAAGACGCACTACAAGCTAGTATTGTATTGTAAAAGAGTAGGAGAAGGTGGCTTTTACTTTGGTTATGAACTTTAACTTCAAAGCACGTTAAACTTTTTTGTGTCAGTCATATTAGTGGAAAATTCCTCCATTCATTTAAAAAGATAAACAGTTGTAACTTTCACATTTGGTTGATGTGACATAAATTACTGGCCTGGACTGCCAACATTCCAAAAAGGATATCTCTCTAATCTCCAGCCAGTCAGGGCAGACTGGGCGGAGCACGGAACACAAACCTAAACATTTACAGGTGCATAAGTATATGAGGAAGGGCACAGGTGATGCACCTGTCTCGGGAAAGGGCTAACCCAGGTGTGTTCTAACTGGGTAGACTGCTAGTGCTAGATTATGAGCTCGTTTGATCTGCAGACACACTCTCCACCACGCTGCAGCCCGCAATTTCCAAATATTGGCCAGGAGCCTCCCGAGATGAACATCTATTATGAAAACTTTTTCCATCCACAGAACGTTCCTAGCCCACAACGACCAACAAACTTTGAATCTGGGGACTACACCACTCCCAACCCTTACCTCTGGCTAAATGGACCCTCCATTACCCCACCATCATACCTACCAGGATCCAACACCAGTCCTTTCATCCCTCAGTCCTATGGGATGCAACGGCAGCTCTTGCCTAACATGCATGGTTTGGGGGGTACTGATTTGGGCTGGCTCCCTCTCCCTTCCCAAGAGGAGCTGATGAAGCTGGTGAGACCACCTTATTCCTACTCTGCGCTTATCGCCATGGCCATCCATGGAGCACCGGAGAAGAGGCTAACACTCAGCCAGATCTACCAGTATGTGGCTGACAACTTCCCCTTCTACAACAAAAGCAAGGCAGGTTGGCAGAACTCCATAAGGCATAACCTGTCTCTCAACGATTGCTTTAAGAAAGTGCCCAGAGACGAAGATGATCCAGGTACATTTTTTAAGTATTTTCTCTCTCCGGTCCCCGCCCCCGAACGCTTGTATATATTTTGTAAAAAGACACAATGGGCCAGATTCTGGTCTCACCTCAGTGTAAATCCAAAGTAATTCTGCTGTCTTTGGCAGAGTTGCTCTGAAATTCACACCCATGTAGCTGAGATCTGACTCTGACCCACAGTGTAGCTAATGATGCATGCCTGGCACAGGAGGCAATTTTTCTCTGCTGTAGTTTTTCCTGAATATTGATCAGTGTGCAGAGCACACATGGCTTAACAAGCACACAAGCAGTCTAGTTGAGCAAGAGACATTCAAAAGCTATTTGGCACATTGTATGTGAATCAGTAATTAATGGAAATACATTAAGACAAAAGGAAATTGTCAAGGAAAATTCATTTGCTTTATGGAGTCAACAACAATGCTCAAAAACAGAGAAAGGTTTTGTTTGTTTGCTTTGCTTGGTTTAAACAGTCAGCTTTTAAACTAGAAATAGCATCACTGCTTGCCTGTCCCCAGACGCTTGGCTGATTTTTTGACAGTGCTGTTCCTTTATTTTTTGTTAGCCAGCAACATCTATTGGTGTCAAGTATCAGAGGGGTAGCCGTGTTAGTCTGGATCTGTAAAAGCAGCAGAGAATCCTGTGGCACCTTATAGACTAACAGACGTTTTGGAGCGTGAGCTTTCGTGGGTGAAACTGCTGAGCTTCAGTTCATTTGCAAATGTGACACCATCAGCTCTGGACTAAAAAAGACTGTGAATGGCTTGCCAATTACAGAACCAGTTTCTCCTCCCTTGGTTTTCACACCTCTACTGCTGGAACAGGGCCCCATCCTCCCTGATTGAACTAACCTCATTATCTCTAGCTTGCTTGCTAGCATATATATACCTTCCCCTGGAAATTTCCACTACCTGCGTCTGACGAAGTGGGTATTCACCCACGAAAGCTCACACTCCAAAACGTCTGTTAGTCTAGAAGGTGCCACAGGATTCTCTGCTGCTTTAACATCTATTGGGACATATTTGAAGCCAGCTGAATGACTGTGTGTGTCACTGTGAGGCAAATTCTGCTCTGTCTAGCAATCAATGCTATGCCACTGACCCTATGGGGCTGCAAGGATTTGGTCCCTGTGCTGCCAACACAAAGGGTGAAGTCCTGAAGTTTATACTCAAGTAAAATTCCCATCAACTTCATTAAAAGTTTTACCTTGGCAAGAACTGAGAAGGATCTGGCCCAAAGATTCAGCCTTTGCTGAAGACCAGAGACTTCTTCGCAGGATATCAAACAATTGCTGTTTTTTATTATTATTTTTGTGAAGCAGAAAGATTGAGATTAAACCCAGAGGATCTATTCTTTGCTGCCGGTGTCTGTCTTTCTATTTAGAATCTGCTTCTCTCTTTTAACAGGAAAAGGGAACTACTGGACTCTGGACCCAAATTGTGAGAAGATGTTTGACAATGGAAATTTCCGTCGGAAGAGGAAAAGGAAGTCTGACATTGGGTCCAGCACAGCATCTCTTGCATCTGGTAAATCAGAGGACAGTGCCTTAAGTGGCAGTCCCAAGGCTGCCGAACACCAGGATCTCTTGGAAAGCTCCTCACCTGGAGCTGACAGTTCACCCGACAAGAGATCTTCTCCATCATCTTCCAGCAGCCCCTGCTTCAACAACTTCCTTTCCAGTATGGCTGCGTACGTTAATGGCTCTAACTCGGTGAGTCGATCCATTCCTTTGGGACTCAGCGCTGAGCCCACTGACAAAATGGGACAGAATATGGTAGGCTTCAATTCATACGCTACACTTTCTAATATCCCCAGCCATAGTGGGGCAGAATGGTCTAATTCAATGGCTTCTAGTCATCTTGGCTACAGCAATTCAGTTCTCAATCAATTTAATACCCATTTCTACAGCAGTATCGGTGCAAATAACACCCTGTATCCTAGAGAGGGAACTGAGGTTTAAACAACAAAGGAGGAAAGAATGAATGTGTGAGAGAGGAAATGGTCAGTTGGTAGAGGGCTGCTGTTAGCCAGTCATCTCTGAGACCTACATTACCACCTGCCTTAGCAGCTGAAAGTGAGAACCCCAAAACTTTTATCTAGGAGACTTCCTCATATCACAAACCACCCCACACCTTTAGCAGCTCCTCTCATGACAGGCCAGGGACTGGAACAGCAAGAGTATTTCAGGTGAGCTTTGTGGGGCTCCGTCACTCGGAGCTCCTACTCTACTATTCAATGGCCATCCTTAATGAACTGCCAGTTGTCTTAGGCCTGGTCTACACTAGTAACTTTTACCCGTATAGCAATATCACATAGGGGTGTGATTTTCTTAGTGACATTTTAATATCTGCAAAAGCCCTAGTACATATGCAGTTATTTAAACACAAATGTCCTTTTCTTAGTACAGCTCATTTCGTCTGGGGAACTGGTATAAGCTATACTGACACAAAAGTGCTTTTTCAGGTGTGAGCAAAAGATTTGACAAGCTCTTGATTAACTAGACAAATGTTACCTCAGTATTTGTGCTATTCCCTAAGTAAATATATGGAAGTACTACATATGCTGAGGTAGCTACTTAAAGACAACCACTGTTCCTGCCTTCACCTACAGCTAAAGCTATAGGCCAAATTCTGCCATACTTCATGCCCCAATGGGGCATAAAACCAGGTATGAAGACAGAATTTGGCCTTTACGTCCATGGGCAGAAAATTCATCCAGAAACAAAGGGGAAACAACAAAAATTAGCGATGTTTACAGTCAGATTTCATATTTTCAGTTTTAAGTACATGCATAGGGTCAGATGCTGCTTATCTTATGGGCTCACTTGCAACCTAATGCCCATGGGCCTACTTATGTAAGAAAAACAGGATTTGTGCCATGTCATATATTTTACATACCTGAGTTTTCTGCAGAAGAAAACATGTTTGTTCCAGTGTAACACTAACGCTTGTACTGAACAAGCATCTGAACCTTGAGTGCTTTTGTATAGAAAGTCTAACATATCACTGAGCTTCATCAAAGACTGCATCTTCCCCATGAATTGATTGCAGTCACTGAGGAGGAAAAAACTGTTTACTGTACAATTGTGTTTTGTAAAAGTCAATTAAACAATTATGTCCAAGTGTAAGTATTATTGAATAATGCTTCTTTTTTTCTCATGATCTTTTAAAATATTCTCTGTCTACTGTAGTCATACACAAAAATCCAAAGTTTAAATAAAGGTTTTGCACCAAAAGATGTTAGTTAATTTCCACAACTGTATATTGTAATATACAAAACTGAATATTCTACAACACAGTCCTCTTCAGCTATTTAGTTATGCTCTGGCAAACATTTCAAGATGGCTGAGGAAAGATTTTCAATTAATATATTGTGACAAACACCCTACTGTGCCTTGATTTTTTTAATATGTACTTTCTTTGCGGTTTCATTATGGGACACTCACGGAGGTATTTTCAATAATAAAACATTTGTATGTAAGTGAGTGTGTGTGCAATGTACTTAACGAATTTCAAATGCTAGACTAGTAAAAATCAACAGTCAATAAGGGGAAAGTGAATTATTCTGATACTTTAAAAATTCAGCTTTATGATGTTTTAACTTCTGCAGTATAACTTAAGAAACACATTATAACAGCCCCATAAGGTCAAATGGTTAAACAATTGTATGTCTAAGCAACTAAAATTTGCATGCCTGAAGTATTATGCAAAGAAAGGCCACACACACAGCCATTACCAAACAAGAATTGCTCTTTTAGCTTCTGCACTGGAGCTAAGAGATGCTAATCGTTTACAATTATATAAATTGCACTTATTTTCCCATGTACTAATTGTCCAAAAAGTTACGCACATTATATTTTTTTTAGCATTTTTAGTATGATTTTCTGTGGCATTATTTGCATTTTTTGTTTGTTTTTTAATAATAGGTTCAATTTTGCAATCATCATGGTGAGATTCACTTGAAATGAGCCACAGCTAAATGCAACATTAGCACATTGAAATCTAATGCAAATAATATGCCCTGAAACACAGCTGTGGGCAACATTTCCTACAGAAATAATTGGTCTCAGTTCTGCAGTTTTCTGCAGAGTCATTCAGCACATGTGAAATGTGTGGTGTTAGCAACAGGTTTTGGGGAGATATTGCATCATACAAACAGTCATCCAGAAACAGTCTCCACTAAGCTCTTCCCATTAAAATGAGAGGCAAATCATTCCCAGGGAGTGTAAGATGGGAAATGTAGGGTCTAAAAAGTGAATGCATGATAGAAGTATAAAAATATGCAGAGACAGCATGATGATGCTAGGCAGAAACAAAAGGAAGATTCCAAACCACAGAGAGCCATTCATTTTTATCAATCTGCATTGTCTAAAATAAATGAATGATTTCATACAGAGTCATTAGCCTCTGCATCATCAATGCCTCAAATCTGGCCCAGACTGATATTAACCAAATATCAGTTGTTATCAATTGATGGCTATTTGGCCTATTTATAGTGAGGTAGTGGTGTCAGCAGTACAGTTCCTTATGGACAGGAGCCTGGCTGCATCACAACTGAAACCCTTGTTTGGATTAGCAGAGTGGGATCAAATCTGAATGCCTTCCCTCTTGTAGAAATATCAGGTCAGATGTTGTGGTATAATGAGCAGAAGGAGGTTATGCAGGGGAAGTTTGAACCACTGCTGCCCTAAATGTACTCACTTAGGAAGGAATAAATAAAATAAAAGAGCATTTCACTCTCACTGTAGATTTTTTTTTTTTTTTTTTTTTTTTTTTTTAAAGAGAGAGGTATAAGAATATTTGCACTGACATTCTCAACCTGCAGTACTGAGAAGCTCACAGGTCTATAATTCTTAATCAACAGCTGAAACATAGAGGAATGTGTTAATAGCACCTGGCAGCTCTCATCGCACAATGATAACAGAACTATTAATACATTTCACTACTACTCATAAATATACATTGCCTGCCAAGGTAAAAGCTGTTATATTACTAAGTGATGGTATTAAAAAATACCAGTTTTTTCCAACCACATTATCACTGAAACTGCTCCCACTCTCCCCACTCAGAACTCAGATTCCCCATCTCCTCAGATTCAGACCCTATTTACTGCTGTAAGAACACGTGCAGGCATTTGTGTGACTCTGGGCGCAAGGGGAAGGGTGCGAGAGAGGTTTGCAGTAGCTTTGGTTTCATTTATTTGCCATATTTGATCCCACTCTAAAGTGTGTTTTCCTCTGAAAAGTGAGGTACACTCTGAAAAGTGTGGCCCCTGCAACAATTTCTTCATTTACATGTAAAAAAAGAGAGTTTTCCTATTTGCTGTCTGCCCTGAAACCCTGGGCTTCAGCAGTCAAGTTTCCAGTCAATGTCTCATCATTCCCTCCTCCCACTGGCCACTGTTGCATTGCTAACATTCATGCAGGCTTGGGATATTCACTGAAAGTAGTGCAGAGTTTTCAAATGCTTTCAGAACTAACTCTGCAAACCAGTCGTTTCATCATCCAGAGAGTCAGTGCAAGTCTGCCTTGCATCAAGTCAATATGTTTTTTGAGGAATCATTTCCACGGTCTAGGGCTAGAAGGAAAGGGGAGAGAAGAGCCTGTTGGACACTTAGGGATAAGGAAGCTATTTAAGGAAAATGCATCTATGAGGATGAAATGGGCAATAATCATGGACAAAAAAAATATTAGGATGCTTGCCATATGAGAGAACATGGAGTCAAGTGTCCTGATGGACGTCTCTTCACTCTATCGTGCTACCACCACAAATGTTGCAAATCAGCTTGGTATCAGCTGTTCTACTCCTGGCTCAGTGTCTATGCCATCAAAAGATTGGGGGAGGGGGACACTCTGCAATGCCTTAGCAGCATGTACACTACTCTACCAGTTACACACTGCTCCTTTGAAGCACACAGCAAAATCGGCAACGATGCTTAATCAAAGTCCAGTATTATGTTCAGGAATTCAAGGATTTCTTCCCTTCCTGCCCGCAATCCTCCCTATTAGAGAGAGAGAGAGATTCTACGCTTGCAAGAGTTAAGCTGCAAAAGTCACTGTGAATGTGCACTTCTCTGTCCAGCCAAACTAGGTTCATCAGCCAGATGATGGAGGATAGTTGATTACTGGAGGCTCCAGAGGATAGAGAAGTGATATTCTTTACTAACAAGGACTTCTTAAATTGCCTATGACAAAATCAAGTAGTAGTAGTTGTCAAGCCATCCAAATCTATTACTGATCTCAATACGGGGACAATGTATTCCAAGAGGCAATTTATTGTGTGTTGCTTATTTGTTATTTAAAGTACTAAGTTTGTTGTAGAGTTTTTAGCTGGAGTTGGCAAGGCCGCTAAGGATCATTTTATACTGATGTTTATTTTATTGGAAGTAATGTTTTACATAATCATGAGGATAACTTTTAACGCTAATGAGAGAAGAATCCGCTACTTGGTTTTATGGTTTTGGACACATCAGTTCTTTGTAAGTCTGATCGTCCCATGACGGTTTTGAGTAAAGACAACAAAATCTGCCATAAATATACAGATTAGGACCCTAGACGATTTTTTGCTCAGCAAACACGTGTGTGATTTTTGGCCTTTCCTCTATAATGACTGGAAGTGATCAGTGCTTAAAGATACTGGCCACACACTCTCTGTAGGGAAGTGGAGAGACAAATGAGCTTGTGAACTTCCAGTGTAATGACTGTTTGGAAATTGGCATTTATAATTGATTTATAGAAACAATCACAGACTTCTGAATTTGTGTTGACCTACTCTGGACTACATCTAGAATGCCTAATAAATAATTTGGCAAATATGTGCTTCATTAATTTTAAATAGCTTTCCTAATGTGTTAGAGGACCCCCTTTCACTCCTCCTGGATACAATTTTTTTTTTTTAATTGCAAGACAATATGCAACATGGCAGAAAAATCCTTTGTAGAGAGTGTGGGTTCTATCCATATCTGTCCTTCAATGCAACGCTCAGGTGTCCAAGAATGTAATATCCCTAACAAAGCTACGAAAAGTCAAAGATAGGCCAATTGAAGTAAACTTCTGCTGAATCAGGGCTGTCAAGTGTACGTTTAAAATTTGCATTTACCTGTAGGACACGCTGCAGAATACATTGCTTTTCGTTGCACACAAAATGGGTAGGAGTTTAAGAACTACTCTGTTTAAAGAAGACATTGACAGTGCAGTGTAAGTACCTTAAAAGAATAATAGATTTTCAGCTCTGCAAACATTCAGGTCACTAGCAAAGAGCAATAGGGAAAAAGTATTCAGCATTACACTGTGTAGCATTTTTCTATGGATGGGACACGTTATGACATTTCCAATTGTCTAACAGTTTATTCAATGATTTCTTTGAAGTTTCATGTGACAAATATATCAGTGTTACAAATATAATTGACTTCTTCTCACTACCTATTCCAACCAGCAGCATTGCTTGCATCTGACAGTTTACAAACATCCTTGCACTTCTTTCAGTGGGAGCTGAAGGGAGCCTGTGTGATACGTTTTAGTTCTTCCCAGGCACTTCACAGACTTGTTGCTGTAAGTACAAATAATGGTATGTTGTGTGATGCTGGTTACCTCAGACACTGTTCTTAAACATCACTGAAAGAGTCTGTATTACTGTAGTATTGGAAGTTCTGCTTCCAAAATCCATATCATAACTGGCACCCACCTAGGGTGACCAGACAGCAATTGTGAAAAATCAGGACGGGAATTGGGGGTAATAGGAGCCTATATAAGAAAAAGACCCAAAAATCGAGACTGTCCCTATAAAATTGGCACATCCAGTCACCCTATACCCACCACAACCCAGTAAACTGCATTGACAGACACAGCAAATTTTCCTGTACCCACCATAGGTCCAATTACACAAGGCGCTGAGGGCTCTCAGCTACTAATGAAACCTCTCATGAGGCCCTCAGTGCTGACTATCTGTCTAATGCATTTATAATGTACTAATAGCCATAGTATCTTGGTGATCTTGCAATAATAATTCCGCATCTGCAGCCTCAATGTATCTAGTTAGTTCTGTGACCCAGGACAGTGTGGGGTAATGGCCAGTTGCCTACAACAACAACAAACCCACAGAAGTTCCTTTCCTGAATATTTCCCCAAATTTGCATTTGCTGGAATGTCTGATCTGCCTTGCAACCTACACACTATTCCTTATCCTTTATTTAAAACAAAAAATAGAACAACATGAAAGCACCACTTGCCTGATCTAGTTGTACAAGACATAGTGGTAAATCCTGGACCATTCAGTAATGCAGATTTTCAGAGCATGGAATTTACTTCTCTTTACTGCTTTAAACAGCAGCACAATCCTTTGAACCTCATCCGCTTCAGGTGGTACTAATCCTGGCTTCTAATAGAGACTTGCAATGCTGCTCATCACCTGTTTTGCTTGAAGGGCCACTTATTCTATTCCATGCGTGACTGCTGGTCATTCCTCTGTTAAAGATTCTTGGGAAAATATTCTCTCACACAGGGCAGTCTGATCCTGTGATGGGCCACGTGCCCCTAACTCCTGTTGTGGAAATGGGGAAGCTCCACTCCTGGAAAGAACAGGCCAAGGTTGACCAGTTACTGCCCTGAAAACTACTCCAAGAAGGCAGGCCCCAGAGCCTGCGTGGAACTCCATTGACTTCAGTGGAGCTCCACATACGAATAGTAGTTTGCTGAACTGGGCCCTGAGGCAGTGATTGCTTGGGTTAACTGGTGGATGATTTTCATGATTTCATTTTAGAAGAGTCTTAGTTTACGCTCGCAGATCCCTGTCCATCTTACTGGGCAGCTTTCTCTGCTCAGATAATCACTGTCTGTCTGGGTTGACCACTTAGCACATTTTGTAGCCTGTTCCCTTTAAAGTCTATTGAGATACATTACACTTTCCACAGGGAAAGCAAGAAAGTTGAGTTTACATTTTGCAGACAGAACATTACTGGATCTCTCTAGAATTTTAAGCTCGTTGTGGAGTGGTTCTGTAGACTTGTACACATTAATAACACAATTCTGTCTTAACAGCTTCTGATTTCCAACCCAGCCTCCCTTTCTTATTTTATCAGTTTTTGTAGATTCATAGATTCCAAAGCCAGAAGGGACCATTGTGATCACCTAGTCTGACCTGCTGTATATCACAGTCCACTGAACTTTGCTAAAATAATTCCTAGAGCAGACCTTATAGAAAAAAAATCCAATCTTAATTTCAAAATTTTCAGTGATGGAGACTCCAGCATGACCATTGATAAATTGTTCCAGTGGTTAATTATTTTCACAATTAAAAATTTACATCTTATTTCCAGCCTGAATGTGTCTATCTTCAACTTCTAGCCATTGGATTGCATTATACCTTTCACTACATCCACAACTACAGACATAATTTTGTGCCTGCAACTGATGTCAGACACCCAGTATTCTTACTGTGCCCACATAATCAAGCAGAGATGTAACTCAAGCGAACCTCGCGTGGGGGGGGAGGGGGGCAGAAGGAGGAAGGAAAACCCATGGTTTAAAAATCCGGCTCTCATATTTATTATTATTTTTAACATCAAAACCAATTGGCTATCACTATTGTTTAAAATGTTCTTATTGCTGCAGCTGAGCAGTATGAGCCAAGCTGATTTTTAAGTGTGATAGTCAAGGTTATTTATGTTGCAGCGCTGTTGTCACGGAAAGCAGAAGTTAAGTGCACCAGAGTCCCTTTCTCTTGTTTGATTTATCCCAGGATTCCTACATTCTTCCAAATTACAATGTCCTGAAATTGTTGCCCAGTTTTCTTTCAGATCCTCAGCTTGGTCTCATTTATCTCCTAACATTAGATCTAACTATGGAAGTTGGATCTATGGAAGTTCACTGTTGCTAAAGTGTTCTGTTATGAGCTATTCAAAGCAAATTCTCGTGAAGACAGGCAAGTGTAAGGACGTATAAGGAAGCAGAGCTATGCAGACTCAAAACTCTAACCTTATTATTGGAGCTAGCATATAAAATTTACTTGCAATCTGTTCAAATCACCCATTACTGTTGGCTCTGTCTCTTTAAAGCCTTAATTGGTTCTTTTAGCTGATCATCAGATTGTACCTCCAGAGCAAGTTATTGTTTAATAAATTATTATTCATTTATTACTTTCCAAACCATAATGGACCATACCATCTACACTTCCTTCAGGGTTTCTACATCATATGCTATAATCACAAGAGATTTCACTGGCTAAGGTTTGGTCTACACCGCTACACACTCCTGATTGACATAACCATGCCAACTTAACTGTGGCTGTCCTGGGGGGTAAGTTGACAGACAAGTGTTTCCTTCACTGTCACTATTGTTCAGAGAGGTGGTATTCCTGTACTGAGAGAGAAGTGGGTGGGCTGCATCTACACTGTGGGGTTATGCCAGCATAGCTGAAGCAACATAGCTATGCCAGTACAGTCTCCATACTGCTGACATACCCAAGTAGGAGTGGGATGGATCCATGCTTGTAGTACAGACTTGAGAAAAGATGCTATAGGAAGTAGCCCATGAAAGCTTATGCTTAAATAAATTTGTTAGTCTTTAAGGTGCCACAAGAACTCCTGTTCTTTTTGCGGATACAGACAAATATAGCTGCTACTCTGAAACCTGCTATAGGAAGTGATAATGGTGAGTCAGCAGGTAATACTTTTCTCTCCAAGTCAAAAATGTCAGTGTGAGAGTGTTGGAGGATGATATTTTAGACTGTTGAAGGTGACCTCTGTTAGAGGAGATGTAAAACTACACTCCTGATCACTCTTGGTCAATTAAAAATCCTGTGGCACTTACAGTGGAGTTATTAACCAGAACATCCTGGCCCAATTCCAACTCGTTGAACTGCAGCCTAGCTACTTACATTCAGCCTGCATATTCAAATGGATACAATATTCTTCTTAACTTCCTGTTCTAAAATGGCAGGCAGCATTGCTTTTTGCTGTTTAATGGCTGATAAGATGGCAGATGAGGTGAGGAACGTGAATTACTTGAATATTATAGAAATATAGGAATTGCCAGACAGGATCAGACCAATGGACCAGTCTGGTATCCTGTCTCTGATCGTGGCTAATGCCAAATGGTTCAGAGGATGGTGCAAGAAACTCTGCAGTACCATTTGTGGAATCATCACTGTCATCTTACACAGTAATATTTTGGGGATACTGGAGATAAAAAAAAACCTCTCTATAAATCCATTTTATTCATTGGCCAGTAGTTTCCACAAACTACATAAACAAAACTACTTGGTACGTGTTCTAAATACAAATTGTTTCGCAGTACAAACAAATACAGACCAGTATGATTGCTCATTCCCCAGCCTGACCAAGGCTCTGAAAGGCTGATAAGTGGTCCTCAATTCCTATTCCTGCACCTGCAGATCACTTGTGAAGAGTTCAAAAGGTGCTTTGAAGAGAGCTGACTGGCCGCAGGATGACAGAGTTCCCTCTGCTAGGGAAGTTGCCTGAATTTCATAGTTTATATTTTTTATTTTACAGAGCACACAACTCACAGGGCAGATAATGAAGACTGTGTCAAGCCATCCAAATCTCTCAAATGGCCTATATGGTTTCAAGCAACACAATGAAAAAGACAGAATAGTCTCTCTCTCCTTAATCTACGGTTAGGTCACTGTCCTGAACAATAATCAGATCATCTCATTAAATTCTTCCCAGCCAAAAAATCTCTCCTGCCTTCTTGCAGGAACCATCTCCAGAGATGGATCTCTGTTCCTTCAATGGAGCTGTGGCAACTTCCAAAAGACTCACCTTGCATTTTGCTGTGACAATGGAAGTTCCTTTCTCAGACCTGAGAAAAACTTTGTGTAGCTTGAAAGCGAGTCTCTCGCACTAACACAAGTTGTTCCAATAAAAGATATTGCCTCACCCACCTTCCCTTTCTAATATCCTGGGACCAACATGGCTACAGTCACATTGCATATAGGTCGAGCAGGCAATACTCAGATGTTGAGGTCAAATTCTCAATGAATTGTCATAAGCGGTAAACAGAGCTAACATTTGGGGTTGCTGGTAGTTTCAGTCTACAGTAGTCAGCAGAGCTGCTGCAACTGCATGCCATACTATGGGGGTGGTTCTTTGTGCTTGAGAATATGGTTTGGTGACTCTCAGTGTCAGCAAGACCAGTAGTTTCTGTTCTTCATGGGATGTCAAGACAGTAGCTAACCCACCAGCAGCAGAAGCAATCTGCTCCTTGCTGTAATAACGTAAGTTTTCTGGCAACTTCACGCTGACAGCAATAAGCTAAAGATATTCAGGAGCTGAAATTGTGCCATAAGGGAAACCCTTTCTTTGACTCAACAAATGTCTCCCGGACATTACTTCATGTTAACCTGGTGCACAGCTTTAAAATATGGCTAGATCCATCCCTCTCACAGTGCATGGCCACAGTTATAGCAACCCACCCAAACCGTGGCACTCTGAATGCAGAACAATAAGAGATACAAAACATGACATTCATTTCTCGCCAAAGCCTTTGGAGAGATTTGGGTTTTCTGCTGCAAAGTGTCGCACACTCTGTGAAGGCACATGATGAAGCCATCTGATTAACCATCTATGCAGACTCTGGTAAGATAATATCTTATGCACCAATAGCTTTCTTATTCCGTTCTTCGAATCAAGTGTTCTGACATGAACAGCTTATTGTTCCCCAGTTCAGGCCAAGATCTATATGCATGAAGACTTGCATGCAAACCGGGCTAATTTACTATGTTTTCCTTCAATGAGATGGGGAAGCATTTGTTTATGATTTAGCTGTACATTTTCCTATGACTAGGGCAGCTATTAAATGATTTATGGAAGCAGTGCTAAGAATCCAAACATGATAAAAAAAAAAAGTTCAAAAAGGTGGAGCAATATCCCAGCTTCCCCATCAAACTGGGGCCTGCTAGTACAGAAATGTTAGTGGTCATCTGAACAGGACTCAAGCCATTATTCTGGCTGTTAAACTCCTTTGGCTGGCTGCATTACACTGCACAAGGGCAGCGTTTCAATTGTAGGTATAGTCATAGGATCCAAAGCTGAAGTCTCTGTGCTGTCAACCACCAAAACGCACAGTCCAGAACTCACAGTTGAAGAGAAGGGAGGATCAAGGTGGCTTTAAGTCACCTCTCTGCCTGCCACCCACTTCTGGGCTGCTCCAGGGGTCAGAGCAGCCCCCCATCGTAAACTAGGCTGCTCAGAGCTGCTCTGAGAGCTGTTCTAATTAGCGCTCTTCCCTCCCTCCATGGGCTGCTCAGCAGCCTTCAACAACTGAGAATCATCATAGCTGGCTCAGACTTTGGATTCTGCCTGTGTCAAGGCAGGCTGGTTCCCACACAGAGTAGATTCTCCCCTGGCCCAGTCTGCAGGCTCTTTACCTCCCAGTCCGACCCCGTGGGCTTATGTGATACTCTCTCCCCTAGAGTATAACAGAAAATGGGAACCTTTCCATAGGCTTTTTTAAGACCAGTCTATATAAGTGAATAGAGATTTGTATCCTTGTTATAGAATTCTATTGGCTGGTTTAAAAATAAAGTCCTATTGCATGAATCTCATTTTCTGTGAAATTCTAAAACACTGGTCAAAAAATCCAATAAGTTTTTATTCTCAATAAAACTATATTGGTTTCATCCCATCAAATGTACAGAAAGCCATCTTGTATGTATTGATTTACACTTCTGAAACATGTCACACAGATCACATGAGTGTCTGGCTCCCATCTCATACAGTGAGCTCTCTTACAAACATGTGAGGTGACTATGTCAGGGTATATCTACACGGCATGCCCAGGGTTTGATTGCAGTTTGTGTAGATGTACCCAACCTAGCTTTAATCTAGCCAGCTCGGGTCCTGGAGCAGTGAAGCAGCAGCAGCACGGCCTCCATCATGGGCTGTACAAGCTCACCCAGAACCCTCAGTAATTGCCAGCAAGGCTAGCCCATGCCTGCTGGCACAGCGTCACTGCTCCGGTCCCAAAGCTAGCCAGATTAAAAGTATGTCTACATGAGCAGGAATCAAAGCCTGTGATTGCAGAAGAGACATTCTGTGATGCTATATACTAACTAACAGTAAACCGGTCCCTTCCATCAAATAACCAACTCCTCAATAACAGAGAAAACTCACACTGTTCAATATGTGAAGCTTTCCTTTCCTCAAATACCATCTTCCCCCAGTCACTGGGAAAAAGCATCTGGACATGCTGCAAGGTCCATCTTAATAGATCTGGGTTCTGGAAGAGCAAATTCCAAATGCAAGGCTTCCTGGAGGATGATCTGACAGCAGTCCATTATTATCCAGCTTTTGCACTGAACTCACTTTTGTCCAGTATGGCATGTGGAGAGAGGTGGATTCTCAGGACATCAGCTTCTAAACCATTTGGGGGTTTAATAGTCCAAACAAGCACAGAGTTCACTCAGAAATCCAGTGCAGCTCTTGTAGTGCTAGTGTTATGGCTGATTGGTGAAAAACTGTGTTTAATACAGGCACAGATGCATACTATGTCAGGGCCCTGATTCAGCACAGCATTTCAGCATGTGCTTAGCTAAAAGTACATTCCTAAATCCCATTGACTTCAGTGGGACTTAAGCACTTCAGTGGGCTTAGCTTTTCTAGACCTGATGCTCACAAACCGGGAAGAATTAGTAGGGGAAGCAAAAGTGGATGGGAACCTAGGAGGCAGTGACCATGTGATGGTCGAGTTCAGGATCCTGACACAAGGAAGAAAGGAGAGCAGCAGAATACGGACCCTGGACTTCAGAAAAGCAGACTTTGGCCCCCTCAGGGAATTGATGGGCAGGATCCCCTGGGAGAATAACATGAAGGGGAAAGGAGTCCAGGAGAGCTGGCTGTATTTCAAAGAATCCTTACTGAGATTGCAGGAACAAACCATCCCGATGTGTAGAAAGAATAGTAAATATGGGAGGTGACTAGCTTGGCTTAACAGTGAAATCCTTGCTGATCTTAAAACACAAAAAGGAAGCTTACAAGAAGTGGAAGATTGGACAAATGACCAGGGAGGAGCATAAAAATATTGCTCAGGAGTGAAATCAGGAAGGCTAAATCACACTTGGAGTTGGGGCTAGCAAGAGATGTTAAAAGTAACAAGAAAGCTTTCTTCAGGTATGTTAGTAACAAGAAGAAAGTCAAGGAAAGGATGATGCCCCTTACTGAATAAGGGAGGTAACCTAGTGACAGAGGATGTGGATAAAGCTAATGTACTCAATGCTTGTTTTGCCTCTGTCTTTATGAACAAGGTCAGCTCCCAGATTGCTGCACTGGGCAGCACAGCACAGGGAGGAGGTGACCAGCTCTCTGTGGTGAAAGAAGTGGTGAGAGACTATTTAAAAAAGCTGGATGAGCACAAACCCATGGGGCCGGATGTGCTGCATCTGAGGGTGCTAAAGGAGTTGGCGGATGTGGTTACAGAGCCATTGGCCATTATCTTTGAAAACTCATGGCAATCAGGGGAGGTCCCAGATGACTGGAAAAAGGCTAATGTAGGCCATTGGCCATTATCTTTGAAAACTTGTGGCAGTCGGGAGACGGTCCCAGATGATTTGGAAAAATGCAAATATAGATGCCCCTCTTTCAAACAAAGGGAAGAGAAGAATCTGGAGGAATTACAGACCGGTCACCTCACCTCAGTCCCTGGAAAAAATCATGGAGCAGGTCCTCAAGGAATTCAGTTCTTGAAGCCACTTAGAGGAGAGGAAAGTGATCAGGAAACAGTTCAGCATGGATTCATCCAAGGGCAAAGTCATGGCCTGACTACCTTAGATTGCTTCTTATGAGGAAGATAACTGGCTCTGTGGATATGAGGAAAGCAGTGGAATGTGTTATTCCTGACTTTAGCAAAGCTTTTAATATGGTCCTCCCCGTAGTATTCTGCCAGCAAGTTAAGAGTATGGGCTGGTATGAATGGACTATAGGTGGATTAGAAAGCTGGCTAGATCGTTGGCGCCCTCAACAGGTAGTGGATCAACGGCTCGATGTCTACGTTGGCAGCTGTATTGCAAAGCAGATGCCCCAGGGGTCGTCTTTTGGGCCAGTTTTGTTCAAGTATCTTCATTAATGATCTGGGCATGTGGATGGCGTGGAGCTGCACTCTCAGCAAGTTTAGCAGATGGGCATTTAAACTGGAGGAGTGGTAGATACCCTGGAGACCGTAGGGATAGGATCAGAGACCTAGACAAATTTAGAGGATCTGGGCCAAAGAAATCTGATGAGGTTCAACAAGGATAAGTGCAGAGTCCTGCACTTTAGACAATGGAAGAATCCCATGCACTAGATACAGACTAGGACTGAATGGCTAGGCAGGCAGTTCTGCAGAAAGGACCTAGGGGTTACAGTGTGACGAAAAGTTGGATATGAGTCAACAGCTGTATGCCCTTGTTGCCAAGAAGGCTAATGCATTTTGGCTGTATATTAGTAGGGCATTGCCAGCAGATTTTGAGGGAATGATCATTCCCCTCTATTCGACATGTGAGGCCTCATCTGGAGTACTTGCATCCAGTTTTGGGCCCAGGGGGGCCACTACAAGAAAGGATGTGGAAAAATTGGAAGAGTCCAGTGAGAGGGCAACAAAAATGATTTAGGGGCTGGAGCACATTATGAGGAGAGGCTGAGGAACTGGGGATTGTTTAGTCTGCAGAACGAGAAGAATATCAGGGGGGATTTTGATAGCTGGCTTCTCAACTACCTGAAGGGGGTTCCAAAAGGGATGGAGTCGTAGACGGATGGATCTAGACTGTTTTCAGTGGTAGCAGATGACAGAAAAAGGAGTAATGGTCTCAAGTTGCAGTGGGGGAGGTTTAGGTTGGATATTAGGAAAAAAAATTTCACTCAGAGAGTGGTGAAGTACTGGAATGGTTTACCTAGGGAGGTGGTGGAATCTCCTTCCTTAGAGGTTTTTAAGGTCAGGCTTGACAAAGCCCTGGCTGTGATGATTTAGTTGGGAACTGATCCTGCTTTGAGCAGGGGGTTGGACTAGATGACCTCCTGAGGTCCCTTCCAACCCTGATATTCTGTGATTCAATTGCTTAATTGCTTTGCTGGGTAAGTGCCCCACTTGTTTCCAAGTAGTCCCCCAGGTGGAGATTCTGTTGTAGTTATCTAATCCTGAAGTGAAAAAGGCCTAGGCAAACCTCAGGTCATTGGACACACATGCCAAAGTGTCATTTTTGTCTACAGGGACTACAGAACACCCAGCTCTAACCTCAGGTTTAACTGTACCCCTGACCTGTATAGATCCTGCTGTTATCCATGCCAAATGCCCTCACAGACAGGCGGGCTGATATGGTACTTACCACCTTTCCTGGTTCTTTCTCCCATACTACTGATATCATGTGCATCTTATCTAGATTGGACTTCCTCCCAGTTAGCCCTCAGCCCAAACCCAATGTCCAGCATGCAGTGCATCATCTATTCTATTGCATTGGCAAAGTCAGGTGCAATAAAGGCACTATTTCTTCTATAGTGTTTTTCATCAGTAGATCTCTACATACGTTACAAAGAAAGTATCATTATCCTACTTTACGTATGGGGAAACTGGGGCACAGAGAGGGAACGTGACTTGCCTAAGGTCACCTGACAGGCCAGTGGCAGAGCCAGAAATAGAATCCAGTTCTCGTGAGGCCTATGCCAGTGCTCTGTTCAACATGCTAGATGCACCTCACCCCACATTTCCCTGTTACGCTCAGCATATACTCGCTGACCAAGAGCTTGTGGCCTGGTCCGCATACAAAACAGGGCTAGGTTAGCCAATGGTAAGGCAGCCAGCGTTCTGGGCCCACTGCTTTTCATGCTGACTAGCATCACCTCATTGTTACCTTGTGCTCTCCCTGTTTGCTGTCTCCACCTGGTGTCCATGTTCTTAGACTGTGAACACATCAGGACAGAGGTTGTCTGCTTGCTGTCCATTTGTACAGCACCTAGCATAACAGGATTCTGGTTTATGATAAGAATCTATGGGGGCTATTATACTAATCACACTTGTGGTGAAACCGGTGCAGCTTGGATGTAAAGAAGCCTGGAGAGATACAGCCCTTTCGCTCCTCACATGAGGTCATGGACATACATATACGCACACACAGCCATGTCTTTTGAAATCTGATCACTAGCATCTGACTAATTACAAAATAAATTTCCTCCAGTCCAGGCTGACCAGTTAAATGAATTCAAGGTTAAATTCACTTTTACTGATAAGCCTGCTCCTTAACAACCACTGCACTCATTGTGCCATTACCCCAGTCTGCCCTATTTCCAAGGTCTGGCAGCCAGCTGCTCGGAATCTGTTTAACACGGAACTTAGTCACTCGCTGTCCATCATCAGGAGAATATTGTCATATTAAGATGCAAATTTCTCATAGAAAGAAACAAGGGCTGTGCTGGACCAAAACTGGAGCCAGAGAGACACTTAACAGATGGCCCTTTTCCAATCACTGCTTGCCAGTTGTCTCTGAGCTTTGTTTCTGTCATAAACACTACAGTACATAAAGGGCGGAGGGGGTGGGGGTGTGCAAGGGACACCTCACCCATGCACCTCCCAAGATCTACTCCATGCTACTGTGCTGTAGACTCTGCCATCACACTATCTTTACATATTATCTGAGAACAAAGCAGGTGTGACATTCCTATGTGCCAGATGAAACAAGGTATTGTGGCTCAGAGGTATATGTCCAAACCTCCACCCTAAAGTCCTGGGCCCATTGCAATCAGGCATTTGCCATGAGCTTCAGGAGGCACTTGATTGATGCCAAATGCACTGTGAGAATTAGATGGTGCTGAATACAAGCAGCTCCCATTCATTCAGTGGGACTGAGGGATGCTAAGCAGGGTCGGCTTTAGGAAGTGCGGGGCCCAATTTGAACAGTTTTGACAGGGCCCCGGCAGGGATGACTATTAAATATATATATATATTTATATATATAAAAACACATGGGGCTTGTACTCACCGGGCGGTGCTCCAAGTCTTCAGTGGCACTTCGGCGGCGGGTCCTTCACTCACTTCAGGTCTTCGGCGGCACTGAAGGACCCGCCGCCGAAGTGCCGAAGACCCAGAGCAAGCGAAGGACCCACCACCAAAGTGCCACTGAAGACCCAGAGCACCGCCAAGTGAGTAAAAATTAAAAAGGCGCTTCTAGCCAGGGAAGAGATTCTCCCTGGGCGCAGGACCCTATGAGACGCGGGGCCCAATTCAGGGGAATTGGTGGAAGTGGCCTAAAGCCGGCCCTGATGCTCAGAACCTCCGATAACCAGGTCACTTTTACCTAGGGCTATAAAGATGGATTCATACATTTTGGGCATCCCTGTTTGAAAACATTGACCACCATCAATTCCCTCATCCTCTCTTCCTCCAGTACATTACAGTTAGATTACCTGGCAAAATCCAGAGAGGAAAACAATGTGGTTGGGAGCTAGGTATCTGGCAACAGCATAGGTGCCGAGCTACTACTAAAGTACACTATCCTGTAGTCCTTGAGAACTGGGATTTGCATATGTTCTCAGGCTAGAACTCCCTGTTTCCTGGCCTATGTGACACCCAGCTAATTTGCCCGGTTTATATCCTGATGCATAGTGAGAGATACAAGAAGATGACCAGGCTCTGCATCACAGTTATATTTTGTGTGTCCTTAGAGGTTCTGAGGGGTTCCACACTGGATGCAGTGGAGCTTGTATAGAAAGGGGATGTACAACATGTGACTGTTGCAGTTGGAGAGCATTAAAATCCATCTCCCTGTACAAGTTACATGAGGACAAAACAGATCAACTGCAGGTCTTTATTGCAATAAGCCATTTCTATTTATCTATCCTGTAAGAGATGAGTGAATGCAAATATTGTAACTGTGTGCATTTTTGGATGATGGTATTTATGCAAATACAGATGCAAATTAAGCACGGCCTTTTGGCCCCTGGCAAGTAACTAATACAGCCCTGAAGAGTTGGAAGCCCTCAATCTACAGTAGATCTGGACTTTTTTTTTTAATCAAATAGTCTATTTAACATTCCTTACCCTGTACAGGGAAAAAATAAAAAGGTCATAGCTGTGGCAAACCTCTTGATGATAAGTGATAATATGAAAATGAGGCAGTTATGAAGGCTGCAGAAAGTGCAGGTCAGGCCACCTAAACAAAGGCAACGAGAGATCCAGTGTCCAAGCGCAGGGAAATTCTGGAACATGAGGGAAAGAGAAGATCTTGGTTGTGTATAGATTAATCCTTTAATGCCTGCTAATATTTCCTTGTTGCCATGTGGGACAGGTGAAGCTGATCCTCTTAGTACCAGTGGACTGGTAACCCAAATAGTAACTACTCAGGTGGAAACAACAAAAACAAGTGGGCTTGAACCAAAATCAGGGATCGAATTCAGAGCTCTAACTTATCTCTCCTCCAAAAAAATAACACAAAAAATGCCCCACTCTGGAGTTTCCCAGATTTGTTATATGTTTTTTTAATTATTATTATTTTTGAGTCAGGGTCCCACAAATGAGTGACACTAAGTGAATTAAGTTACTTCCCAGATGGTTCATCAAATCTGGGCAGAGTGAATGTTCATTTTAAAATTAAAGTGCCTTCTACCTGACTGGGATAGCAAACCCTGAGAGGGAGAGAAGAGGTCAGTTTCCACATTTTTCTCTCTGCTTTGAGAGAGTGTAGTGATGTGTTTTTAAATGTCTTGTTATGATTTGTACTGAGGCCACCAGTACATAGAACCAACAGGTAAGCAACTTTATTATTAACCTCATCAGGGCCGCTCAGAAGATTCAGGGGCCCTTGGGTCTTCGGTGGTGGGGAGCCCCCACTTCAGTGGTAATTCGGTGGTGGGGGGTCCTTCCGCTCCAGGACTCGCCACCGAAGTGCCTCGAAGACCTGCGGCGGCCCCCTGCCCCACCGCTGAATTACCGCCAAAGATCCGGAATTTTGGCGGCGGGTCCCGCTTCAGCAGTAGTTAGGGTGGAAGGACCCCGCGACGCCAAAGACCCAGAGCAGAAGAAGCTCTGGGGGACCGGGCCCGCACAAGGGTTTTCTGGGGCCCCTGGAGCGAGTGAAGGACCCCAGTCCAGGGCCCCCTAAAAACTTTTGTGGGGGCCCTTCTGGGGCCCGGGGCAAATTGCCCCACTTGCCCCCAACTCTGGGCGGCCCTGAACCTCAGAGCTGGAGTCTGGATCTTCATACCACACATGAGAATGACATTTCCTGCTTGTTGTGCTTTGGGGCCAAATTTCAATGGGCCTGTGTTTTGCCCCTATAAAATACCTGCATCTATTTTGTGTGCACAAAACCTTGCATTTGACTGAGGGGTACATTTTGCAAGCAGTCTCACCCACAGTTAGTGAAGCACTCAAGCAAGTGATTACCTTTAAGCAATCACGATGTTCCATTGACTTCGGTGGGTTTAATCATGTGATCAAGATAAAGCACATGCTTTGCTAGATGAGGGTAAATGTTAGAGCCTTGCAGGGTCCAGCCCTATTTACACAAGCAGTTCGACATTTATGCACGCTAGTCTATCCAAATGCACAAAATACCATTACTGTTCCTCAGCAAACCTTCTGGAAATGTAATTTGATTCTTTGAGCTGTAGGTTAAATTCTTTGACTGAGGATTTGGAGCGGATAGTGGCAGTGACTGGGGGCTCACCAACAACAGGATCACACCACTATGCTCTACTCTCTTTTAGCACCAGTCAGTTACAGTGCTTCCCTCCAGCCCCGTGTATATCCAAGCAACACAAAGGCATGCGGCTTCACTCACTCATGCAGGAAGAGCAGGATGTTATTTCCAGCTTGCAAGGGCCTGCCCTCTAGAAGATCAATAGCTGTAGCAAGATGCATTAGCAGTTAACATCGTGCTTAATAGTGTCATTTATTGTTGCCTCTATGCATTTTGTAAATAATGCTCCAGCCTTTTTCCCCTTTCCAGGATGTGATACCGATTAAGTCACTTTAAATGGGGATGTGGCTGACCACTATTAGCTCAGGCCTTTCTATGTGCATTTGTGACACATACAACCAAAGTCAAAGAGAAACCCAACAGCACCTGGCCTCTCTGTAAGGAAACTCTGTAGTACCCTCTAAGCGACTTTGAAAGAACACATTGCAAAATCCAGCTCTTTTTGTTGCTTCTAAAACACAGCTGACCATAATATAGTTTCCAATATGACAGCTATTAATATACCACGTTTCAGTAAATCCTGCTTAGGCAAAACTACTGTGCTCTGCTTTTATTCTTTTCTGATTGAACAAGACACTCTTCCTGGTAACCATGTAACTGGCTGTTAATACATAGCACCCACAGAAATCAATCTTGACATGTAAGATGAGTAATTAGTCTTTGTTATTATTAGTCTCTTCCTTCTGGAAAAGGCAAAAGTATAGAGGGATTGGATTTGTGCCATGATCTGACACTCTGGGTATGTCCAGACTATCTGCCGTATCAGCGGGTAGCGATCGATTTATCGGGGATCGATATATCGCATCTCATCTAGACGCGATATATCGATCCCGAACATGCTCCCTGTCAACTCCAGAACTCCACCAGAATGAGCAGCGGTAGCAGAGTTGATGGGGGAGCCGCAGAGGTCCATCCCACGCCGTGAGGATGGGAGGTAAGTCGGAATAAGATGTTTCGACTTCAGCTCCGGTATTCCCGGAGCTGAAGTTGCGTATCTTACATCGACACCCGTCCCCAGTGTAGACCAGGCCTCTGAGGGGCTCTCTTGAATTCAAAAATGTTAGAAGAAACAGCCCATTATCACTATAAGTTCTGTTTAACATGGTGTCTGTGTACTCACATAATCCTATTCTCCTGGAAATTCAAAATAATTTAAATATATCAATTGCTCAGGTGGGGATGTTTCACAAACCTTTAAACAGGCTGATGTACTGAGACACACCTACAAAGCAAGTCAATGGCAGAGCCCTGAACAGAACTCAGGATTTCTATGCCCACTTCTGGTCATGGGACCACACTCTGCTGAGACATTCCCTTGTGGTCTCTACCTGTATGGGCCCCATCCTTTTACTCCCACATAAAGAAAATAGAGTTCTTACATTCATACACTCATGGCTTTTTGAATAGGTTGCAGTTTCCTTTGAAATATCACTTGTTTAAAAAAAAAAAAAAACAAACAAACCCAGAACTATATTCAGCATAAAGACACACATACTTGACACACTCTTCTTGGGTATATTGGGCCTGTGCAAGACCAGTTTCTTAGTGAAAACAGCTGACAGCAAGAGAAGGGACAGAAGAAGAGGGAGCAAAACTAAGACTAACACATTTTGTTCAGTGAGTTACTGGGCACTCGGTTTAGAATCACAACATAATGCAGTACCACCTAGGCTAATAAAATTCACCTCTCTCAGCCAGAGGAAATAGTAATACATACAAGGAAAGATTCATACTCTTCTACACCTTCTACTGGGCAGACCTGGTTTCATCTTACAACATGTAATCATTTCCATTGCTATGGTCCCATTTCTACTCTCCACTTCCCAGGAACCAGCATCCACCCTTAGCATACAAATCTGCAAACATTTACTACACGAATAGTCCTTGTTAGTGGGAATATTCTCATTCCAAGGAATGTGGCTAGTTTTTTACAGGACTGGACCCTTAGTTATGATGAATGAATTTCAAGGATTGCAATGAGGGTTTTTAAGAGGCTATGAGTCCATCCTACTGAGGTGGTTTTCCCCCAACCCCTCCCTTCAGTTCAACTCATGGATACAAACAGCTATGACCATAATGAGCCAGATTCTCAGAGATGCTGAGCAGTCTGCAAATTCTGTTGACTTTAATGAGGGATGTACAGCACCCTGGCAGCTGGGTGATTTCTTCTCATTGTTATAATTACTCCTACCCATAGCTTTCAAGGTCTAGAGCACTTTCAAGAAAATATAGAGTCTGAATCAATATGTTTTGCATAACTGTAAAAATAGGGACCGAAAAGAATGGATGTACCTAAACAGTGTTAGGAAAGTCCCTCCATGTCTGTGATGCGAATCTATAAGTGACATCAGTTATTAGGGCAGGCGACATTAACATATTGGCCTCACACACAGTCAGATTCAGTTTTCCTATTCCTATTTCCTGTTCTGCTGGCCTGTTTTATAGATAGATAGTGAATGGGAATACTGTAAATATATTATGTTGCAGTTTCTTTTTGCTCAATATTGTTCAAATGAAAGATAGCATTTTCATCTCAATGTAAACCTTAAAGCCTAATGAAAAAAGCTCTTTTTACTGTCTCATGCATAAAACTGTACTGAATCAATGTATCATATGTAAACAGCACCACTGAAACCTAGAACACTAATGAAAGTAAGTAAGACCCACAGGAGAAAGTGACTACTTATGCCAATATAACAGTATATTAATGATCTTAAAATGTGGAAAATTACAGTGATGCAATTAAAAATCAACATTTTTTCTTAGTTTTGCAAAATCTTCACAATAAAGATTCCTTTATAAACCTGTACACCTATTTTCTACAAGAGCTTACTTTTCTTCAAAGTAATTTTTCATTTGTTTACTAATAAACAAAAATAATAATTCCTTTACTATTAAAAAAAGTTAACATTCCTGTTATAGTTCCTTGTCTTTCGTGTTATGTTTAGAAGACAATTTAGTTCAAATTATCAGAGTATTCAAGTCAATCTCTGAGCTTCTGTCTGCAATCTTATATATGGAATTTTTTCTCCTGAATTTTGTCTGTGCACAGATCCATTTTGTCTATGTGCAGAAATATAAATGTCAGAGCAAAAACTTGCCCCCCTCTGATTTCAGGTGCAAGTTCGGAGGCTGCTTTTCTAAGATTATCCCTTGAAATTAAATTGAAAACAAATTATGAAAAGCACCCGAGAACGTGATTTTAGTATAGTATACCCAACAGTGCAATGATCATTGGGATTGCTGTGCTGGTTTTAGTTTTGAATTAAACTGCATATAAATCTCATCAGCTTGAGTCTCCCATTTATTGTCCCACCTGCAGCCTTTCTGTAATGAGACCGCAAAGGTAATCACCTTCAAGTCCTTTCCAAAGTTTCTGAAGCTATAAGTTAATGTATTTTAAAACATGGAAGTTCTTTTTTCTATGAAAGTAGATAGTTCTGAAAAAAATATCTAGTCTCAGATATTGCTTGCAAGTAAGATGCTCAGACATTAGAAGTCCTATGGTGCATAATATTTCACTTCATAAGAACTCAAAAAACAAACATAAGCACTAAAATGGGTTGGTGCGAGGACTGACAAGAACAGTTACTTAGCAAAATCTTGTGGCTACTCTTTCTACCTTCAAACTTAAATATGATGGGATTGAAATAACATCCCAAAATGCTGTTTGACATACCAGACCGATCCAGCAGAACGTAGCTCCAGTGCTCTGTTACACGGCAGCTCAGCAGTTAGCATGGAGAAAGCTATTCAACAATCAAGACCAGATAGATCATTCAGGTGGCAACAGATGATCCTGAAGAGAAAATGGGGTTGTAGAGAAGATGCCACACTAATAATGGCAGCTTCAATAAAGAAATTGTTCACAAAAAAAGAAACTAAATGGTTATTATACAGAAATGCAAATAGGAATGTTTGCATAGAACTGGCTGCTGGAGGACAATTCCATTTTGTAACAACCTATAAGCTTTAGAAGAACCAGAACCTTTTGGTCATTTTTATTAAACAGAAATGTGTTGAAATGTCTGGTTATAGAAACAAAAGGTCAGATATTCTATTAGTCTCTCTCTCTCTGCAGTCAGAAGGAAAAGCCCTGAATTCAGAAAATTTCTCATTGAAAACTGCATCAGAACTGAAACGTCTTGATGAAACAGCCCATTTCACCAAAAATACATTTTATTGAAAATGTTCTCACAAGCTTTACTTTGTGCCATCATGTAGAGCCCTTATGACATAGGCTAGTTCACTATACAGTATGAATTTATAACAAAACAAATACATTGGGCCAACTTAATTCCTGGTGGAATAGCACAGAAGTAAATGGGGTAGCACCAAGTATAAATTTAACCCTTTGTGTTTTGTCCTGTGATATATTACTCTTGGGAGAATGATAGGCACTTTTGTCTGAAGTTCTGTTTGTAAAACTGCATTTTCAAAACAATAAAAAATAACAGTATTTAGAAAAATAATCTTCAACGGCCTGTTACCGGTTTTGTGCTTGTCTGATAAATCAGGGATAAGTCTGTCACATTAATATAAAACTGGTATAAGTGAGGTCAGAATCAGGCCCTAAATAGAAGAAACATGATGTACCTGTTTTTGTAATATTTAGCAATAAAATTTACAACCCTGTTATCTGCTAGTGATGCAAAAACAAACTCTCGTACAGGTGGAGTGTGCGGACTGTTTATACATAAACAAATGGCCTACTCCTGCCTGAAGGCATTATAATCTTACAGTGCACAAAGCTCAGAAGGGGTAGGGGTAGGGCCGCGGTTGGTTGGTTTTAGTGAAAGCAGTCAGCCCAGGAGAAACTTAATTTGTCTAAGCCATCTGTAAGCAATGGAAGGCCAAGTTCCAGTCAAAGCTAAAGTTCACATATCTAAACAGACTGTCTGTTGATTTGGCATAGACTACGGCTGATTGAACAATTAAAGCAGAAATCTGAGCCTGCCCAAACCAACCACAGGAGAGTTCGGTTTGGGCAGAGCTTTTTGTTATGATATCATAATATCTTTTCACCATTTCTTGACACAAAACAAAGGCAGCTTGTCACCTGGAATAGGAGGAGGTCAGGTCACTTCCCTATGCCAACACCTTGTAGTGCCCTGAATTAAGTGGCTATGACTCTGCCCTGAAGTGTGGAGTGGAGAGGGCTGGCGACTTCCACATTATACCACGGGCCCAGAAAAGACCTTCACGATAGGACCTATTGCCAGAGCATGGAGTTCCGGGTTGTGAAGAGCCCATTGCTTCTTGATGTGGCCAACACACAGAAGCTCCATGATCAGGTAGCCTATTCCTCGGGTATCTCTAGACACTTGGGTTCTTAGAACTTTGTGGGCTTCAGGAAAATGCAAAGTTCTCCTAGCCATGGACCTAAGTAATTCATAAAATAATGACCCATTTAGAAGGTACTATGAGCAAAAAAATCACATACTACATTTGTAATGCCATAAGATTTCATATTAAGTATAATAAAACTGCATTTCAAAGGTAATTGGTACACTACACAAGTCTCTTTGAATGTCTGCACAGATGGATGTGCATGTATTTGATTGACGTAGAAAGGCTGCAAGAATTGATAGCTGGCCCTTATCAAACAAGTTTTAATGAGGAGCATTATCAAGGTTGACAATCAATGCTACACAACCAGTTGATTTGACAATGAACTTAACAATAAGGCTTACTGATACTTTGGCTACTTTTGTTGGTGGTGTTCATATTGTACAACAGAATGAATTCAGGTCAACTGGAACTCATTTATCAGTTCCCTGAAGGCTAGTCCAGGGGGCTTTGCAAATTCTGATCTGTTTTCACAGCTGAGTTAACTTGGGTGATGGGCATCTGGGTCTGAACTCCTAGGTAAGCCCAGCCTGTGTAGCTGTACTGCAAGGCCATACTTGAGTGTCCACTCAACTGCATTCATGCTGGTTCTGTGCTCCTGTGAGACATTAGGTCCTCTGGGGGCACATACCACCATTCTTAGCCCTGCAGGAAGCTGAGCTGCTCTGTGGTTCTTTCCTAATGAACTGTGGGAGAACTGTGTGGCCTTCTGGGCACAGAAGGGAAACTGTGGAAAGGCACTGGAGAACTATCAGCACACAAGTGATTTAGACGTTACCATTGCAAAGTCACCAGGTTACCAGCTGAACTGCAAACAACTCTTGGTCTTTAGCCTGCACTCCAGTGTGGGAGAGCTGGTTGGGTGTAAAGTTTTTAAATGAGAGGTTTATTGTGTGTGGGTTGGAGTCAGGTTGGAGCAACACCTGAGTACAAGTCAGAATTAAATCTGCAGTGAAGAAAAGCCCTTTGAAAGACATCAGACTCAGATTTTCCAGTCCATTCAATTATAAACAGAAAAGCAGAAGACTTTGATCAAACAGAAGTTGGCACTCTTGCCCACTCAGAAGACAGCCAAGTTTTTTGCTAATTGCCCTAATACTATGAAGAGTGAGCGTTATGCAATCCAGAATGAAGACTGAAGAGGAGATGCAGAAGTGAGAATTTCAGTGGTGCAGTTAGCGATTGTTTTGGTTAACCAGTGATATGCTGGCTCTCCAGTCATATGCAAGTGAAACAGAAACTTGCAGATTTCATAGTATTCTGCACAATCATGTCTTTCTTTTTTCAAGAAAAATACCCACCATTTCTAATTCTTCTGGTGGAAGAGGTAGTGTACTCTCCCGTTTTAAAACATGAGGCATTTTAGGAACAGTAAGATGACTCCACTAGAAGGAATAAGGCAAGTGTCTTGGTCTGGGAAAGTCAGCTTCAAAGTCCAGTTCTGACTACGTACACCTACATTTCTAGGGCCAGATTCTCCATCCAGTTACATCACTGTAGTGGAGTTACACTGGTGTATGGACTGCTCCAGATCAGACTGATAGAATTTAATGTGATATGTCTCAAACGAAGCCTATCAAATATATTGAAGGCCTCTGTGCCCTATTTATTATTCCCAATAACAAGCTTGTGTGATGTTTGGAGTCTTTGTGATGCCAGGTGAAGTGAACTCTGAAGAAATCTGTCTGTATCAATAAATAATTCTGATAATTTATATTTCTTTAGGGGGAGATGAAGGGAGGAAAACACATTTATTTTCATTAATCAGAAAGGTAATAATATTTGGTTTCCCTCTTTTCTCAACCTCAAACTATTTGGGGATGGACATGTTGAATTTGTCAGGAAAAGCTGTGATTTGTTTCCAGCCAAATCTCTCTCTTCTACATAGCAAAGAAATGTGTTTACTGACAGCTATAGCTATGTATTTAGAAAGTTTTTATACGCTATTGATATTTGCAGCATAGAGATGAATATGGATCTATGGTGTTAAAATATTAACTGCCTTTGTTAATACATTAAACAAAAGCAAAACAGCTAAAAGATACCATACTATTTATTTTTATTTTTTTTGCAAGAGAGGAATAAGTGTCAATTTATGAAACATACACAATATTATAAGTGTGTATTTGTATCTATGCTTATCTATTGGAAGGAACCAGCACTGCTCAACTGTGTGTCATAGACCCCAGACTATTTACAGCTTAAAGGAAAATCTTCTTTAGTTCAAGTAGCAGAGATCTGTGGTTCTGGGGTAAATAGTTCTCTGCCATCACTTACAACAGTGACAAGTATGAAGTCGCATAGGTAGAGATGGATTTGGTACAATATGAAGATGATTTGGTATATCAAAAGAACATGTTCTTTATACAAATCAGTGTTGCCCATTTTAGATACAAAGCTACTGTTTGGTTGAAAAACGTCATGCTTCTTGTGGGTGGGAGTGATAAACATTCTTATGTGAAAGAAACGTTTTTTAAAACTGCTGGAAAAATATGCTGTGGCTTCTCATAACTGTTTAAAGCCTAAACACAGCAGGTAAGGTTGTGCAACATGTGTATTTCCAAAGCCTTTCTGACTATATGCATGACCAGGTGGCTTACTTCTCCCCTGTTTCTTCACCCTAATGAGTTATATTTGTGTGTTTCATAAATAGTTCTTTTTACAACCATCCTAGTGTTCTTCAAAGTCTGCGTAACTGAGTGCAAGTTCTTTGTTTATATCTCTGCCTCTAGTGTCTTCAAGACTCTATCAGTTAATATTAATGAGATTTTTTTCAATCCACTGAATGCTTAAAGAATTACTGCAGTATTACATCGTGACTAGCAAAAATAATCAAAAGGCAAAACATATGCATAAAACCTTAGCTAGAAGCAATAGCCCAAGGCCTTATGAAGCCTGCAGATCACGGCTACTGTACATCTCTCTCTAAGCCATGTGAAGAGAGACTTGCATATCCCAAAAGTTATTAAGAGCTACTATATTACCATTTGAAAACTGTTGACAAACTTTAGTCTTGTTTGTTGTTGCCTTATTCTGAGAAGCTTAAACATGTTTTTATAGAGGTAGTTGGGTGTTTTTCAACCAAACAAAATTTTAGTTGGAAAAACACTGAAACTTTTTTGCACAAACCTATCAGTATCTATGAAAATTCAATCCGGAATGTTTCTCAGGCCCAGGATAGAATTTCTGCTATAAATTGGTGTGAGAGTGTGTGTAAGAGAGAAAACTCAGAATAGCAAGTAGCCTGAATCAGGCAGAGCAGGGACTTGAAACTGGGACTCTTACATCCCAGATGTAAGACCTATTCTGAGGTCTTTCTTTTTTCTTTAATTTTTTTCCAATTTCAGGATTTAGAGCACTGAGAGAGAGTAACCAAACACTGCATTAAGTCCTACACATTATGTTGCCTGTGATATAGAATGTGTATATTTTCTTCAGAGCCCCCAAACCCAGAGACCCGTAAAAAAACTTGTGTACCTTGTCATCTAAGACGTCATAAGACCATGCGCTAGGTTGTACAGTTTTAAGTGAACAGCAAATTGTACTTGCGTGCATATATTATGAAACATTATTAAAAGGACATGTTGCTCAAATAGCTTGGAGGTGAAAGATAGAATTTCATTAAGGTGAGAGTGAGACACAGAGAGAGCATCATTCCTGACACGTTTGCTTCTGTAAGACAGTCTTGGACACTACAATATAGAAAGTGCCAATGATTGTTCTACAATTAGTCATTATTTCTCAGGTAACATATTGTGCATATTAAAAACCAGGAGCTCCAGTCTTGCAAGCCTTGCACACACTTGGAAATCCATGGTGTGGAAAGCTGTGAAAGACTAGACCTTAACTGACCTTGTTTTTACACACATGGAATCACTCGCAAAGAGAGTACTGAAGCATATTTTAGTTATGATAAGGAATAAATAGTACCAGTAATTATTCCAGGAGCAATATTTCTCATACTTCCAGGTACAAGCCAACTGCTTTTTCTTTACATGCTATAAGTTGGTAGTTAAACTGGTAAAACCTCTTTGAGAATCTGTTTGTAGAACCTGAACAATATGTACATATCACTTCATTCATGTCCCTTGTTTATTAATATATTTGTTAAAAATCCTTCAAAACTAGTAAATAGTAGGCATTGTATATAACCACTATAAACACCACAAACACTATTTGCTTTAAACTAAGATTGCTACTTAACATTAAAGATGGACTGTATAGCAAGTAACGTTACGTGTTTTGGGGTTTAACAATAGAGATGTATAGTGAAAGGAAACTATAAATACACAAATATACACACAGTTTAAATTTATCTCTGCCACCCCCCCTTCACTACCCAACTTATATAGACAAGGAACTCTCATACTCCCACCCGCCTTCCATCACGCACGTTGCCAACATATCCTCAATATCGGCCATCTGCTATGGGTCAGAAACCAAGATTTTACTTTCCATGAACACACAGAAGACTCAGCCCCTACATCCCTACTATAGAGAAGAGATGGCAACATATCACACCTTAAGTCTCCACGTATAGTTCAGAAGGAGCATCTTTCTGCATTCACCATTCCACTGTGAAGCCGAAAGTCCAATCTACAACTCAATACATACTAGAAATCACCTTATAGTGTCCATAGACACTTGGCATGATGGGGAGAGACCTTACTTCCCAGATATTATCTAACTAATCATCTCTGCCCACTCCACTCTATGCACTTATAGATTGCAAACCTCAGAAAGCCTCATTCAGAAAACCAAGCTACATCTGTGGAATGTGTTACTTGTTCATTGACTACAAATGAATTTGGAAAGCTCTGAGGATTAGTAGTTATAATGGATATTGGGGTGGGATGCCAGATAGAGTTACAGTTAAGTGTGGGTTTTTCTTTGTTATGCAATGAACTGCAGTATAAGTAGTTATGATTTTGCCCCTCCCCCAACACTGAGAGGTTTTTTGTAAGCCTGAAAATATAAATAGATTAAGAAAATGCAGTTGCCATGAACAGTACACCAGCAGTGGACTTTCCATCTCAGGCAGTCAGAGGTAATTTAACTGTCTCCTTCATAAGAACGGCCATATTGGGTCAGACCAAATGTCTATCAAGCCCAGTATCCTGTCCCCTGACAGTGGCCAATGGCAGGTGCCCCAAAGGGAATGAACAGACAGGTAATCATCAAGTGATCAATGCCCTGTCACCCAACCCCAGCTTCCGGCAATCAGAGGCTAGGGACACCATTCATGCCCATCCTGGTTAATAGCCATTGATGGACCTATCTTCCATGTATCTATTTAGCTCCCTTTTGAACCTCATTATAGTATTGGCCTTCACAACACCCTCTGGGCAAGGAGTTCCAGAGGTTGACAGTGCATTACATGAAAAAATACTTTCTTGTGTTTGTTTTAAACCTGCTACCTATTAATTTCATTTGGTGGCCCCTTCTTCTTGTATTACGAGAAGGAGTAAATAATACTTCCTTATTTTCTCTATATCGCTCATGATTTTATAGACCTCTATCATATCCCCCTTTAGTCACCTCTTTTCCAAGCTGAAAAGTCCCAGTCTTATTAATCTCTCCTCATATGGAAGCCATTCTATACCCCTAATTTTTTTTGCTGCCCTTTTCTGAACCTTTTCCGATTCCAATATATCCTTTTTTTCGTGATGGGGTGTGCAGTTTTCAAGGTGTCGGCGTACCATGGATTTATTTAGAGGTAATATGATATTTTCTGTCTTATAATCCGTCCCTTTCTTGATGATTCCCAACTGCAACTGCACATTGAGTGGATGATTTCAGAGAACTATCCACAATGACTCCAAGATCTCTTTCTTGAGTGGTAACAGCTAATTTAGGCCACATCCTTGTATATGTACAGTTAAGATTATGTTTTCCAATGTGCATTACTTTGCATTTATCAATATTAAATTTTATCTGCCATTTTGTTGCCCAGTCACCCAGTTTTGTGAGATCCTTTTATAGCTCTTTGCAGTGTGCCTGGGACTTGACTTAACTTCTTTTGCAAGCCAACAGGCCAGCTCATCACATGTATCATAGCTCTAACACAGGCTGTGCCTAATCCTTCCTTGAGTGATTGGCCACATCTTTAATACTTGCTTTAATTTTATCATTTGTAATTTTACATGAAGATTTGGGTAAGAGATGGCTGCATTCATTTGTATTCACAAATTCATTTCAGGAGCAAATCTCTCCTGATAAAAGCAATAACTCGTTTTAAGCTACAGTTTTCTAGAATCCTGTTAAATTTCTGGCTCATGAATTACTCTGTAGTATGTCATGTCTGGGCATATCAGTCAAGACATGATGAGACGAGCAATGTCATAGTTACAACAAAATCCAGTATGGATGGACCAACCTGACTGATGATCAATTGAAATGCTATGACTCTCAGTTGAAGATAAAGAGATACAGACATAAGAAAAACATAAGCTATCACTCTATCCTTAAATATGGCTGTGTTAACAGGGTTTCTTCTTTCTTTTCTGTTGCATTTTGAGTTCCCATTGTATTTCCAGGGACAAAATGTTATTGCAATATAAACCAGTTGAGCCATCTAGCCCACCAGTAATGATGAGACAGAAACCAATAGTCTCTCTTTCAAATGCAGTAGACCTGCTGCCATCTTCTTTTGTTTTGGTTTACTGTAGATCAGCATCTTCCATTAGGGCAGCATATTTTATTTCAATATAGCGGTAAGGTAAAAATAGTTCAATTCACTTAATGAGGCAGTTTGCATTTGGAGTGCTGGTACAGAATATATTGCTTTAAAGCATTTTTGTGCTTCTCTTTAAATGGGTGTTCCATATAATTCAGGGCAGAAAAGGGTGTCATTGGTGCATTCAGTTCAGACATCTATGACTTCAGCTCTCTCCACTGTAAGCGCAAAGGAATATATATTACATAGAGTGAAAGTGTATCATATTTTGGTGTGTTCACATATAGAGTATGGCTTTTAAGACCTCCTAAGAGTCATAGCATTTAAGGCCAGAAGGAGCCACTAGATGATCTAGTCAGACCTCCTATATATCATAGGCCACCAAAGCAGCCAGCACCTGCATAATAAATTCAGCAACAGAAATGAGACCCACGTAAATGAGACCCATAGAAGACTAAACTATTGTGTGCCAGAGGCTTTGAATAGGAAGGACTGAGGTGCACTGGTGCTTGAGGCCTCCACAGTGTCAGGGAAATAATTAAGTGAGATATACCTAGATAATCCCAGCAAGACATTTGGATGCTTTAGTACCAGTAGGAATTAGTGGGAATTGTGCATTCAAATGGAACCCAAAACGTATTGTAAATCTCTGCCTTGAGCCTCTAATTAGAAAGTCAGTGTGGAAGTCAGTAGGTCTGTCCACTGTGAATGAAGCAAGACAGATTCAGACAGTTGATGCAATGCAGATGCTGGCTACACGTGAAATATTTCGTCTATAAAGAAAGAATCCAAAACAGTGTGTATTTAATATTTCAAACACATAGTGGGCACGATGCACCTTGCAAATACCTCAAAATCCCTGTGCTCCATATATAAATGTCACAAAGTGGGAGAGAAGACACCTAATAGTGACACCCTGGGCATCACAGTTACATCTCTACAAATCAATGGGGCTGAGGCCTGGTCTATGCTAATCAAGGCATAGCATTATAACTGTCAGTTAGGGGCATGATATTTTAAAAACTGCTACATTTATACTGGTATAAGCCCTAATGTGGATGCAGCTACAATGGTACTGAAGGTGTCTTACATTGATATCATTTATTTCATCTTCCCACACAATGTGCCAATTCTCCTATATTGTAATGAAAATCCTTTAATATAGTGCAATGCAGAATGATTGAGGCAATGCTTGACCTAACTCCCAAATTGTTTTTGCGTAACTAAGAGCCACATCCTGCAACTCGTACTTATGAAAGACTCCTATTGACGGCAGCCAAAGTTTTTTCCTGAGAACAGACTTGTGCATTCTCCTCCTATATGGAACCTGGAAAGGAACATTAGGATCCTGAGGGCAGAATTGAGTTAGGGTGAGGATTTAGCCCTAATTTAGAAGTGAAATACCAATCCCAAATTAAATACATTTAATGTTTTGGTTACCTGCAGTTCCAGAGCTGCATTTTTTTTGCACTCCATAGAGTGTCTATCTGTAGTAGGCCTATCCCCACCAACCCATTTACCCAAGAGTATGTATTTTCTTTAATCAATTCTACTTTAAATAAACCCTGTCCTGAGGAACAATGAATCTCTCTTTGTGCCATCTATTCTTTGGATAAACATCTACCACCTCCGTAGCCTAAGGGTATTTTTCTATTAAGATGTTTATTAACTTTTCTGAGGTTGTCACATTTCAGGAAGTGAAATTGATGTAACAATCAACATGAAGTTATAATGATCATTTTACAAGATATTCTGAGCCACTAAAACTCCATGCTCCCAAAATACCACTCGACTACTCAGGCTGTACAGGCCCAGTCTCATTTAAACACAAAAGCAAATGTAACGTTTTGATTCTGAAGCTTTGCACAAAGAGTTTGGCTCACCAAGCATTAAACTTTAAAAATAGTGCCATGCAGCCTATTCTTCTACTTAGATTTGTGCCAAGGCACAACAGGATTTCAGTGGATAGTCACCTGTAGTAAACATTCAAGAGACCTTTATTTTGGTTTTCAAAAGTAATGTAAAAGAGTACTGGAAGTTCCTTAGCTATGAACTCCAATTCTCCTCCTAAACTGTTAAATGCTCTTGCCAGTGACTGACACATACTGCATCACAGTGGCTAATTTCAGCCAGGTGAAATTATCACTGTGTGTCTTTTCCAAGTTGAAATTAGCCAGTATATACAGATATATACAGTTATCTATATCTAGTCCGTCTGCAAACATGTTTCTGAGATAATTTTTCAGTCTGGTCTACCCACCATTTTAAAGACAGTGATAAACAGCAAAGGTCAATAAACATCAACTGCTCAGTTGCTCTGCCACCACAGAGCTGCTTAGACATGTTTGGACAGGATAAGTTATGTTGTCCAAAAGATACTGTAGGTGGCTTTAAACCTATAGCTATTTCTGGGACAAAACTAAACAGATTTTTTGTTGAATGGGAGGCAGCCGCAGTTTTCCAGGAAGTCTGACAACAATGTGACTGTGCTACAGAATCACAAAATACCAAGCTGGATGTCCTTTAGCCTTTGCCATTCTCATGAGGAAAATTTCAATTAGTTTAGAATCAAAACAGGAGTCCTTCTCTAGCAGCAATTCCGCTCCGCTCTTTCTAAGCAGCTACAAGCCTGGACATTAATTGCAGCTCCCTTTCTAGACAGTAAAACATATCTACTCATGGGGATTCCAGTATAGCCCAAGAGTATATATGTACAACTATGAAATCTAGCCATACATAATTCATTGTGCATGGCATGTATGTACCAGGAGTAGGAGGCAAAAGGGACCTCAGGCAAATGAACTCTTTCCATTGTGTGTTGCAAATTGTACCATGTCTCTTTGTTCATGATATTCGTCCCTGATAACTAATGTCGGGAATCTGTTACCGATGCTGTGAATCATACAGAGCTGGTTCTTATATTATTGGATCCAGGTTCCCTGTTCCTTTTGGGGGACCTGTTTATATTCAAGATATTTATATAAAAGGAATGAAAATTCTGAGCCCTGGAAGAGAACTACACAGAGCAAAACAGACAGCAGTGTCTGCAGGTGAGGGCCAATTTTCAAAAGTGCTCAGATTTTCAGTTGTTCCACATCCTTTTAGCCACCTAAATAAGGGCCAGGTTTGTAAAAGTGCTCCACCTCTAGCAGCCTCCATTGGGGACAACTAGGGCTAGATCAGGGATCAGCAACCTTTGGCACATGACCCATCAGGGAAATCCACTGGCAGGCTGGGATGATTTGTTTACCTGCAGCGTCTGCAGGTTCAGCCAATCACAGCTCCTACTGGCCGCAGTTTGCTGTTCCAGGCCAATGGGGGCTGTGGGAAGCAGTATGGGCTGAGGGATGTGGTGGCTGCCACTTCCTGCAGCCCTCATTGGCCACGTGCCAAAGGTTGCCAATCCCTGACCTAGACTGTCACAAGAGTTAAGCACCCGACAGGCTGAGCCCTTGTGAAAATCTAGCCCTGAGTACCTGAGGGGAGACACGTCATCCTCACAACTTAAGAGAGACATGTATAAGGCCCCAGTCCTGTAAATGCTTAAGAATGTGCATAACTTTACCAACATGAGTAACCCCAGTGACTCCAGTGGGACTCCTGATGTAAGTAAACCACTGCCTGTTCTCAGTGTTTTTAAGACTGGAGTCCCTGAGGAGATTTCAGATATTACGAGGTCATCTCTGATCTCTCCTAGTTTCCCCCATGATTTCTCTGAATTGCACTATTGTTTCCATGATTCCTCCACCTCCCTCCTCACAAAATTCCCCATGACAAATCTACAGCTTGAATGATGCCCAAGTCATATTTATTTGGGCAATGCCGATAGCTCAAACAATAGCGTGGTTATTTAAAATTATAGAGTTGGTCTTCAGAAAAAAGTTCTTGTCTAAAAAATAAAAAAAAATCCTATTTCTGCAAGTGGCTGCCTTGTAAATGGCTGGGACACTGAATGGTTTGTTCTGAAAGATCCTAAAGCTGCCTCCCAATTGTAACACTGTGTGTGGGAGAAATTTCCCTGCAGGTGAAGAGGAGCTTTCCTAAGGTGTAACCATCCTCTCCTTCAAAAAACCTTTCAGTGTGGGCAACTGAAAGCACTAGTCTACCCAAAAACAATATAAGGGAGGGGAGAAGAGAAGATAAACCCTTTGATTCTCCCGCAAGACCAATCAGTACTGCCCTTAAGCCAGACACCGTAACCACTAAACGTATGTTGTTTTAAAGCAATGTTGTTGTTGTTAAATTAACAAAAACAATTTTATCTGCCTCTGGATTATTCCTTATTGGTGAAACTCACCCAATCAGAACGCCTGAACAAGGCCTTGGCACTACTTAATGAGGTTGAAGTAGGACTCAAGTAGTGTGTAAGTGGGCCCTCTGCACTGGGATGTGTTTCATTCCATAGTAGCAAGTGTTGTTTTCCTATTGAACACTCATTAAACAACAATTGTTACTTTGCAGCAACACCATGGAAAAATGTGAAACATCCATTTTTTTGTGGAACTGGGCGTCCATTTGATTTCATTTCAGAAACACCAACACAGCAACACTCTGCAGCTGCCTCCTAGATGACTGACCTGGAATTGGGGACCCTGAAAGCCTGGGTTCCCCTGTAGCCCACCACATGGGCTGCCTAGAGGGCAGGGAAGTGAGCAAGCTGGCAGGTAACAAGGCAGGACTGGAATCCTGCCTGGTTTCAGCAAAAGTTATGTCAAAATAGGCACATTCCCATGGGAATGTGTCAACTTTTATAAATGGTCATTTCCAACAGCAAGCCACTCCAGTGTTTATGAAGCTCCAGGTTGGATGCCTGTATGCTAGGAGCATGTCTGGAACCAATCCATTTCACCCAGCTCATCATGCAGTTGTCAGTTTTCAATGACTTTGGGTAGCTAGTGTCTTGGACAGAAAAGGATTCCTAACCATCACCGATTCCTGAGCTGTGCAGCCCCTCCAATGCTGATTTCTGTGTCAAGTCACCACTGCCACGTCAGCCATAGGCCTCGTCTACACTACGCATTTATACTGATTTTAGCAGCGTTAAACTGATTTAAAGCTGCACCCGTCCACACACCTATCTGTTACAGCTATCCCCCTATTCCATTTTGTTTTCTTACAGCTGTCCCCATACTCCATTTTGTTTTTGTTCTCCTGTGGCCTCCCCTCCCTGGCTGTTAAGTTGTTAAGGGCCACTGCCCTTCTCAAAGGGAGGGCCCCGTAAAGTTGTTTACCAAGAGCCATTGCCCTTCTGAAAGGGAGGGCCACTTCTGCTAAGTGGGACCACTGCCCTGTGCAAAGGGTTAGTCCTGTTATCACCTTGTTAAACCTGGGTTCGGTGTAGGGTAGGCAATGTCCAGAGCTGCAAGACCTATTGTGTTTTTAAGATCTTGGGCATGAGTCATAGGCCTCATGTGCTTTTGAGTCACCTACTGTGCAGGACTCTGCCCAGACATGTCTCTGTGATCAGCTACAGTTTCCCTGCCTCCTCTCCTCCCTTGTATCAAGAGGAGCCAAACAAAAGTACTGGGGGGAAACTGCCTGAGTTTGCCTTTAAAAACATTTTTTAAACTAACATCAGAAAGGTTCCTGCATTGCTGCCTGGTCTGATCAGCCAGGGGTTCTGGGGGTCCTTTCTCTGCTCTCGTTTTATTTTTGAATGTACCCCCGTCTTTTGAACCCCCCCACCAAGAACGAACTGCTGCCTGAAAGATCTCCTGTTTATTGAGACCGTACCTAGCCTTCTGATGTTCTTGCTGCTTTTGCCTCTGCTGCTTCCTTTGGGGCTGGTAAGAATCCCTCTGTGAAACTCTCTATACTTTATTTTATTTAGCGTGCGGCTCTGTCTCCCCAGCACAAGACTCAAGCTAAACTTGGTCTGTGTCTTAAACCTTTCTAAACGTGGCACTTTGCTGCTAAAATAAAGTTTGTGGCCGCTGCTAAGCTTTGCTCCTGGGCGTTTGCCTTGGGCTCTCTGTTCCAAGCTGTATCCATGCTGCGCCACCATCCTGGGGCACATACCACTCTGCCTCTGTAACTTCCCCATAGCATAAGGTGCACCAATAGTTTTGTTTTCTAGTTAATAAGTCAGAGTTGTTAAGATTATGAGTTGTAAGTTTCACCTGCCTTGTTATAGTTGCTGCTTTGTTGCTCCAATAGTTGCTTATATAGTTTGCTAAGATTGTGATATTGTTTGTTTTGCCTGATCGTGGTTAAGATAGATAAAGGTTTTTGCTACTTGAATTCTTCTTCCCCGTAACACTCCTTGCTGCCCGCCCCCCTCTGCACACCTGTATAACTTCCAAACCCTTTGCTGCTGTTTTCCCTGCATCTGCACTCTCTCCCTGTTAACAACTCCTTGCTGCCCCCTCCCGCGTCTGCATCACCTCCGAACTTCCAAACCCTTGCTGTTTCTCCCCTGTATAACTTTGTCTGTTTTTTCCCCCGCTTATATCTCCCCCTCTGTGTGCTTAAAACCTCTCTCTAGCCCACTGTCTACCTTGCAGGGCTCCAAGCCTCGCTGCTTGCAGTTACACCTCTCTCTCAATCCAGTTGCACTAATCATTCACTCCCCACCCTCCGCCCGTCCTTGACCCAAGCCTTAGGTACACTCTTGCTATCACAGCCTCACAAATTAAGGCAGCCAATTTTCTACATTGCTTGTAACTATAACACCTCATTGGTCGCCTCCACTTTTCTAATATACTTTGTATTTACATTAATACTATTGTGTTACATTGTATATAAGGCCACCAACCACTTAATACATCTAATCTAAGATTGTTAACCATTTTATATAGAAGCTACCATTTTCTTTTGCATTTCTTTTTGGTACGTTTGCATTTCACACTGTATCTAGAATTGTTCCTATAAAGTGAGTTGCTTATTAACTGTACTGTATCCCATTTGTGCTGAACCCCACTTACTGTACCCCACGTTAGAACTCCCTACACTGTTCATAAGACCCCCCATCATTGCTATTGTAAACACCTATACACCCCATCCCATCGTATTTATTGTTAATTCCACCACTTCTTTTTTTTAATAAAGAATTAAATTGGCACCCCACCTGTGTGATAATTGCTCCCAAGATCCCATATACCTGCTGGCAGGGACACACACGAGCCTTCTTTATATCAATATAAAGGGCTTTTTAACTGGTTTCTGTACTCCTCCCTGATGAGAAGAGTAGCGCTGAAATGGTATACCATATTGGATTAGGGTTAGTGGCCGCAAATCATGGTATTGGCCTCTGGGCGTATCCCACAGTGCACCACTGTGACCGCTCTAGAAAGCAATCTCGGATGCACGGCCAAGTAGACAGGAAAAGCCCTGCAAACTTTGAATTGCATTTCCTGTTTGCCAGCATGGAGCTCTGATCAGCACAGGTGGCATGTAGTCCAAATCACAAAAAGAACTCCAGCATGGACCATATGGGAGATACTGGATCTGATCGCTGATGAGGAGACAAATCTGTTCTATCAGAGCTCCATTGCAGAAGACAAAAATGCCAAAGCATTTGAAAAAATCTCCAGGCTATGATACAAAGTCCACAGCACAGTGCTGTGTAACAAGCGTAACGGAAAGCCAAAGAAACAAATGGACACTCATGGAGGAAGGGAGGGGAACTGAAGACTCTAGCTATCCACAGTCCCGCAGTCCCGAAAGCATTTGCATTCTTGGGTGAGCTCCCAAGCCTGTAGGGTCAAACACATTGTCTGGAGTGGTTCAGGGTATATCTCATCAATTTACTCCCCTCCTCTCCCGTGAAAGAAAAGGGAAAAAAATTGTTTCTCGACTTTTTTCATGTCACCGTATGTCTACTACAGCTGCTGGTAGACACGGTACAGCAGCATCTTCTCCCCTCCCTTCCCCAGTGACAGACATTACAGTGCATAGGACTGGTAACCGTCCTGTCATCACCTGTGAGTGCTCCTGGCTGGCCTCAGTTGAGGTCAACCAGGGGCGCCTGGGTAAAAAAAGGAATGACTCCCGGTTATTCCTGGCAGATAGTACAGAACGGCTGTGTAACCGTCCCATCATAGCAACTGGGGGCTGAATCCTGGACTATCATGCAGCGGGATGCTGCGCTCCTCTCCCCACACGTTTAATATCCTGCTTGACTATCATAGCAGCTGGAGGCTGCCCCCCTCATTTTGTCTCACTAAAAAGTCAGTGTTTCTTATTCCTAGATTCTTTATTACTTCATCACACAATGGGTACCCTGCAACGTAGTCGAAGGGTTGGGGGAGAGGGAAGCAACAGGTGGGGTTGTTGCGGGGCACCCTAGAATGGCATGCAGCTCATCATTTCTGTGGGATCTGACACAGAGCAGCCGGCTCTCTGGTTCTCTGATACACTGTTCTCTAGTACATTGCCCACATTCTAGGCAGGACTGACTCTATTTTAGGATACAACTAAAGGAGGGAATGACCCAGGGGGTCATTCCCATTTTTGTCCATGCACCCCCGGCCGACCTCAGTGAAGGTCAGCCAGGAGCACCCATGACAGCAGCAGACGGTACAGAACGACTGATAACCGTCATCTCATTGCCAATTTACAATGGCACAGCAGATGATACAGAATGACTGGTAACCATCTCTGCTACCTTGCAAAGGCAAATGAAAGCTGCTGTGTAGCGCTGCAGTACCGCCTCTGTCAGCGGCATCCAGTACACATACGGTGACAGTGACAAAAGGCAAAACGGGCTCCATGGTTGCCATGCTATAGCATCTGACAGTGTAATCCACAGAAAAAGGACGCGAAATGATTGTCTGCCATTGCTTTCACGGAGGAAGGAATGAGTGATGACATTTACACAGAATCACCTGCGACACTGTTTTTGCACCATCATGCATTGGGATCTCAACCCAGAATTCCAATGGGCGGGGGCAACTGCGGGAACTATGGGATAGCTATGAGATAGCTACCTCGGTATATGGACGCACACCACCGAATTATTGTGCTTTGTGTGGCCACATGCACTTGACTTTATACAATCTGTTTTACAAAACCAGTTTATGTAAAATTAGAATAATCCCGTAGGGTAGATGTACCTCCACTGTACTGCATTTTGCTGCATGCCGCAGAATATAGTTCCTGTGTGGCGATAAAGTGAATAAAGGTAACAGCAGCTATAATTAAGGCTAAGATTTTGTCATGGTTATTTTTAGTAAAAACAACAGACAGGGCAAAGGCAATAAACAAAAATTCATGGAAGCCATGACCTGTCTTTGACTTTTGCTGCTGCGGCTCCATAGTTTCCCCTGCCACCAGGGTGGCTGAGAGCTGTGGGGATCCTCCTCTGCCCAAAGCGGCTGGGAACTGCAGGGTGACCATATTTCTCAAAGAGAAAACAGGACACCCCCAACAGCTATCCTGAGGCATCCCCCTCCCCCTCCCGAGGCTGTCGCCCATTGCTGGAACCCTGACGAGGCCCCCCTCAGGAGTCTATCACCTGGCACTGGAACCCTGCCAGGGCCACACTGGCTGCCAGCTCCAGAGTCCCACAGCCTGTAGGTGCCAGCTCCATTGATTCTCTGGGGCTGGAGCACCCACGGGGAAAAATTAGCTGATGCTCCTTACCCACCAGCAGCCAAGCTCCCCCCTCCTTGCCTCTTTCCCCCCCTAGTGTGCCACGTCCTGGCTCCTCCACCTCCCTATCCCTCCCAGTGCTTCCCACCCCCTGCCGTCTAACAACTGTATGGCAGCGCTTAGGACTTTCCAGGAAGGAGGAGGAGGAGTGAGGATGTGGCACACTCAGGGGAGGAGGCGGACAAGAGGCAGGGCAGGGGTGGGGACTTAGGTGAAGGAGGTGGAATGGGGGTGGGAAGGGGGCAGGGCTAGGGTGAGAAAAGGTGGGGTGGGGACTTTGGGGAAGGTGTGAAATGGGGGTGGGTCAAAGGTGGTGCGGGGGGGGGGGAAGAGGTGGGGCATGGGAAGGGCCGGGAGGTGGTGTGGGGCACCCACTGGGCAGAGGGGAAGTCAGCACCTATGCCACAGCCCCTGGGGCTCAAGCAGAGAGTGTGACTTCCATTACCTCTGTGACATAAATGTAGCCTTAGCTATAATGCATTGGTATAACAGTTAGGAAACAATGCCAGCATTCTCTAGTTCTGCACTGGCAGGGAGATGACCTAGATGACTGGCTCTTCACCCAGGGGTCACGACCCGTCCTTTCTTAATGACTAGATGAAAGGGCCTGTTCTGAGACTTTGCTGTTTCAACATGAAGTCACTATCTAGAAAAGCTTGGGAAGGACTGATCCAGATAACCAGCGAGGTCTTTTCCTGCTCAAACATCTGAGGTTCAAATCAGACTGGTTAAGCCCTAAGGGCCAGAACTTCAGCTGGGATGTGAAGTAGAGCCTTGTATCAGAATCTTCATTCCAGGGACAGGAAAGAATTTCATTTGCTACAGAGGACTCCCTATACCTTTTTGATATTCGGCACAATGTGCGTGCATTGCTCCAGGCATTGTCCTTGCCTAAGCAGTATCACAGAATGCTACAGCAGGGCGAAGGCTGTCTTTCTGTTCTCTTTGTACAGCACCTCGCACAATAGGGTCCTGCTCCGTGACTGTCTCCCCAAGGTGGTATGAGAATACAAATAATAATAGTAATTTGTTTTGTGTAAATGGACATCAATTAATCATCATGTTGGGGAATTCATCCTAGTTGAGGGGAAAAAGAGAACAGAGTGCTCTTGCTAGACAGAAAACCTGCCACATGCCCAATCTCCTTGGGTTCAGAAGACATGGATATAGTGGTTTTGCTGTGGTTCTGTTCAGGGTTAGGTTTAGGGTTGACCTGGAAGTTCTTAATGACTGCCATGAACCAGCTCTTTGGTTTATAGACAATTATAGGCTTAAAGCTGATGGTTGCTGTTATGCACTCTTTATTAAGGCTAAATGGAAGGAGCAGTTAAATGACGTGTTTCATAGTTGTAGCTGAAACAATAGGAGGCTACCTCCCAAGGCACTAGGCCACATGACAAAGCCTGAGTAGAGTAAGTTGTGTGGTCTGAGGGGTTTCCCTGGGACAAATTGCACATGCAGGGGTGAGGGGACTCCTTAGTTGCTACTCTGTGCGTTAGAGGAAAAAGCCACCAGGCAGCGAGAGCAGGGGTGGTAAGCATGGCCCTAGGAAAAGCAGCGACACAGAGATCCTTTGGGGCACAACACATGCTGGAAAGGCAGACTTGGATTTCTGAGCAAAGAAATCACCCACTGTTGTTTGTACCTACTGCATTCCTGGAAAGAGCACTTTGGGTACATTCTGTGTAAACAAACACTGCATTAAAGACAGACCTGACTTGTATAATCCCTGTCTCCTCCTAATACAACCAACCCATCGAGGTCCTGAAGAGTGTCTAACTGCTCAGGCCAAAGGGGGCAATACGTAGGATTCGTGGAGTCCACAAGCGTGGATTTCCTGATCATTCCCTCTCTTGGAAGGGAGGTGCTGCAGCATCTCTTCTGTCACTTGATTGGAGGAGTGTTTGGGTCCTCAGCAAATCCTGGAGCTGAAAGGATCTCCCCGACCAAGTCAGGTTATTCCACAAAATGCAGAATATTAATTTGAATAACAATTTCCGGACCTCTGAGATTCAAGTCTTTCCTTTCCCAGATTATGTGCTTATTTTCAAGTTTCACTATGAAAGTAAAAGGAATATCAGGGAATAATGTTATAATTTTTCTTCTCTTTTCAAAGTCACCCATGTCTTAATGTTTTCTGCCCTTAAAAAGAAAAGTTTCAGTGTTTTTTCCCTTTTCCCTCCCAAGTCAAAAGAGGGATAAAGCAGCCCTTCAGAAATAAACTAGTGAGCAGAACCCAGCAATAGTGAAACCTGAAAGTAACAAATGGAAACATACAAACTATGGAAGAAATGTCAGGAGAAAGCAGCTTTGTTTCAGGATTCTGACAGGATAATTATTGGACAAATAACAGGAGGAGGTAAAATGATTGAGAACTCAGCAAGAAAACCCTGACTGTGTTCTTTTAAGAAGTTTGTTTCTGCTTAAGTTTTGAAGGTGGAATTCTTACAGAATGAGACTCCATTTGTAATTAGCAGTGTTACATCTTGGTTAATGACATTCCTGAAATAATTCTTCAGTGACTGTGAAATACCAAAATCCTATTAATAAGCAACTCAAAGCAAAATGCCCATTTGAGACTCAAAACATCCCCACCCACAGTCCAGTTACCTAAATTGAATGTTCCAAGGATTCATTTTCATAGTTCTTAGCCTTAAAAGATGCTGTCAATTTAAAAAGCACAATGAATGTTTATGAAAATGCAGTGGTCCATTCAGGGGTGTACCCAACTCAGTGGCTCATGTACAGAGTGCAGCAGGTATTACTGATTACTTAGTTATTTTAGTGCAAGCCCCTTGTGTGGACACTTTCAAACTGACTTGAGAGTGCCATGTATTGATTTAGCTTAAGCACAACTTATTTAGATGCTGTGAAGAATTTAGTAGGGTAAATCAATATAAGGCACTCTTAAATCAGCTTAAAAGTGTCCATGTGTGGGGGATGCATCAGTTAAGTAAATCTGTTTCTAAATCTTCTTCACTAAACTGGCACAACTTGTAGGTTGACATGGCCTTAGTGTTCCTTAGGAAAAGAGGAGAGATTTTCTGAGCTACTATGAAATATTATACTGAATAATCTCTTCATAAATAACATTAAATAAGTCCAATTTTTTTAGTTTCTAAAGCAGTTCAGATTCAACATGCACAAAGAATAATCCTTATCGTATAATAGCCCCAGGTAGGGATCAAGCCTCCATGCATTGGGCTGACTACCACTTTCTTGAAATGCAAATATATTATATTTCAAAGATACTTTCTTCTGGAAATAACAGATTGATTTGATTAAATGAATAAGAAAGCATCTCTTGCAACCCTAACAATATAAATTTAGTATTTGCATATGGTCTGAATGAAGGTTGTCAAAATCATGCAAATTAGGAGGCGAGCAATAATGTTTCCTTTTAGATAGAGATCTTGAAATATAAGATAAAAGGTAACAAATATAAACCGAGACAGTCTTAATTTGGCCTGATCGCCATGACAAAGTTAAGTCGACTGAAGTCTGCTTGTTTTAACATAGTTTTGCATGTGTCTACACCTAAATCTGACTGCTACAGATAAACGCAATAATACGACCACCTCCTTGAATGACTGAGCCACAGCAAATGTACCTGTCAATGTAGTGCAAAGGTAGACACCACATTACCTGTGTCAACCCCAATAGTTCTCTAACAGCTCTGCCACAGTGCTCCAGGCCGCACAACAGAGTGTACAGCCAGGGTGGAAGGGGGGACAACACTGGACAGAGACAAAAACTATGTGGTGAGCCGGGAGCTGTTTGAAACTCTGCTGGAATCAAGCCAGTCTTGCCAGGCAAGCATAGATGAGCCTTTAATCAAGGGGAAGGGAATTCTGATAAGTGTAAATGTGCATTATTCCTTATAAGCATTTTTTACCTTTTTGTTGCCCGAAACAACAAAATGCCTCTCCCTTCCCATCTACTCTTCTTCCCTGTTTAAAAATGGTGCCCATCACATTTGCATATTTACAGAACAAAGGCATTGACTTTGGATTTCTCGCTTTAAGTAAAAAATAAACAGGCAGTGCAAATTACACAGTAGGTCACTGTCCGATGCTCGGACAGAGATGACAAGAAAGAGATAGAGGAAGCATTTGCTTTTCCTTTCCTTGGTTTATTGGGTGAGGCAGGGGCACAATTCTCCCCATGCAGAGTACTTTGTTTTTCTGAACAGGTATGTCCCCTTTATCCTCTTGAGCCATCTCAGTGGAATTCTCATGGAGATACTCTGCAGTCCTCTCCCGAACATTTCTAGGGATGGTAACTTTGTTTCTGTCCCTGTGATACAAGATATCCCCACACTACTCTGTGATGAGTTCTGCTGACACCATTGCAGTAAACAGGCTAGCAGCGTACAGAACCCTGGGCAGTTTCAGGATGCCAGTATCAGCTGGGGTCTTTTGTCACCCTCATGAGTGAGCTATCAGGCAAAATGACCACTGCCTGCGAAAAAATTGGCAATATTCACTGCATTTTTCCTCTCAGCATCTAAACTTTCCATGCAATACAGTTCCCCTTTTCCACTCCCCTTCCCCCAAAACTAGTCTGGTATGCACCTTCGCTTGAGCTGCAGAGTGCTGTTTCAGCAAGGTGCTCCAAAGCTAAAGTGACAATTAACGTTTCTTATTAAAGGCCTTTATGAGCATAATACAAGTGAATTTTGAGACTTCTCTTTCCCTTTCCATTGCGGCTTTGCATCTACTGCTGTTTTTTGTCTGTTTTAATCAACAGCCTCTGCCATGGTAGCCTTGAGAGGTGCCCATTCTGTGCCTGCTGAACCTCTGTTTGTGATCAGGAGAAGAAAGAAGCAGACATGGGAGGATGTGTTCTGCAAGATTCTCTACTGCAGCTGACCATGAACACAGGAATTGGAGGGGTGGAATGGCTGATAGCAGGGTAAAGTGCTGCAGGACATTAGGGCTTTGCTCAGGCAACAAATGCAGATGTTGCAGAATATTATTGGGCTGTATGTCCAAAAACCCCAGACACAGCAGCTCTTCCAATTCATGGAAAAGTCCATGCTTGCTGCTCCCTATACTCCCCAATGGGCTGCAGCATGGCATGACCTGTTACCTAAAATACTTACACCACAGCATGGGAAAACAAGGAGAACCATGACTACACTTATGATGACCTATATCAACCACAGGATCAGGCACCAGGTACCATGCACTGCATGTTTTGTAACATGAATTAAAGCTTTTAATATGTATGCCTGTTTAATGTTGATCTTTAAAAATATGGGCCACCATCTTACAGTGCTGCTACTATATTTAACTTTGTTTGCTGTTTCTATGGACACAATACAGTTATTTTACATGTGTGGCTGACTGTTAAAATGTTCCTGTGAGCCTTCTGTCAGCTGTATAACTCCACAATTGGCTCTTCTAATAGCCCTTTTGTCTGATTGCTCAAATTTAGCAGCCAGACAGTCCACTTCACCCTTCTAGTAGCGTTTCCCCCTGCGTCTGACAGACATGTAATAGTGCACAGCGTGTAGCTATAATAGGAATGTTTGCATTGCTGAGATCCAGTCTAGTCATTAAATGTTACCAGTAAGCTTTTAATTGACCAAAAGCACATTCAACAGTCATCCTGCACCTCCTCAGCTGGTAGTTGAATCTTTCCATGGTGCTGTAAATGCAGCTCTCACTCTAATGTCCCTGTGCTGGACGGCTAAGGCAAGCTTGGCACGCGCACATCTAGGAAAGTGGCTTTTAGCATCTGAAAGTTCTGCAATCAGTGCTCATCATTACAAATCTGTATTATGAGGTACTGATTGGTGGGATCCCCAGTTTCTCAGGCCCAGCAGCCACGATCCACCATGAATGCTAGCAGCAACCTAACATTTTAATTTACTGTGTCCATCAGCAACCAGATTGTTGTCAAATATTTCTTCCTCCTTCCATACCCAGTTGTAGTAGTACTCACTGATCGTCCACAAATACAGTACAGTAAAACCTCAGAGTTACAAATACACCTCTACTCCGATATAACATGACCCGATATAACTCAAATTCAGATATAACGTGGTAAAGCAGTGCTCGGGGGGGAGGGGGATTGCTCACTCCGGCAGATCAAAGCAAGTTTGATATAACGCGGTTTCACCTATAATGTGGTAAGATTTTTTGGCTCCTGAGGACAGTGTTATATCGAGGTAGAGGTGTACCAGTGTTATGGACTGACCGGACAACCACACACCTCATTTGGAGCCAGAAGTACTCAGTCAGCAGAGACAAAAAAAACAAACAAAAAAAACCAGACACTGTACAGGCTAGTAGAGTACTATGTTAAATATAAACTACTAAAAAAAATATAAAGAATGTTTAAAAAAGATTTGACAATTAGGTAAGGAAACTATTAATGTGCTGTTTCATTTAAATTAAGATGGCTAAAAGCTGCATTTTTCTTCTGCACAGTAAAGTTTCAGAGATGTATTAAGTCATGTTCAGTTGTAAACTTTTGAAAGGACAATGCTAATATTTTGTTCAGAATTACGAACAAGTGCCATTCCCGTGCTGTTCATAACTCTGAGGTTCTACTGTAAAACCATGTGTCTTGTATTAGCAATGGCTATAAGAATTATGCTGAGCTCTGCAGGGTCCAAGCTTCTTCCAGAGAGATGGTAAAGACTGAAAAGTATCAAACTTGACTTTGGAAATTTACACCAGCGTGAAAATTATGGGATAGCCTCCTGAGCAAATTGCTTATATTCCACAAAACATTGGGAAAATGTGCCACAAGGCATTGTGCTGGACAGTGGCATGCCACATGCTGGCATACCTATCCATGGTACACCATCTTTTCAATCAACGCAAACACTTGTGGTGAGAATGCACAGCGCTGATGCAAGCAGCTAAGTTTGCGTGCATTTGAACAATATATAAAAGTGAGTGGCTATATGCTGATGTAACTTATGTTGACCAAACTTTGTTGTGTAGCCACAGGCTTCTAGTGTATGATCCAGAGTCTGCATTTACACATATCTCTGTTTAGCCTACTTTCCTCACAGTGTACTTAATCCCATCAGAAAATCTCCCCTGCCTTTATAGCCATTCTTCTGCTATCATGTAGAGTAGGTAACTCTATAGTACCATAGTCCCTTACTGTTTAAAAACAGAGAGGAACATCTGTTGCTCATTATCGTGCACTTGTGTTGTTTATACACTCAATATACACTTAGTAAACTGAATAGACAAATCTACAACAAGTCATAAATATCACAGATGGCACTGAATTGTTGATAAGGATTGTGTATATGTTCTTTAGATTGTGCATCAGATAAACAGTATGACTTGTGTTTTCAACAGGTCCCAAAGGAATTAGATTTCCCTGAATTTCAATGCAAGTTGCATATCTAATTTGTTTGGGCTCATATCAAACTCGCAGCATATACAGTTATGTATAAACTTTCTAGCATTAACATATTTCTAGCAGTAACTTGCAATTTTTAGAGCATAAATCCTGGACCAGTGTCATTGCAGCTTTCTATGAATACTAATACATGGAAGATACTAATTTTTTTTATTAAAATTCAGAAATAGAATTAGGCCTGACATATTTTAAAAACCAGCCTTCATTTTTGATGGCACAATTAACTATGACTGCAAAAAACTATCAGTTAGACCCATGAGGATCTCATTGTGCCTGTTAAAATAGAAGCCTGGCTGAGAACTTCAAAGGCACCGGGGTCCTTTATTTATTTTAGTTAAATATGAGGCATTTACATAACATACAAAATCCACAGTTCAAAACCTTGAATAAAAAAAAAATTGAATCAAACCCAACCAACCTAATTATTTAGCCCAGGCAACTGACACTACATTTTTAAAATCATTTTATCATCTTATAGGCAGCCAGTCATAATCTGAAATGTTTGCTTTATACATAGGTACTAATACATTCTGCTTTTCCATACACAACTCCCATTGGTATACCTTAAGTTCAGGGGTAAATTCTCCAGTTGGAGCCAGATTTTTAAAGGTATTTAGATTCCTAAAGATGCATGTAGGTGCCTAATGCTTTTCAAAAGTGCCTAGGTTCCTGACTCATTGATTTCAACGGGGGTTAGGCACCTAGATGCATTTGGAAATCTCACTAGAGGCCTATCTGCACCTTTAGGTGCATAAATACCTTTAAAAATCTGGCCCTTGGTCTTTAGTTGTTAAACAGAAAAAATTCAGCAATAAACTTGATTAATGTAACACTACAATTAAGAATTTGAACAGAAAGAGCTGAAACATATACAGCAAAATCCATCTCCATCCCCGCTCCAAAAATAAAGCAAAGTCTCAGCCTTAACACCAAGAACAGAGAACATTCATTCACTGGCAAGCAGGAACCAGGGATATTTCAGTTTTACAGTGGTCTTTCCTCAGATCTTCTAGCCTTCTAGAATATTTTACAAAACAATTTTAATTTAAAAAAAACAGTCTATTCTGTGCTCCCATACCTGTGGTATATGAGCACTTCACATACATGACACAAATGAACACACTCACAACAGCCCTATAAGGTGGGCACTCTTCTAGTGCAGCTGTGAAACATGACCCCTACTTCTGGTACCATATAGCAACACGAAACACTACAGTGCTTGACCTTTTTGTAGATTATACTCAGTTCCTTAGATGGATGTTTAAGAGAGTTGCAACCTTCACTTGGAGACAAACTGTTTTTCAAGATAAGGGGGCATATAATAATAATACTTAATAAAAATATTAGAGACATAAGGTGGATGAGGTAATATCTTTTATTGGACCAACAAGATATTACCTCACCCACCTTGTGTCTCTCATATTCTGGGAACAACAAGGCTACTACTACACTGTGTAGTTCTCATATAGCATTTTCCATCCATACATTGTGAAACCCTTATTAGGCTCAGTATCATTACCTTTGTTTTACAGGTAGGAAAACTGAGACTCAGGGAGGTGAAGTGAGTGGCCGAACCAGGAATGCAACCCAGGGCATTGGGTCCCAGTCAAATGCACTATACCCTAGCAATAGTGCTGCTTGGTGGACTTTAATAAAAACAACAAAGCTGTATGCGTATCTTTACATTATTCCAAGCTATACCTCTATAGCACCAGCTCAGCAGGGTAAGAGAGCAGTCATAGTACTGGCACAGTCTTCTGTGGATAAAGCACCATGTTACTCCCATAGCTTTACATATATAAAACATACCTTAAACCAAATAAGAAACAGCCTATAAGAGCTACAACAAATTACTCTTTTTAGCTTGGTGTATAGAGTTCCCTTTACTGACCTTTATATAGGAGTTGGTTAACAACTAACCACTATTCTCCACATCCTTCTTTACCTCTGTAGAGCCTGTTTTATAGAACTCCTTCCTTGGCCCATCTACTTCAGGAACGAATCCTTTGAGCTTCAAATTACCCCTTCAGCCAGCATCTGCAGCCTTGCTTCATTACCCCCAACCCACTTTACCTGTGAGAGTATGGAAGCATTAGGAAAGGAATTAACTCCTTGCTTGTTGGTAGGAAGCTGGGATTGCTTCCCTCATTCACAGCTATGCTATCTGTAGATATTGAAACACACTTTATCTTAAAAACTGGTTGTCACCAGGACACTTTCACAAACTCAGTGACGTTCAGTACAAACTCAGTAATGGTAGTATCAGGGGGACATTGTTAATGACACTGATTTGCAGTTATTCAGACATTGCAGGTTTGACCCTATTCTTGATCTCAGGAAACTTCAGATAACTGAGGCTTCAAGATGGTCTGTAATTATAATACTAGTAACTACAGGTGAATGGTGTTGTGCCTTCCAGATACAGAGAGCAAAGTATATGATTTCCATCCAGATATCTTTAATTTCAGATAAGAAAAACAGCAAAGGAAGAACAAATACAAGGTCTTCCTATGAGAGAGAAAGATGAGTGTGTGTCTCTGAGTAAGAGCCTCCTCCATCTTGAATTCCCTCACATCCCAGCTCAGAGCAGACAAGTAGGAAGCCTTCTACCATTTAAAATTACAGAACAGAGAATCATGGGAATGAACAGGAAAGGCCACACAGAAATTTGAATTACGGTAATTCCTGATTGATGTGCTGAATGCTCCCACTAACAAATGCAGAAGAGATTGAGGTATGGGGAGGGAATCCAGCCAGAGGTGATGTGGGCAGGGTCAGGTTGCCTCTGAATCAATCACATAAATGTCTTTGTACTAGCTTTTTAAAAACATATGTTGCTTTCTGTGAAATCCTCTGTCATTTGATTCACTGAAGATACCACAGAATGAATTGTTCTGACACATTGCTAATGACCTGGGGATGCCACACATGGGATGGCACAGGATGTCCCATTCTGAGAAAGTATCACAGAGGGAGAATTGTGTATGGAGGGGGAAAATATATTATTCATACAAACTTTTGTAAAGTATTTCTGCATAAAATGCTGCCAGGAGCTTGCTTAGTGGGCTGGAATTGGCTTTCTTTCCACCTTTGAACACAATTAAAACCTCAGGGATTTTACAGAAGTGTGTGGTGGGGGGAGATTTTTTGTTTGTTTGTTTTATGAGAAAAGCAGGGAATTTGCCAAGCCTCATGACACCAGTGCTTGGCAGAGCCAGCACGATAGGTGTGGTAAAGCAGCAAGAGCATAAGCACATTCTACTGAGTTTTGAGCTCCTTTTTATTTATTTTTAATGGACTTTTTCAAAAGCTGCTCTTTGCACCTTTCTCAGTGAAATCCAAGTTAGTGTGATTGCATTCTCATGCACCTCCCAAGTGTATCCAGGAGACTTCACTTCTCTTTCTCTTTCCCTCTGGATTTCAAGAGTAACACTTCCTGATCATCCAGATTAAGGATTCATTGCAAAGTGAGAAAGACCATTTCATTTCAACTTGGCTTGTAGCTGCAAATTTGTCCACTAGCACTTGAATCACAATTCCCTTGTCTGTGATCCAAAGCCATAATTAAGATGCTCAAACGTTTCTCTCATATATTGTTCCTGTTCTGGGACTGAACTTGCACATTGTAGTTCTACTGGGCCTTTTATTCAAGGATCTCAAAGTGTTTTTCAAATACTTAATAAAAATCTCTTAACATCAGTGATTTTGCATATAGTTAAACTGAGGCACTGGGAATTTATGACTAAGATCTTGCTGCTACTGAAATAAATAGGAAATTGCTTATAAATCTCATTGAGAGCAGGACTGTTGTGTATGCAAATTGCTCAACATCTCTCAGTGAGTTGGTAGCAGAGCCATAAAGCAGGAACACATGAGTTCCAGTCCTTGCTCTGATGAAACAAATAATTTCTACAATCTCTTGCATGCCACATCTTGAGGTGCTTAAGGTAATATAATATAAATGAGATCTAGAAAGTCCTCATAAAACTTTCCTGTTCCAGTTACACAAAATTTGCCTTCAGTCTCTGAAATAAATTTTCTCATTTACATTACAACAATGGGCAACTTTTGTTTAGTCCTACAGCCCAGTAAAGTCAGGGGGTTCTACCATTGCATTATGTATGTCTTTGCACAGAGCCAAATCTGAATCTGCTTTGTTGTATGTAAAACAAGCCTGGATAAATAACTTTGGGATTGCATACTGGCCAGACTCTAGCCACGTGCCAAGTAAACATGCTTCAAATATTATTTTTTCTGAATATGATGCAGACAACACACTTCTTTCTGCTAAGCAAAACTTTAGGAGCTGAGAGGGGCAGAAAAATAAATAGAATGTGGTAGATACTGTAGCTAAAGAAGCCAGAATGTAGCTGGGGGTGGGGGTATTAAGGTGCAGAAGCTACTTCTTTTTACCGATAAATCCATCCTTGTCTGGATTTCTTTTAAACAGCTAAAGGAAGAGTTTTCATGTTTACAGATTGGTATGCATAACCTAAATGAGACTTTAAAGGCCCAATCCTGCAACCTTTACCCAGTTGAACGAATCCACTAAAGAAAGAAATTGTCTCAATAACTTCAGTGGGATTCTCAAGTGAGTAAAGGCTTCAAGATTTGGCCCTAATTCATACAAGTCACAATGATCTATTGAAAGCAAGATCACTCCCAGAAAGATATGCTCATTTCCCTAACTGCATTTCCTGTGAGTGCATTATAGAAAAAGGAAAGAAAAAAATAAGAAAACTCCCTGCTTCCCCCATTTGATATGAGTTATAGATTTCTTATTCTCTTTCTGCATATCTTTGAGTACCCAAGGGTAGGGCCAATATTTTCAGTAATTTTGTGTGGCAAAAGGAAATAGGTTTCAAGATGAATGAAATTATGCAGAACATTTAGGAGATATTTGGGCATGGAACAAAATTCCAGCATCCTCTGGGATTTGTAGGATGATGTCATGAGCTAAGGCGAAGCATTTTTTTTGTGAATTCCTCTGCATGTGGCATATGTTTTTTAGTGTATGTTAAATATTGTTATGGTTAACTGAGGAAAAGGGAAGCAGTGCTATGTTGTTATTTGCTGTGAAGTGATTCAACAAATGTTTGAACAGCTGTTGCTGAACTATTGATATTGACACTCTGCTTCTCCAGCCATCCTCACAAACTGCTCCGCTCCGCCAGCTGCTCTGCTCCACCAGCCATCCCATGATCCGCTCCAGCCGTCCCCGCAAACTACTCAGCTCCGCTCACTCTGTGGGCTGCTCCACCCATTCCACAACTGCTCCGCTCTGCCAGCTGCTCTGCTCCACCAGCCATCCCCACAAACTACTCGGCTCCACTCACTTCGTGGCTCCACAACTGCTCCACTCCACTCTGCCAGCTGCTCTGCCCCACAGTATAGCTTCAGGCTCCCCCACTAGTTAGCACAGTACTCAGTGCTCTCAGCTCAGCAGTTCCGGCTCTTTAGTGATTTCATCTCACAGTAGGGGAGCCCCAGTGCTAGTGCACCTTTAGCCCTAAGTAAGTTCAGCTCAGTGACCTGTATCTAGATTCATAAGTGAATCAAAAATCAACTCTGATATTCCACAGTGGAAACAGGAACAGGTGAAACTGGTGCTTCTGGCTCACACAAGGCACTTGCACAACAGATACAGATGCCTATCCCCAACCTCTCTCAATTCACTGGGTTTTGGAACCCATGTCCCCTGTCTAGCAAGTGCTATTTAGTTGATAGTGAAACCCTTTATCATAAAACAGTTTCATAGTTCCTCATTTACTTAATCAGGGTGACAACATTTTATTCCCCAAAGAAATTGGGGATCCCACAGCTGTGAAAGTAACCATTTTAGGCTGCTGTGGGCTATACCAGGCAGAGTGGGTGTGCCTATGCAAACACGATCAGCCTCTGAAATTCCTTTTCACACTCGCCATAATTCACCACCAGATGTCAGGATAGAGCTCATCCTGATTCTGCTTACAGATATAAGTGCAGTGATCATTACTGTAGGAGTTTTGGTTGTTTATAGTAAAATAGGATGAATCAAATAACCTTTGTAGGAGAGCTCATGGCCAAGGATTAGGGATGCTTGTGGAGTGATGTTGTAATTTACGATGTCAAATCCAGCTTGGCCGCTTCAATGAGCTTTGTACAGGCATATGGTTTGTGATACTCAAAATATGGGTATGTCTACACAACAGCTGGAAGCATGTCTCCAGACATGATATACACTAGCTCCTCTTGAGCTAGTGAGCTAAAAATATCAGTGTGAACTTTGTGGCAGGCATGGCAGCAAGGGCTTGCCACCTAAGCTCGGACCCAGGGGATTGGGTGGGCTTGGACTTGGGTGGGTAGCATGTGCTGCAGCCCAACCAGCAATAACAACATTGCTATTTTCAGCACATTAGCTCAAGCAGTATTAGCATGTATCTGCCAACACAGGCTGGGAGGCATGTTCCCAGCTGCAGTGTAGGCACACCCACAGAGTTTAGCCTGATTGAGAACAAACTGGCAGCACTGGGACTATTCAGAATGGTTGTTAATTTTACACAGGTTCCTTCATTTATGCTTTAGTTTTCTGAGATTTGTTCACCTGTTTAAAGTTACTGCCCCAGCACCATCTTCTACAAGGACAATTATAGTAGCTGGTTGATCAGTGGTGGAAAACCAGAAATCAGCTGTGCTCATAGTATGTTCTCAATAGCTTGTTATGGAAGGCAAGTGCAATTTTGTACTAAAAACAGATGGTTGCTGTCATTTTATTAACAACCTGGTAGCTCAAAGAAATAGGGACATACAGTGATTATTGGAAAGAGCAAGAGTCAGCATTTCAAGGCTATCCAGTGTGCTGAACAGACAGCAGTAGAAAATAAGGCTGAGGGATTTGGACACTCAGTTCTCATTAAAATGAAAGGGAATTGTGCATCCCAATCCCAAAGGCAGCTTTGAAACTTTCAGTGTGGGGAGAGATTGCAAAAGAACAAAGGAACAGATTTTTAAATGATCAGCACCCACGCAATGGGGCAAGATTTCCAGCTTATGTTCCAGCACCTAAATAAAAGCTAGATTTTTCCAAACGCTTTAGCACCTAACAGCAGCCCAGTGTTTTGCCAACCCTTTGGAAAATGCAGTCATCAGTTGTGGTGCCTAAATGGGCTCAGCCCTTCTAAAAATCTGGCCGTTAGGGCTCACTTTTACCTCCAGAGAAGGAAACCCATGCTGGGATGGAGAGGAGATACATTATTTGCAAAGATGGGAAAGTGGGGAAGTAGCCCTTTGGTGGCCTTTGCCATGCTGTGGTAAACGTCTGTCCCAAATCTGGACTTTAGCGTACAAAATCTGGGTGCTTACTGTGAACCTCCCCAAGCTTATACCCAGCTTGGATCTTATCTCGCTGCCACCAGCCGAAGTTTTCCAGGGTTTCGGCCCCCTCGGGTTCCCCAAACTTTTCCTTGGGGGACCCCTCCAAGACCCAGAGCCCCTGGGTCTCCTCTATCTCATCCCCCAGCTTCCCCCCCTTTCCTGGGTTAGCCGGTGCGATGCTGTCCTATTCCCTTTGAATACAACCAGAGAGGCAATCTAGCTTCCCCGAGGCTATGCATTCAAACCTAGTCAGCTCACACAAGAGATTCACCCCTCCCTTTGTCCCGTAGCCTTTTCCCGCCCTGGGACAATAGGAAAGTAAGACACAGAGCTTGGGCTTTTCCCTCCCCCCCCCTAGCCTGTCACAGATATAACAGAGCTCCGGGCACAGAAATTCCTCTTCCCTCTGCCTCACTAGGAAAAGAAACTCCCACAAGTTTTAAAAAGAAACTTTATATAAAAAGAAAGAAAATACAGAACAATAATACTGCATTAAGAAACTCAATACAGGAATATGGCTTATAAGAAAATAGGAATAAACAGTCTGATTTAAAAGATAGCCCAATTAAACCAGTCCAGCAAATCAACACCCATGTAAATACAAATCAAAGCACATCACAGCCGATTACTTTGGTTCCTTTGTACTCACACTTGATAGTAGGATACTTGAAAGAAGATGGAGTTAGAAGAAAGCTTGTTTACTCACAGCCGAGGAAAAACAAAAAGACCCCTTTGTTCCAGTTCCCTCCCAGACTTTAAAAAAAATCCAGGTCTCTGATTGGTCCTCTGGTCAGGTGTTTGGTTCCCCCTTTGTTCACCCTTTACAGGTAAAAGAAAATTAACCCTTACCTATCGACTTATGACACATGCCCATAAAACACTGTAACTAGTTATCCTGATCATACTTGCTGTTGTGCTGGAGGGGCAGCAGGGCTGGGAATCCCCCTGATATGCTCCGTTGGGTTACTAAACTCTGTAGAAAGATCAAGGATGGATTAATCACAGGAGCTGAATGGCTCTCCTGTGTGTTTCCTATAGGAGACAAGTGAGGCGCAATGGCAAGTAACTGCCAGTATACCTGATCTGTGGACAAAGGAATTAACGTATGCGGAATAAAGTACCCTTTGTTGCATTTCTCCACATTCTGAAAAATCCCTTTGGAAATAACAACAGGGGTCAAATAGTTCTCTAGGCATAGTACATGGAAGAAATATGTTGCAGCACATACAAATATTTTTTCTTAAAGTAATTGTGTATAGTCCATCAGTTCAACAATGATGTTTTCATGCTCTCTGTTTTTGTGGATTCTGAAGTGACTCTGAAGTCCAAAGTGTGACGTGCATGCTTGTGAGCAGATTGGGCAGGCAAAGTCATTGGTGAGCGTCTTGGTAGCTGTAGCAATGGTATGATGCTTTTCCCTTGCAGCTAACAATCGATTATTTCTGTTCTCTTTAAAGGCTTGGAAAGCTCTGAGTGTTGCGTGCTGCCCTGCTGATCTATTTAATGCAGCCTTCTAAAGATCATCTGGGTTTTATTGCACCAAAGAGTATGCTGTTCTTGATGTTGTCCTTGTAGTGCTTTCTGGGGCAGCCTTGATTCTGGTGTCCTTTTTCCAATTCTCCATAGAAATTTTTTCTGAGGAGTCAATATTCAGGCATTCTAATGATGTGTCCAACCCAGCATAGAGGGCTTTTATCAGCATGGCCTCAATGCTTATGGCATTTGGCTTTTGGAGAACCTTGAGGTTGGTAATTTTGTCCTGCCAGTGGATCCCCATAGTGGTCACAAACTGCATATGGAAGGCCTCTAGCTGTTTGATATGCCATTTGTATGGTGTCCAGGTCTCACAGCCGTAGAGGAGAGATGTGAGCACAAAAGCATGATAAAGTTTTATTTTTGTTGAGAGGGTTATGCTGTGGGATTTCAGAACTTTGTTACATAACTTTCCTAATGACTGAGAAACTTTCTGAATCCTGTTCGTGATCTCTTTCTCAAGAGATCCATCATGGGAAATGTTGCTTCCAAGATAGGTAAAACTGTCAACTTGCTTTAGTTGGTTTCCACTAATTGATATGCTAGGGGATATAGCACAAAGCAGTGAAAATGATTGGTGTAACACCACAATTTTCTTCAGGTTGATTGTGAGACCAAACAATTTTGATGCTTCAGCAAAGTGATCTATGATGCACTGGAGATCTCTCTCTGTGTGTGCTAGCAGGCACAATCATCTGCAAAGAGTGCTTCTCTTATTAATAGTTCTGTTACTTTTGTTTTTGCTTTAAGCCTTGTAAGATTGTTGTGTCTGTATGTGATGTATATGCCTCTGTTCGGCCCATCTGTAGCGTGGTTGAGAACTTGGGTGAAGAAGAGGTTGCACAGTATGGAGTCAAGGACACAGCCTTGTTTGACTCCATTTGAAATGGGAAAGGAGTCAGTGAGATCTCCATTAAAAGGTACCTGACCTTGCATCCCCTCATGAAATAAATGCATGATCTTTATCAGTTTTGGTGAGCAAGCAAGTTTGCTGAGGATCATCCATAATCCTTCTCTATTTACTGTATCAAATGCTTTTGTCAGATCGATGAAAACACTGAAGAGATTCATGTTTTATTTGATACATTTTTCTTGTATTTGCCTGATGCTGAAAATCATGTCAATGGTACTATGATCATGTCTGAATCTGCACTGAGTCTCAGGTAGGTTGGCTTCTGAGACAGATGAAATCAGTCAGTCCAGGAGGACATGAGCAAAGATTTTTCCAGAGACAGATAGGAGAGATATCCCCTAGTAGTTATCACGGACCATTTTGCTGCCTTTATTTTTAAATAAAGGAATAATTGTGGTATCTTTGAAGTCTTCTGGCATTTCTTCACTGTCCCAGATGTCAGTAAGGATCTTCTGGAGTGTTGTTACCACTTTTGGACCCACATATTTATATATTTCTGCCGGCATTCCATCTCTGCCTGAGGACCAGGGATGCCCAGAGAGGGGGGAAAGTGGGGCAATTTGCCCCAGGCCCCGGGCCCCGCCCCTGGAGTGGGGTCCTTCAGTCGCTCTGGGGGCCCCAGAAAACTCTTGCAGGGCCCAGGTCCCCGGAGCTTCTTCTGCTCCAGGTCTTCGGCGGCAGGGGATCCTTCTGCTCCGAGGCAGAAGGACCCCCTGCCGCCAAATTACTGCTGAAGCGGTACCTGCCGCTGAAGTGCTGGGTCTTTGGCGGAGGGGGGCCCCCATTGCAGGTCTTCAGGGCACTTCGGCGGCGAGTCCCAAAGCAGAAGGACCCCCCGCCGCTGAATTACCGCCGATGTGGGGGCCCCCCACCACCGAAGACCCCAGGCTCCCTGAATCCCCTGAACTCATCAAACTGATTGCTTTTTCTATTTCTTCAAGTGAGGATAGTGAGTCAAGGTGATGCTGAATAGGTTTTTGAAGTATCAGATTAACAGCACTTGTTTCAGTTGAGGATGGTTTGTTCAGTAGTTGGCTGAAATGTTCAGCCCATTTCTGTTCCATGCCATGTTTATCTTTGATGACTGTCCTGCCATCAGCCATCATGAGCAAACCTGTGCCCACCTTTGAACGTCCATAGACTAGCTTCAAGGAATTAAAGAATTCTTTGTTTCATTTCTTTCTGCATACATTTGAGTGTCTTCTCCTACCATTTATCTTGTAGCAAGCGTAGTTGCCTTGCTTTGCAGGTGTTTAAATCTGTCTCTCTTTGAGGTAGACTGAATATCATTTTGCCAGATTTGGAAAGCCTAAATTTTTTCTTTCAAGAATACTGTGATTGCCTCATCATTGTCATCAAACCAGTCACGGTGAGCCCTTTTCTTCCATCCAAGGATGTCAGTTGCAATTTTTTGTACTGTCTCTCTAAATTCCTCCCATAAGACAGGGTTATCTCCAAGGTTGGTTTCTACAGCACTTTGTAGCTTGCCTTGATAGAATGCATAATTTAGTTTAACAATATCAGGGGACGTCTTGATTGTTTTGGGGCATGTGGGTACAATGTGTAGATTCAGTATTGACCTAATCATTCTATGATCCATCCAACATTCTGCTCCACGCATGGCACTGGTGATCTTGACATCCCTTATGTCACATTGTCAGACGATGTAATCTATTAGATGCCATTGTTTGGATCTGGGGTGCATCCATGTAGTTTTATATCCATCTTCCTGTCTGAATATGGTATTTCTAATTGTCAGGATATGTTCTTCACACTTGCTTAGGAGTAGGAAAACATTTTTGTTCATTTTTCCAATGCCATTTTCCCAATGACACCTTGCCAGTTGCTGTTATCTTTACCTAATCTTGCATTAAAATCTCCTAGGATGATTAGCTTGTCACTTTGTGGTGTTGACTTGATGAGAGAGTTGAAATCAGAGTAGACCTGTTCCTTTGCATCATCAGAGCTTGTTAAGGTGGGTGCATATGCACTGATGATGATAGCAAATGGTGACTTATTTAGTGGTAACCAGAGTTTAATGACTCTTTCGTTAATGCCTGTTGGGAAGTCTTCAAGACATTGCAAGAGTTTGGTCTTAATGGCAATTCCCACTTCAAGAATTCTATCTTCATGTGGTTCTTTTCCCTTCCAAAAAAAAAGGTGTAGCTCCCAGCCAGTTCTGTAATAATGCCTTCGTCTGCCAATCTAGTTTCACTGAGCGCTGCAATGTCAATGTCATACTGGGCTAGCTCTTTTCAAAGAAGAGCTGTTCTTTCAAATTAAGAGCTATTGTCTTTGACTATCATAGTCCTGATGTTCCAGGTAGCAATGTTTTGTGCTTTTTTGGTTATATTTGTTTTTCAACCATGTTGAGGATGGTCCTCCAGGCACGGTAAGCTGGCCGGATTTAATTTGGGAAGGCAATGTTTAAGGCCCCTTTTCTAGCCCCTTCCCTTACAAAGGGAGAGCAGTGCAATCCTAAACAGGGTTGCTGTGTCACCTGGGGTGCTACCGAGCTTCCCTGCTGCCCTTGCATCAGAGATGGATGACCAATGTCCCAGGCCGCCGGCATGCAGGCTTGTAGCTACGACTGCTAGTAATCATCTTCACCTGTCACTTTGCCACTCCCGCATAGCCATGGGACTTTTGAAGAGAGATGTGCATGAATGGTGTGTGCGTGACATTGATTAAAATGGGAGAGTCATTGCATGGGGACAATCCCATTCTCTCGGCTGCTGAAGCTTGGCCTAGTGGCACAAAGACAAGGCTTTTTTAGCTGTATTGGATAGCCATGACTTCTATAGTGCCTCATCATGCCTTGCGCCACACTGTTTTTCAAGCCATTGGATCAATACATGGTCTCTTTTGTCTTGGCTACCTGAACAGTCTTTGTATGCTTGGGAGAGCAAGCCCTAAATCACCATCAGTTTCCATGCTTCTGGTTACCCTCGCCTGGTTTAACCCACCTGCTGACGTGATTTACCAGCATGTGGCTGCTGTTGCATACTTACAGCTTCTTGGAGCCACAGGTGAGAACTGATGTATAGTGAGGACCACAGAGGAAAAGAACCACTCAAGGAGTGCGACAGTTTGGATCACTCAAAGGTATTATCTCTCCCATACACCCTGTACATTTTAAAGTGATTAAAATGCCCTAATAAGGTATGCACATTGCTGGACTGATTTTAGGTGAAAAACAATTGGTTGCTGCAGAGCAAAGTGACAACGACATTGACATTTTTACAGCTGGGTACACTCTATAATAGTAAAATATACATTCAGGTTAATATTGCCACTATAATAGTTGATATTTAAATAAATTAGTGCTATAGACATGAGTACACACTGTGTTCTGAGTTACCAGTCAGAAAAAGAGTTTAACTGTGTTTGACTTGAAAATGTTAAATACTTTATTGGTGTCTGCTAGGTTATTCCATAGAGCTCAGTTTTTCAAGGGCGAATACAGAAGTAGCAGCATTGGTGGGTGAACAAGTCTTGTGCTGTTGTTCATCTAGTGACTTGCAGTATGATTTCATAATTGTTCTGTGGTAGATGACAAGCTACTAGTGCCATATACTTTGTGCTTGTTTAATCTATACAAAAATACCCAATATAGGTGATTATTCATCTAGAAATCACCCTGCAACACTAAATTAGAAATAAAACAAAGAGTAATCTAAAAATGGCCTGGGTGCTTGGTGTTTTGAATTAGCATTGTCTATTTCTAAAATGTTCTTTAAACATTTTGAGGCATCCCTGGTTAACTTTACTTTTTACTTTATGACTTTGTTTTAGATTACCATTTGTTCTAATGAACATTTGGCCTTTTTACTGAGCCACAAAAACTAGTTACCTAGAGGAGCAACAGGAGAATCACTGATATTTAGAGAAATAATGACACACAAACCTCATGAAACTCTAGTGGTTTTGTAATCATTTCAGTAATTCTTTCACTAACAATTAAAAGCTGGCATCTGGCAATGAATCTCACTGCAGGCAGGCATGAGGATTAAAAGGTTGAATAGTGCAATCATCTTTCTTATGCTAATTTAGATCTTAATAGATTTTAAACAAACAAAACCAAAGCTGGAAAGGGACTTGTGATCTAATTTTAATTTAATTTAAATTAAAATAATTTCTAAAAAATATTTCATTCAACCTTGGGCAGCAAGGAGAACTTCAGAAAGCTCATGCATCACAAAGACCTAATGTTCAGCGCTTCATATGAGAAACAGCCAAAACTGGCAGGGACAATTTATTTACCTAAAATGTTGGATGCATAGGGGAATAGCTCTCCATTACCCCTGTGGTCCTGCCTTTAAATTAAACCTATGGGTCCAGAGCAGTGGTGGGCAACCTGAGGCTCACAGGCCACATGCGGTCCGTCAGGGCAAGCTGCTGGCAGGCCACCCGACCATTTGTTTACATTTGCACAGCTACCCGCAGCTCCCAGTAGCTGCGGCTCACTGTTCCTGGCCAATAGGAGCTGCAGATTGCCCACCACTGGTACAGAGTGTCAGCTAAAGTCAGTGGACCTCATTGATTTCCACCAGCTGAGGCCCTGGTCCGTATAAAATATTTGACCATAGGATATTATACTGCCTCTCAAATCTCACCATCAGTGTGCTAGGTCTCTTATGTGCCATGCTATGAAATTTTGTGCATTTGGAGTTTGTTGCTTGAATCTCTCTGGCAGGTTCAGGATAAGCTCAAGGCCACTGCCTTTAAAATGAAATAATTGAAGAGACCTCACATTGCAGTGAAATTTCAAAGCCTTCATCGTTATGGAGGGAAGCAAAATGTGACTCTGTATGACTCTGTTGAATTATAATGTATCTATATATGTTGGAAATTATTGTGATTTTGTGCTCTATAAACTAGTAATAGTATTTGTTCAAATAGTTGTTATGCTATTTCCAAGGCTTCTTTCAAGTGAGTGAAAAGATCTTCACATTAACATGTCACGTACTTGCATAAAACTAAAAGAACATTATTTTGGCTGATCTCTAAACATTCAGGATACCTGACTGATAAAAAGTAATAGCTACCATACCAGAAAACATGTTTTTCCACAATTAGAACATAGACTTATTCTGTAATTAAGCAGTGGCCTTATAGATAGTTAATAATATCCTTGTGTAGTCCAGCCATAATCCCTTAAAAATAAAAACAGCTGTCGATGTCTGTAATGACTAGTTTGAAAGAGTGATAGCTGACCTTGAGTTTCACTCCTGTCACTGTCTGACAAATCAATTATTGCTTACAGACAGCCACTGGTTTCTTTAGGATTTGCGTTTAATTAAATTTTACTTGGAGAAACTGACTCATTCCCAAGCAGTTATTTCAAAATATAAGATACAGCTCCTTACCACTTATGACTTATCCCTTACATTACTGCCCAAGTCACCATAGGCATACATTGCTTTCAACACTCAAGAGAGTAGCAGTGAGGTGCAAAAATTACCAGCTCCATCCAATCATTACATTACATTACATTCAATGCTTCATATGAGAAACAACAAAAGCTGGCAGGGTCAATTTATTTACCTAAAATGTTGGGTGCATAGGGGAATATCTCTCCATTACCCCTGTGGTTAAATCTAGTCCTGTCTTTAAATTAACACAGTTTTAAAACTATGGGTCCAGAGCAGTGGTTAAACTGCAGAATTTGATCAATTTTCAGATGTCAATTTTCTTTGGGAGCAAAACTTTACAAGGGGCATTTGATCTGATAAGCAAACCTAACTGCGTAGTTGTACACAGGCTAACAAAATACCCTATTGTCAATCAAACATGAAGTCTGGGAAAGTGAAATCTAACTACCAGCTACCCAACCAAGAAGCTTCTGATCTAGCTTCGCTAAAGATCTTGGTTGCATTGACTGACTAGCATGTTTGACCTGAGGCTGAACATGAAATGGGCTTTTTACCTCTGTTTGCCTTTGCTTTTCCAGGTTAAAGTGAAGATTGTGTTTTCTGTTACCCCACTATAAATCCAGAGTGACTCCTCTGATTTCAGCAGTGTTATTCCACAGAGATATTTGCATAATTGAGATCAAAACTTGACCCTAAATACCTACACTGGCCAATCATGCCTCCATTTGCACTTTGGGAAGCGTGCACATGGCTCATTGTATATGCAGGGCCTCACACTTCAGGAAAGATGTGGACAAATTGGAGAAAGCCCAGAGAAGAGCAACAACGTTTATTAAAGTTCTAGAATATATGATCATGAAATGACCACAAATAAACACTTCCCTACCTTCTGAAGTCGTTAAAGAATCCAATAGTAATGCTCTTCAGAAGGACAAGAAGCACATTGAATTTGTGGCTGAATTAAACAGGCCTCTTATTCCCTAGAGCTTGGTATTTAATGTACATTAGCCCAGAAACAGCAGATGATGGGAGATAAGATGAAAAGTAAGATTCTCAGAATTTGCTAGCTTTTGTCTCTGAAAGAATGTCTAGCATTTATGAGGTTTCATAACAGCCATTGTTGAAGGCAAGAATTAGGATTCATTGCAAAAGTGCCACTTTACACAATTCTTCTCATATGGTCATCATAATCATCATATCACAGTACCTGAATGCCTCACGATCATCAAGAGATTTTATCCTCTCAACACTCCTTTGAGGTATGGAAGTATCCCCATTTTACAGATGAGGAACTAAAGAACCAGGTAGATTAATGGTTAAAGCCCAGATCCACTGAAGTATTTAGGCTCCTAACTTCCACTAAAATTAATGCAGAGAGAGGGCACCTCCCTTTGGCCCCAAGTTAGGTACCTGCCACACCCCTCTAGTTAGCATTTCCTACTAGTTAGCATAGGTTACTCCCTGTTCAGCTTGCTGGCTTTTGTGGATCCTATTTTAAGGTACCTATCTCTCCCCATGCATGCTATGGGGAGCCTGAGAACCTAACTTGGTGATGAGGATTCATTAGGTGGCAGGGCACCTAAATATTAGACATTTCAATATTAAGTCCAAGACCCCTTGTGGTAGAACTGACAGGACCTGACTGTAAGTGTCGGGTGTGAGTCAACTCTTCTCTGATTGCCTCCTGCTGCCTGTGGGGTCATCACATTGATGGCTGTGTGCCCCGCTCCCATTGGACACTGGTGCCACTTCGCTGCATTAGGTGTGCTGCACTGTGAGCATGCTGACGACCCTCAGTGCCTCTCACCTAGGCTATCGTGCAGTCCAGTGAAGCAGTGGCAGCTGGCAGGAGCTGGGCATACAGCTACTGGTGTGCTGCCCCACAGGTTGGAGATGGTTTGTGGGCATGGGGCCTGGGCAATAGGAAGCCCAGACATGGCTTGCCCCATGGATGAGGTGGTGACATTGTGATACAGGTTTATGAGGTGGCAGTTGGTGTGAGTTGAGTCTGAAAATGACTTGACACTCTCAGCATGGGGCTTTAAAATTAGACCCCAGCAAGCCTCTAATTTGTTTCTAGCGCCAAATGAGTTGCCCAGGGTACACTGGAAGCCAGTGGCTGAGGCAGTAAACCCACGGGGCCTGAGAGCTAACCAGTGCCTCACACACTAGATCCTTCCTCCTACTCTAGGCATGCACTCTAACATAGTTCCAAGCTTCCGTTCATGCTTGGTCTCCACTTCATTACACAGGCAGCTGGGTAACTGCCCAGTTTTCTCTTCATTGGAAACACAAGCTGCACCCAGCCTCCCTCATGCATTTCACATTGCCCTTCTTTAGGAGACGCACCTAGTCAAGCCAGGCTGTCTGTTTCCTTAAGGGACAGAGTCTTGTCTGGCTGGGAACAGGGCTTGCGAAGTCTGAGGCTAAGATGCCTCATTTACTGTGCAGGGAAGTGAGAGGAGGGGGGAGGATGAGGCGGCTGTTGTGTACAGTGTGCGCAGCAGTGGTGGATTATGTAGTTAGCCTTTGTCCCTTTCCTCCCTACACTCTTCAGCAGTCCCACACCTGCTCAGCTGCCCTACCTCTCACTGTCCCATTTCGCTTGGGCAAGACTCATCTTGCACCCACTGCTGGTTCCCCTCCTCCCCTCACACATGCCTCCACTGAGCTCTGACTCCAGGAGGCATGACCACCTACTGCCCAGTGTTTAGTACAAACACAGGAGCTTGTCTGGCTCCTGCAGCAGCTCCTCCACCTTCCCTCTCACCCCCTGCGCCGGCAGAACAGCCACAGAGGTCAGGCTACAGTGCTCCTCTCCTCTCTTTGAGAGGGCAGGGAGGACGATCTGCTGTCCATAATAACCCTGATATGCTCTCAGCTGTTCCTCCTGGGGTTTAAAGACCTTACAGCTGTTCATAGGGCCAAAGGGAGAAGTAAATGCCAGCAAGGCTGAGGTCGTGGTTGGAAAGTAAATGAACGGGGTTGAGCAAGGGTTGGTAAGGATAGAACTGGGGGTAGAGCCACAAGTTTTGTTGAGAGTGATAATTGTTAAGGTCATTTCTAGAAATGGCAGGGAAAGGTAGAAGGGAAGCCATTAAAAGAGTCTGAAACATGCAGCTGGAGGAGAGTAGATCATTGTCATGAGTATATGACAGCGGAGATCATAATACTAAGCAGAAGGGGAGAAACTAATTCACTGGCTGGAGACTTTAATTATGTTTAACCAGGAAACATAATTTAGAGGAGGGTAGTAACTTCCCTGTCTTTGCTCCTACAAATAAATCATTGACTAACACCTGTAGGCTCTGGCACAGCTGTGCCACCAGCTATGCCCAGTGCATCCTTGAACTGCCAGGTGCTGCAGTGGGTATACAAAAGGCAGTATTTGGTCTGGGTGTTTCCTCAAGATTGGCAGTTCACGTGAATATTTTTTGCCTCCATCTTCTTACTCTGGGATTGTGACAAAGCTGAAAGCAACGTTTTAAAGGGACAAATGAGCTTTTCTTGCTTTAAACTTCTTGAACCTGAAACTTTAAAGTTTGCTCTGAAAATTACACTTTACGGGCCTGTCCTGCACCATGGAAAAACTTTGACTTCAGTGGGAGCAGAATTGGGTTGCAACGTCAGGTCCTGTGGATCTTAAGGTTCTGGTTATTTGAATTATTTGTATTACAGTGCCCCCTGCAGCTGGGCCTCATTGTGCTAGATACTTTACAAAAACTTAGTAAGAGAGACCTTGCTCCAAGCAGCTTTCTGTTTAAATAGACAAGACAAAGGCTGAGAAGCAAAATGATTTACCCAAGGTCACACAACAGGTCAGTGGCAGCTTTAGAACACCATTTATTGCCATTTCCAACATGTATCTAAATGCTGTATCTATTTTGATGACTGCAGTGTAAGCACCGATTAGTCTATGAGCTGATTTCAGAGTTGCTGAGTGCCTATGGCTCTCATTGGTTCCAACCAGAAATTAGCATAGTCTTTTGATGGGTTTCTGGTGCTGAGAGAAGTGGAAAGTAGCACTCTTAGTGGACTGTTATTGAAGGAGGCTTCTGGGTTTTAACTTACTATAGAAGTTAAACATTTTCATTTTTGTAAATGATACAAAAATCCTTATGAAAGCAAAAGTGAAAGCAGATAACTTCTTCAAAGTACTTGCAGGTCCTATTTGAAGGCAAATGGAACTAGACCTCTACCCCGATATAATGCTGTCCTCGGGAGCCAAAAAATCTTACCACATTATAGGTGAAACCGCGTTATATCAAACTTGCTCTGATCCACTGGAGTGCGCAGCCACTCCTCTCCCCCACCCCTCGAGCACTGCTTTATCACGTTATATCCGAATTCGTGTTATATCAGGGTCGCATTATATCGGGGAAGAGGTGTATAAGAAATGTTGATCAAATAAAATTACTCTGTATCATAAAGCATTTTAGTAAGAAATTATGAATCAGTTTAAATAACACAGGAGGGTTAATGCAGTTACTTGTTATGACAAGAGGCCTGGATACACAAACTAACCCCTTCGCCAAAACTCATTGGTCAGACAAATTTAGAAGAGGCATAAATCAAATGTGTCAGTGTAAAATGCTATTGCCTACTAAACATGATCACTGATTTGGAAATAAATTACTTGTATTGAACTATAAAGCACTTGCCAGTTATTTTCTTAAGTGAATTTATTTTTATGCATGCTTTATTGGAAATGTGGGAAATACTGTTACAGTTAGTTCCTGTCTTAATGGATGTTCTGATAATAAATATCAAGAGCTTGATGGTTCTCTGTTCTCTAGGGAGTTTTTCAGAGTAAAGATCTTTTGGCAGCTATTCTATCCAATCTGTTTGAAGCTTCTTTAGAAGGATGAAATGGTATTATTTCACCAAAAGAACAAAATGTCTAGACTTTATTTCACTCAGGTTACTAAGTTGATTAGATTTTGGACAGGATGTTGAGAGAAAATTTATTTAACATTGTTGTCAACCCTGATAACCTTTACTCCCACTCCAGCTAATCTCTTCTGTTTACTTTCTTTTTGGTCTACGCCATAATGCATTGATATAGAGTCAGATGAGTACTTTGACACTCACATCCTGATGGACAGAGCACATTACAACAGAGAGAACAACATCTGAAATAATCCTGCCCATTCCACAAAGTCTCTTTGCAAATTGGAACAATCATATGCTGTGGTTTAAGTGAGGAGCATGAGTGAACAAATTTAAAAATATTATTCAGTTGCTATCTTGAATTATCACAAATTAAGATACTCTACTACCTTAAATCTAACTGAAGATTTCTTAGCTGATGGCCAGTTTCCCAGTATGTTTCTCTAGCTGCACACTGCGTTTTCTGTGGGATGGTATTGGTAGGGTCTCCAGAGCAAAGGGTTTTGGAATTAAGAGCCATTTGAAATGCCTGGACCAGTTCACACCTCTCAGAGCTATTGTGTGAGGCTTTCTGCAGACTCAGGCAGATATTGCTGATTAGATTATGATCTGTTCATATTATCAAGTTTTTCTTCACAATCATGAAAACTAGAAATTTACTTTTTGGAATGAAAATTGAGATTTGGATGTAATCACAGGACTTCAAGAACTGCCTATGCCTATACTTAAGTATGGCTCTGCTGCACACCTGGACCCAATGAATGGGTAGTGCGCAAAGGACTGTGGGAGTATGGAGTTACTACTTCTCTCTTACCCCCTTCTGCAGGTGCACAGTGAAAGTCACGGTACATGTATTGCATAATTTTGTTCATACGTCTGAGGCTTTTAAAAACACTTTGTGAACAAATTTACAACGCACCGCACATTTAATTATGGCAATAACTCAGTATTGTGAAAAAAAATGACAGTTTCATCTAGGAATGCCTCATTTCAAAACTCTTAAGCTCTGGTGCCAGTTTACAAATGATATCAGCATTACTAGTATAACCTGTTTAACGGTCAAATGTAAATGACTACAAACAACCCATTTTCAGGTGCTCAAACTTGGGCTGGATTTCAAGTTCTTTTTCAGAATAAATCCCATTATGTATATTTTTCTGGCAGACAGAAATCTGGATTACGGTACAGGAGAGCTGGGTTCATTGTTCATCTTCAGGGTGCTGGAGGATACAAGCTTTACATTTTTTTCTCCAGAGATGGGGGTGAACACTGCAGAGCAGATGTTTTGTCTTGTTCTCTGGAAAAAGCTTACTACTTAAAAACAGGAACATAGCAGTTTGTGAATCTCCGTGGCCCTACAGTTAGAGCTGATCATGAATTTTTTGACAAAATGTTTTTGGCTGAAAAATGTAGATTTGGCAAAACCCATTTTTTTTAATTAAATGGGAACATTTTTGACAAATTTCCTGACTGTAAAATGTTTTGAGAAAAAAAAATTAAATTGTGAAAATGTGTGGAATGAGATTCCAGTTTCCAGTTGAAAATGATTTTCATTTCAAAATTTAAGACTAATTTCAAAAAAGTTCTAAACAAAAGAGAAATCAAAATGAAATGAAATGTTTCAGTTGCCTCAAATTAAATGGGGGAGGAGGGATCAGTTCTCAAAAATTTTAATGGTTTTGACGATTTCATCCCGATTTGGGATGGGGAAAAAATGTTGAAGTCTTGAATATGTTCACAGGATGGGGAAAACCATTTCCTGCCCAGTTCTACCTATAGTACATATTCTTCCATAACTCGACAATAAGTTGGACTGTACATGCCATAGGAATAAATTCTTTAGTTTTTAGTGGTGCAAAACTCCCACTGACATTTATTGGAGCTACTGGGTGCTCAGTGCTTTTGAAAATGAAGCCACCTCTTGATCCTGCTGCTGTTCAGGTTAATGGTAAAACTCCCATTGATTTCAATGGAGCAGGATCAGTCCCTAAATTCCTAAATATGAACTCAGGCACATGCTTCTGAAAATCTTGTCCACTGTATATCAAAAGTTATAACTCTAATAGAGCTATTCTATTTTAGCATTTTTCTAGGTACATTAGCAGTTTTGGTGAATAAATCAGCAACGAACTCTTTTTAACTGTTATTCAAAATCTTTCTCTATCTAAATCTATTGTCTATTTTCCAATAATTGTATCCTGTTTTTAATTTGATTAAACTACATGAACAAAAATATTTGCATCAGAATTAATGTAAACTGCCTCTTTTTCTAATGGGTATCCTGGGTTAAATCCAGTTGCCATTTAACTAATAAGGAAGGCACCAAAGTTTTGAATGAGAAAGAAGAAAAAAGAGCAGAAAATAGACGACTATTATTAAAAGTTATTAACTGAAAGTTGTTTTGACATTATTAACTATGAGGATGAGATTGGTCCCCTAATAAGATAATGGAGAAATAATTTTGTTCTTCAACTAATCAGAGTTATTCTGAAGTGTTTAATCAATAATGCATCTACTTAGATAATTAGTTAATATTGTTATTCTGGCTAAAATTTTCAAGCTTGGCAAAAGTTTGGCAATTTTTCAAAAGGTAAGCAATTTTAGGCACCGAAATACACATTTACGCATCTAAATAAATCTGGTCTGGATTATAGAGACTCTACAGTTTTTTTCCACAGAACTGAGGAATTCATCATGTCTTAAAACCTATCTGCTAGTTGGTGCCTAAATATGGATTTAGATGCCTAGATTTTGGCACTTGAGTTTGGAAACTTTGACCTTAATATTTATGCCACACATAGTAGATCAAAAGGACTCTATTTTCTGTCAGTGATGCCATTGGTGTTTGTATTGACATTTTGGAAACCCCATGGAGTCTGGTTTAGCTTTCTAGAGCATTGAGATGCCCACTCTAGGAACTGGATTATCATCTTCAATCTTGGTAGCAGACCTCTTGAATTTTTTCCCCCAGTACTATATTTATCCTTCCAGAATATATATATATATTTTTAATTCAGAACAGGAAAGTCCATAGGAAAGAAAATTTACTACCATTTAATCCTCAATATATTTCATTCAACTCATGCATGAATCATAAGGTGTCCATCTGTAATTTGTAGTATTCTTGTTGCTGCATGATATACTGGTAAGTATTGCAAAACATCTAACGGGACTGAAAGCAATTTGTAAACCTGGTGTGAAATTTTGTGAGGCACTGGATAGATTACATATTTTGTTAATTATTTTGCCCACTGGTCAGTGATCACATGATCTGAAGCTTTTTGGAAAATCTAAAAGGTTAATGGAGCAATTTATTGTTCTGTACAATCATTTTAAGCCCATCACTTTAGTAGCTTAATGGTTCATCAGGCCTGGTAGTGATGGAGATGGCATGGTCTAGCAAAATGAACACAGAACTGGGAATCCAAAGATTCTCAGTTCTAATTCCAGTCCTACCACTGACTTGCTGTGTGGCTTCACGCCAGTCACTTAGGGCCAGATTCTTCTCCCACTTCAGGCAATAGCAAAACACCCATTGATTTCAATGGGAGTAGGGTTGGATATTTGAACCCAATTCTGCACTGCTTACGAAGAGTGGTGTTTCCTCACATGAGTAATCTCATTGAAGGTGAATACAACTGCCTAGTTACACTGAAGCCAATGCCACTGCACACATAAGTACTTCTCAACATTAGTAAAGGATGCAGAATCAAGATTTTCATGGTAGCTTTCCCTTCTGTAGAGTGATACTTACTCACCTAACAGTTATAGTGAGGAGAAATTAGTTAATGGGGGTACAGTGCTTTGAAAAATGATACATAGTAGATGGTAAGTATTATTATTGAAGGGCATAAAGTGGTCCACAGTGATGCCCAGGTCTTTCTTTTGAGATGATAAAGTTAACTTAGAGCCAAATAGGGTATGAATAATTAATTTTTTCACCTCAAGTGCATGTCCTTGTCAAATATAATCCTTCAAGAAGATAGTGCAGAAGGAAGAGAGTATCAAGAGGCTCAGGATGAAAAAGCACAGATGAATTATCATTTGCTTTCTAAAAAGTTTATTTGGGGGGCGGGGGAATCACACTCTGAAAAATATCCCAGCTGGGTGTCCACATAGTATTCAAAAGTAAAAGTTCAAGGCTAAACATGCTGCCAATGAAAAGCCATTTCAAAAAGCTTCTGCTGAAGTCAGCAATTCCCTGAAGTCACCTCATAAAAGCCCTGATAAAGATCAGTTGGTATTGAACTGATCTGCATCCCGGAAAATACAGGTTGAACCTGTTGTGCTGTATCAGTGTGCATGTGTGTTCATCTGTGTTTCTATGTGAGTGGAGGGAGGAAGGATCTGTAGTTAAAGCCTTTTATTGTAAAAAAGATATGTATCATTCTTCAACCTTTCTCAACAGTTCTACAAATGTAGCTGTTTTTTACATTCTCAGCCTGTGAAGATAAACAAACTTTATGCAACTATATTTCAGTCTCATAGCAATATGGCTATTCATATGAGCAATCAGGGATCAAGAGTCATATTCTGAATGATCAGGCTCTGTCACTTCTAGAGTTAAGGAACAAAATTTATAAAGAATAGTGTATAAAAGACTATGCACAATGAAAAGTCAGAAATAGGACCACAAATTTGCAATACTGAACGCAGATTCCTTTTTCACTACCAACATCCTGTTCTCTAATCCCATGAGTTGCTACTCAACAGCTCTCCTGTTCTTTGTAAGGACAGCAAACGGACCATTTCTAATTCCAGTAACAGCCTTTGGCCACATCAATGAAGATAATAATGCATGAGGGGGGCAAACTTTTTCTCCCTCTGCGTGACAGTTCTTCAGGCAACTACTAATGATCAAAGGACTATGCCATAGGCCACAGGAGATATATCAGCAATCTAGTCTTCACACATAATCATATCTCTTGCATTTAAAATACATGACTATTAGGCTCAGACCCTCACAGGTATATAAGTGCCCAACTCCCAACTCAATGGGAGTGCAACAGCTAAATACCTCTGGGGATCTGGGTCTTAGCAGACTCAAAAAGTGATGATATTTCACTGATGTCTTAATAGTACTCATTTTAGAAGTAAATCCTGGTTCAAAACTGCCCTGAATGTAGGTGTCCCTCGACATGACAGCATTGCCATTTGTGGAAAGGGGGCCAGATGCTGCAGGGAATCTTGAGGGCTGGCCCCTTGACCAACTCTGAGGCAGCTTTAGCGGCTGTGTAGTGGCTATGCAGCCTGTGGAAGAAAGATTCTTTGTCCCTCCCCTCCATCCTGTTACCTTCCACAGGTCCCCAGTACCATGCCTCTGTACTTCGGCTCACACAGGGTTCAAGATGAACCCCTCTGTTTTCATCAAGATTCCACTGGCATCAAAGTCACCAGGCCCTCTTTAAATAAATATTTGTTGGTCTGGTTGCACGGATAATAGATGAGGATTTTTGCTGCAGTTATACCAAAGATATTGTATATGTTAGACTGATTTTTCCCGGAAGAATGTGAACCTAAAGGAAATTCAGTGATGCAAGCTAAAATATTGTTCTTTAATGCATTAGTGCAGATCAGGCTGAGCCTGGGTGGCAGCAACAGATAAAGCTGATTTATGATAGAGACAGCATAATAGAGGCAGTCTATCACAGGCACGCTTTTCTCATCTTCCCAGTAGCATAAATCAAGGAAGGGTTATTTGGGATAAGGAGTCAAATATCTTTGCACTCACTTCTATGCTCACTATTATGGGAAGAGGAGGGAGGAGATTGTATGGTATTAGCCTGATATTACTCTTTGGCCTGGTATTAGTATAACATATTCTTTATAACATCAGCTACAATGGTTCTGTAAACAGGTTGCAAGAATGGAAATCAGATTCGGTTCATTACTAGCAGGTTTTGTAACATAGTTTAGGGCCAAATCCTATAATCCTTACTTGCATGAGATAATTCCATTGGCTGCATGTAACTATTCACATGAGTAAGAATGATTCAAGTGAGTAAATGTTTGCAAGATCAGGATCTTGTCTGGTAAACACAGTAAATAAAAATGGCTGTTTGTGATCTGCCATGATCATGACAAATTTCTATTAAAAATAGTTATGTTAGGTCCTGACCCATTGCCTGTTCAAACAAGGATTTTTAATTCTGCTGTCTGAATGGAAACCTGCAACCAGAGTTACTGACAAAGCAGTATCAGATGTTATTATATGACTGGGCTTGTTTTATAAAAGAAAGAACTGAGAAGCAATTAACTTGTAGATCTCAGTATAGTGTTTACGCTGAGCAAATGTCATCTCTCACTAACCTTGCTTGTCTAGCGAAACTCTATTCTTCCATCCCATCCTCAAGGCAGGTCTGAAAAAAGCCTCAGTCCCTTCCGTAGCACAGAGACACCAGGCAGTTCTGTAGCCATGTGTCCCTACATAATTAAAGATTACCATTACTAATCTACTTAGTTTTGTTGGCATAAACCACAGCTTGAAATCAGTAAGCTGATATGAATGCTCTGATAATCTACCTCATCAAAATACACCCAGTCCTTCAAATGAGGAATGTATTGGTATTCGCAAAGTCCCCACAAGACAGCCCAGTTGATAGTTGTTCTTTAGGTTTGCAGAAGTGTGTTTGCAATAAAAAATCAGAGACCAGGTTTATTGATACAATATCTAACGGGGTGAAAAAGGAGACACGGGCAAGGTTATCTGCTGTTTTGGGGACAACAGCTACTCTAGGAGGAACTGATGAGCCATAAGAAAGTTTTATTTTACAGCCTCCCAGACTCTAGGTTTTATAAGCACAAATGTCTGTAGAATGAGGCCTATTTTCACCGTTTACTGAAACTGAAACTGTAGGGAGGCAGAACATAATTAAAGCAGTGTTGACCCATGATCTTCCAAAAAGTATCATGCGATTCTCCATAAAACTCATGGTTATATTTCATCCAAAGCTCTTTCAGCAGGACCATCTTTTTGTTCTCTTTGTGTAGCACCTAGCATTGGAGTCCTGTTCCATGACTGGCATTTCTAGATGCTACTGCAGTACAAGTAAATTATACTAATACTTCCAGCAGCATGGGGCCCCTTAGACGGATACCAGGACAATGGTTCTTTCCTGAGAAAGTCATCCTGTAGCAGAGGGGTGGCTGTGTTAGTCTGTATCCACAGAAACAACGAGGAATCTGGTGCCACCTTAAAGACTCCTCGTTGTTTTTGTCCTGTGGCAAATCACTAACTCAACTACCAGTAGCGCCTTAGGTAAAGTATTTTGAAATGCTCATATGAAAAGCTCATATTTAATAGCAATTTAGTATTCTTAAAAAATAGTATTTCTACAATGCTGTAAAGATGGATTTAGTAAAACAGGCTTAATGGAAGCCTGGGATACTATATAATATGTGACTGGTGCCTAAATGGTGAGTCATACCTACAACTGTTCTTCCCCATAAAGAGGTTAATTATGGAACAAAGAGACACTCACTTAAGAAGCCTTTTATTTGACCTTTAATAATAGAACTTTTAATAATCTACTGGAATAAAATTGGCCCCCACAGCATAGGTGAAATATACTCAATTAAATATTCCTGCTGTGCTATTTTTATGAAAGTCCAAGTTATGGTAATTCTTTATGCCCTCACTCTTATCTCTTTCCCTCTTAAGAAAAGAACATTCTAATAACATTGCTAACACAGGCTCATTAGATAAAGTGAGTGTTAAAGAAAGGCAATAAGGAGATTCCCAGGGCTTTCAGCTGGGTCCAGACGTGATGAGAGATTTATTTTGTTTAAAAAAACAACAACGTTCAAGATGAGAATATTGAATTGATATTAAGCACTGGATCTGCTTTATCCTAGGAGCAATTAGAAATTATGGATTGCCTCTGAAAAAATATAACAGTGCACCAGGCTTCCTATGTTTGAAAAAAAAGCACTAATGCCTTGTCCCTTTAAGAAAACTATAGGGAATCATTGGAACAGAATCAATGACAGCTAACCGTTTGACCAGCATTCTTCTTTCATGTTAGAGGAAAAAAATGTAAAGAGTCCAGACTATAATAAATTGCTACGTAATAACGCCAAAAATAAGTCTTCCTTTCTCAGCTGATTCTCATTGAGCTTCCCCAGCTATAAAACACTTATTAAAGAAAGTTTAGCAGCTATACTGCTCTCTAAGGCATGAAAAATCTAGATATGGGTTTCTTTATCCCTGAGTCAATGCAGCACAAACCACGGTATGCTGAGGCCTAGGGAAGAGGGGAACTAGATTCCTACTCTACAATGTTTCCTGCTGACCAATCTACAGAAAGACATTTGTTTTGTGCTCCAAAAGGCAGCTTGCTAGACCTCCTGCCTGTAAGATAAGCAACCTGTTATTTGTAGCCATCTACAAAGGAGAGAGGTGAAGAGACGCAAGGGAAAAAGGGTGGCCAGAAAAGAAAAGGGGTAGGATGTTTGCAGTAGCCTCTTTCTAGACTGGGTTTTTGTCAAAGCCAAGCACACCAAGGGAAGCGTGTTTCTGAAGCAAGAGCTCTCTGAAACCTTGAATAGTATTTTTGTGACTATTCTTTCTAGTCTTCAAATGTTGGTTTTGAGACCAAGATCTCAGCTGCCTGTTATCTAGCCTGGCTCTTATTTCTGTGGCTCTACCGTGTGTCCTGCTTAAGACCTGTTGGCACAAAAGGCAGGAGAGTGCTATTGTTTAAATTTACCAAGTTAACTATAACTGAATAGTTATCCTCCTGCTCCTTTCCCTCTTCCTTCCTTTACTTAAGGGGTTAGAGTCCATTAATATAAGAAGCTAAATACTAGCCATCACTTGGCAAAATTTTTTTAAAAAAGAATCTTAATAAATTAACAAACGATGCCCAACATCTGTGAGTCAAATAATCTGCCAAAAGCCAACTGCTTTTTCAAAGTGTAGGGCAAGACTTGGCCACTGGGATATCTTGGATGTTAATTATTGATGATCTGTTGCCACTAAATTGTTTTCTGTATACGATCAGGAACTGCTTTTTTGATTCTTGTCTTTCACCTCCTGATTATTCTGTACTAATTGCTAGGAAAATTCACCAGTAGTTTCATGAATTGACTGGCTTACCTTGTGGAAACCAGAATAATTCACACTTTAGGTTACACTAAAAAAAACTTTCTAGATACTTTTTTTTTCCATGAGCAGTAAAATATAATTTCAAAATACACAAATGTAATATATTTGAATTTAATTATTAAAGCAAACTATTCATCAAGAAAATATAAGAATCTTAATGTCATTTAAATTAAAGGACCAACTTTTGCTCCGAGTCACACAGGCAAAAATCCTAAGTACATTCATTGAGATGAATAGAAATCTATTCAGTTTACATCTGTATAACTAAGAGCAAAATTCATACAAAGCCATCACTTTTTATGACTATTCTGTAACTTAATGGTAATCTCAGCTTGCAGGCAGGTTGCTCACCCAGATACAAATAAAATTATAGAAGTTTTAGTATTAGTATCTTAAGGACTGCTCCAAAGCCTTTTAAACTCAATGGGAGTCTTTCTCTGGACTTCAACAGGCTTTGAATCTTAGATATTATCTGAAGCATTTGTATGCGGCTAGATATATTTCTTGGATTGAATTCTGTTCTTAATTACACAAGTGTAATCACACAGATCTTGGTAGGTTTGGACCAGGAGAGATAATGAGAAAAGGTACAGTTACTTCAGTGGAATCACGTCCATGTATGCCAAGGATGAATTTGGCCTTTTGTTGTTAGCATGGTGAGTGGTGGTGAGTGACTTGCAGGCTTGTCTACTTTCTCTGCTCTCCAGGAGATTGGTAAACTTTGCTTTAGGATTGGCCAGTCATGCCATCTCAACTTGCTTCCAACTCAGGTGTCAACTCAAGAAATGTCACCCTCCCTGGCTCCCACCCCAAAGGTTTTCTTGAGATGCTATTAGCAGCTGAAATTCAGGCACTGAAGGGTGAGGCTAACTCTGCAGAGGCCCGTGTGAACTCTGGAACCCCTTCCACTCTTTAGGGAGTATTCCTGAGGGAGCCACAGGTGGGAGAGTCCTGAAAATTCCCTACCAGGGAGCTGGAAGGAAGGAAGTTGGGGCAGATGCAGGAAGATTCTGAGTCAATTGTCTTCAGCAGAGCAGAGATCCACTCATTCTTGGAACCTCACCCCTGTTCTATTGCCTGAGAGCAAGGGGACAGGATCACTCTCATGAAACAATCTGGGGAGTAATCATAGCATTATCTTCATCACTTGACACTTTTGATTAGTTGTTTCAGCAGGGAGGTAGCCATGTGGCCCCATTAACCCCCTTCCTTACCTTTATTTAATATATTTATATCTAGAATTATAAAAAATAAAATAAAAATAAAAGCTAGTCTGGAAACAACCACCTTTTTCATGCTGGTCTATTAGAAATTACCTGTCACCTAATGTACTATAATTTCTCTTCCCTAATTGTTAAGTAATTATTATTTTCAATGAGGAGCTACAGTTTCTGGATTTCAAACTTATCACCCTGAATGGCATATAGACCACAGGTGGGCTATATGCAGGCCATCAGGGTAATCTGCTGGCAGGCTGCCAGACAGTTTGCTTACATTTGGATGGCCGCTCACAGGTCCCATTGGCTGGGATCGGCAAACCTCGGCCACTGGGAGCTGCAGACAGTAGTACAAATGTAAACAAACTGGCAGCCTGCCAGTGGATTACCCAGATGGGCCAAATGGAGCCCATGGGCCAGAGGTTGCCCACCACTGATATGGACAAAGGAAACATGGCACAAAGAACTTGTGTGCTGAAAAGATCCTGTTATTTGCACACATTGTTGATATATGCACACTTCTGTCCTGGATTTGTTTTCATTACTCTGTCAGCATAGACTGTTCGATTTATTTTGTCTGCTCTCTTCTTGTATTGTGTTATTGATGCCACAGAAAACTGTGGTGTTTGGACAATCCTATGTGATTTGAAGGCATAAGACATAGTGTGATGTTGGTCTGTGAGTCATTTTGGGTACAAAAGTGTTTGACAGGCAACTGTGGTAATGAGAATTACATGCATCTGTATTCAACTCCTTCCTTGACTTTTAATATATTAATTGTGTGTGTGTGTGTGTGTGTGTTAGGTATGGAACCTTTAATTAGAGCTGATCAGAAAATTGAGGTGGCAGGGGAAAAACTTCATAGAATCATAGAACTGGAAGGGACCTACTAGTCCAGTCCCCTGCACTCGTGGCAGGACTAATTATCTAGGACTAATTCATGAACGCTTTCATTTCTGCTTTTCATCAACATTTTGTTTATCATCCTTTCCAAAAAATGGAATATATTGCATTTGGTTTTAGTCTGTTGTCATTTTGTACTGACAGCGGAAGGATTTTAAAAAAGCCTCCCAAACGTAATTAACTGCTATCCATGCTCTGATGACTGTTCAGTAAGTTCTCCTGCCATTTCTTCTCTAGCAAATGCAAGCTTCCCTCCCTCTGATTGTAATATGTAAGGCTTTTTTTTTAAAAAAAAAAAAAAAGAAAAATCCAGATTAAAGAAGAACTTTCAACTGTTGTGCAAGTTTTGTTCCCCTTTTTCAGTAACTTAATCAGCTGCAGTTGCCAAAAATCTGGCAGTAGAAAGGGGCAAACAGATAGATAGGTGGAGCAAAGCCATTTGACCAAAAATTGATTGAGAGATAGTAGTGTATAAAATAGGGAATCATGTGTCATAAACAGATAGCTAAGGGTTAATGTTTCTTTTGCCTGTAAAGGGTTAACAAAGGGAACCAAACACCTGACCAGAGGACCAATCAGGAAACCGGATTTTTCAAAGCTCAGGGAGGGAATTTTTGGGTGTGTGTCCCTTGCTGTGTTCTGTCTGTGCTCTCTGGCTATGAGAAGTGATCTCTATCTCAGGCTTTTCTAATCTTCTGTTTCAATTGTAAGTCAAAGTTAGAAAGACATAGGCTTATATGGTTTTTTTTGTATTTACATGTCTGTAGTGCTGGAATGTTTTAAATTGTATTTCTTTTGAATAAGGCTGTTTATTCATGTTTTTTTTTTAAGCAATTGACCCTGTATATTGTCATCTTGATACAGAGACCATTTTATGGTCTTTTCTTTCTTTTATATAAAGCTTCTTTTTTAAGACCTGTTGATTTTCTAGTGGGACTCAAGGGATGAGCGTGAGCTTCACCAAAAAGGGGAATTGGGGTTGGAGGAAAGAAGGAGGGGGAAGGTAAATTGTCCTCTCTGTTTTGTAATTCAAGAAGTTAAGTACAGTAATCGCCTAGTGTACCAGGGCGGGAAAATCTGGGGAGGTAAAAGAGGGGAGGGAAGTGGGTTATTTCCCTTTGTTGTGAGACTCAGGGCATCTGAGTCTTGGGGTCCCCCAGGGAAGGTTTGGGGAGACCAGAGTGAGGCAGGCACTGATTCCTGTCTGGTGGCAGCGCTATCAGATCCAAGCTGGTAATTAAGCTTGGAGGTTTCACGCTAGCAACTTATTTTCTGAACTCTAAGTTTCAGATCTGAGTAGGAAAGCTATGATATCATGGGAACAAGCAATCTGCATGATTAATAGCAGATTTGTTAATGAGTAACTGACAAAGAACAGTTCACACCTCTTCATTATGGTTATTTAGGAAGTCAATTGGTTTACTGAAATCATAAGACTATTGTCTTTTATTTGCATAGCCTTGTCTGATTTACTAAAAATCACTTGGATGTTTTACAATTTTTTTTTTTTTAAGCAGAGCGATTGACTCATGCTTCTTAATCCATATGTACACACAAGCACAGGCTGTTATGTGCACACAAGAATACACGTTTGGGTGAAGGTTCAGAAAGAGTGAAGTTTTTTTCAGATTCACACCCATGTAAAAGAGCGCAAAATATGGCATTTTGTATCTTACTACATTTAGTACAGTATTCTGGAACCTTGTCTTTTAATTACTAAACTGACTGTCATTTCAATATGTCCCTTGGGAGGGGTGTGTGGAAATTTAACAGGCATTAATTGGCATTCTTACCCCATGCCTTTTTGGTATTGCATTATTGCTATTTTGTAATTAGGACTTGTTATTCCATGGATAGTGCAGGCAAACATTACCGTTTTCTCCCATGGTGTCAGTCCACAGTTTTAATATGTACCAGGTGGTCTATGGGCTGGCTATGAGCCATTCTGCTGGGTCATGTGAACCCTCAATTTCCATGGCATATTGCCTGATCAACCCGATAGCATAGTATCTGTCAAGATGTTAGCTTTCGTGGCGCCACTGCAGAGCATTTTAGGTTGCCTTTTCTGAATATGTTCTGCAAACAGTAGTGAAGGTTCCTTAGATTCAGGTTGGTCATCTGCCAGTTACATCTGGGCTCTTCCTTGCCCTTGTTTGTTTGTATGTTACTAACGTCATAGAATCATAAAAATATATGGTTGGAAGGGATCTCAAAACATCATCTAGTCGAGTCCCCTGCATGGAAGCAGGACCAAATATTCCTAGACCATCGCTGACAGGTATTTGTCTAACTAGTTCTTAAAAACATCCAATGATGAGGATTCCACAACATTCCTTGCAAGTCTAGCCCAGTCATTACCTTTACTTATACTAGAAATTTTTTCATAATATCTCATCTAAATCTGCTTTGCTGCAAATTAAGCCCATTACTTCTTGCTCTACCTTCAGTGGACATGGAAAATGATTGATCACTCTACTTTTTGTAACAGTCCTTAATATATTTGAAGACAGTTATCAAGTCCCCCCTCAGTCTTCTTTTCTCAAGACTAAACTTGCCTAGTTCTTTTTTAACCTGTCTTCGTTGGTCAGGTTTTCTAAATCTTCTATCATTTTTATTGCTCTACTCTGGACTCTTTCCAATTTGTCTACATCTATCTTAAGGTGTGGGTCCCAGCACTGTATGCAATACTTAAGCTGAGGCCTCACCAGTACAGAGAAAAGCGGGACAATTAACTCCAGTGCCTTGTATATGATATTCCTGTAAAAACACCCCGTAATGACATTAGCCTATTTTGCAGCTGCATCACATTGTTGATTCATATTCAATTTGTGTTCTATTATAGCCACCAGATCCTTTTTAGCAGTATTACTACTTAGTCAGTTATTCCCCATTTTGTAGTTGTGCATTTGATTTTTTCCTTTTTAATTGTAATACTTTTTACTTGTCTTTACTGAATGTCCATCTTGCTGGTTTCAGACCAATTCTCCAATTTTTCAAAGTCGTTTTGAATTCTAATCTTTGTCTTCCAAAGTGCTTGCAACCCCACCTAACTTGGTGTCATCCACAAATTCCATAAGCATACTTCCCACTCCATTTTTTCAGTCATTAATGAAAATATTGAACATTACTGGACCCAGGACAGACTCTTATGGAGCCCACTAGAGACCTCCCGACATTTTGACAATGAACCATTGATAACTATAACCACTGAAAATATGGTCTTTCTACCATATAGTAATTTGATCTAGGCCACATTTCCCTAGTTTGCTGAGGAAAATGTCATGAGGGACTGCATAAAAAGCTTTGCTACAAATCAAGATATATCACGTCTGCAGATCCCCCCTTGTCAATGAGGCCAGTAATGCTGTCAAAGGAGGAAATTAGGTTAGCTTTGCATGATTTGTTCTTGACAAATCCATGTTGGCTATTACTTATAAATCCTGTTATCCTTTAGGTGCTGGCAAATTGCTTGCCGAATAATTCGTTCCAGTATCTTTCCAGGTATCAGAGTTAAACAGAGTAGTGTAAAATTCATAGGTCCTCTTTGTTCCCCTTTTTAAAAATGGGTACTATGTTTGCCTTATCATCTAGTCTGACTCTCACCTCCTTCTGGACCTCAGAAGAAGTGTATATATTCTTGGTGTATAATACAACTCCTCCTTCCTTTTTTTCTTGCCTGTTATTCCTGAACAAGTGATACTCCTCTATATCAAGATTCCAGTCATGAGATTTATTCCCACCTAGTCTCTGTGATGCCAATTGAGTCATAATTTATCTTAAGGACTAATACTTCCAGTTCTTCCTATTACTTCCCTGTATTCCTTGCATTTGTGTATAGACATCTAAGATGTTAAGCAGATTTCCCCACTGTTATCCCTCTTTTTTGCTCCTATGACCTTATTATAATTTTCCATTTCAAGTAATAAATTTTTGTTTCTGTTAATGACATCTTTTTTATATACCTCCCTGTGGGCTTTTCTCAACTCTCCTCTTTTACCTTATTTTAAAACCCTCCTCACTAGTTTGATGAGTCAGTGTGTGAAGATGCTCTTCTCCTTCTTGGTCAGGTGGACACACACACACACACACACTTCCCGGCAAGCCTCCTTCCCAGAACAGAATCCAGTGGTCAAAGAAGCCAAAGCCCTCCTGCTGAAACCATCTGTGGAGCCATTCATTCCTCTCCTGGATGCTTGTGTCTCTGTTTGGATCCTTACCCTCAGCTGGGAAGATGGGCGAGGACACAAACTGTGCTCCCGACTCCTTCACCCTGGCTCCCAGAGCCCTGTAGTCACTGCTGATCTGCTCAGGGTCATACTTGGTGTGGTGTTTAGATGTTGCTTGTGATTATTAGAACTGGGAGCAGTGGCTGTTGGGAGTCTGAAAGGACAGGAAACAGGAAGGAGGGGGAGGAGTTGAGGAGGCAGTGTGAGAGTTACAGAGGGTGCAGCAGCAACTTGGTAAAGAGGTTTCCACTTTAAAAATAAAGTCCTGTTGAAGTTTGTTAGTACCTTGCCTGGTTGATACAACATTTGGCAACATCATTAGTGCCCTACATCAATAAGCAACATGATGTAGTGGTCTGAGGGATGAATGAGGAATCTTTCTGTAACATCATGGATGCAGATGCCAGGCAGGCAGCACGCTTCCTGTGACATCATGTCAGGTCAACCCCCTCAAAAGGGAGTCCCTGACCACTATCACCCTGCATCCTCTCCTCTTGTATGTGGTTTTGGGCCTCCCAGCCTTGGAGGTGGGTGGCTTCTCTCCTCAGCCACTGAGATCTGCACCTCTCCTCCTATTGATAGTGAACATACTGGTGTGTGACCTTGATGGAGAGGCAATTTACTATGTTTTATTGTTTTGTTTTGTTTTTGGTAATCTAATAATTTGATGTGCTCATTTCCACTGTCTCATTTCTCCTTGTACTGTCTGAACTAATGGAGGTCTCATTAGTTCACCAGTAGAGAGGCTGGTACTTCTGCAATCAATGAGCAATAGAATCTTTTCTCCAGGTTCCATATAGGCTATTCTCTGGGCAGCTAGCTGATCACCGTGGGATGTGGGTATATATCTGCATATGTTTGTGTACTTATATTGCCACAGTTAACAATCTGGAAAAATTGAGTTGATTACTGCTGAATTACACTAGGGATGGATAAAAGAAAGGAAACATGGAACAACAATATAAAGTGTCAAGTATCAGAGGGGTAGCTGTGTTAGTCTGGATCTGTAAAAGCAGCAGAGAATCCTGTGGCACCTTATAGACTAACAGATGTTTTGGAGCGTGAGCTTTCGTGGGTGAATACCCACTTCGTCAGACGCAGGTCTGACGAAGTGGGTATTCACCCACGAAAGCTCACGCTCCAAAACGTCTGTTAGTCAATATAAAGTGATGATCCTGTTCCCCACCTTATCTTGTGGGGCTCTCTGGCAGCTTACTACTGCAGCTACAGGGGAGCTGTAGTAAGTATGCATGTAAACATGCCCTTAGTATTAATTGTTTTGGGTGTCTCAATACTTTGAGTGTGCAACTTAACACATCCTAAAGGTGTGATTCTCAGCAGGCAGGTGCTCAAACTTTCTGAAAACCAGGCCCCTGTTAGGTGTCCCAAGTTAAGCACCCAAAGTCACTTTAATGATTTTAGCCCAGGCCTGTTAATACTGAAAGTCCTGAGTTCGGATGTTGAAGATAACCCATCATGCTTGTTATATTAGTGCTACAAGCTTTCTGAGAGATCTAAATATCAAATTCAATGGGATTACTCACATGAGTAAAGTTAAGCATTGACAGATTTGCAGGATTGGGGCCTTAGCCTTTGTTTGTTTTAGACAGCAATGGTTCACTCTGAGCTGGGTTAATCTAGTATGTGAAATGAAGAACCAATCTACTTATATCCACCGTAATCTTTTTTTTTTTACATTAAAGCATTGACCAGACCACTAAAATTTATTGACCTTTTATATCTTGTTCCTGTACTCGTGAATTGCAACATATGCACATTTTTTAAAGAAATGTTTGTTCCTGAGTTATCTCATGTGCCAAATTTTAGACCAGAGTAGTCCATTTATCAGCCTCTGAAAATTCAGATACAAAACAGTTCCCCTGGCAGCACAAACATCACCTCTATAATTACATCTGTAGTAGTTTCCATTCCACAGAAAGGGTCCTATTGAACTGAAATGATGAAGCAGTACTTCAGGTTGAAAAATGCCAGTCATGAAGTGCAACAAATAGCTTATTCTCAAGCTAATGCAAACTCAAGTCAAAAATTAAGTCTCCCTCTTACTGTAACACACAGATAAAAAGCAACGTCTGTTTGTCATAGGCATTTGTAATATGCTGTTCTTCACTATGGGCTTAATCCTGGAAAGTTCTGGTCCAAACAGAAAAGCACTGAAACATTTGCTTAAATATAAGCAATTGAGGAGTTCCATTGATGTCAATGAGATAGTTTAAGTCTAATCCAAATGGACATTGGATCGGGCTGCTTCCTTAAAGTTAAGAAGGCATGTAACAAGGTGGTCTTTCCCATTAAAGGCAAATGGAGAGTAGCCAGGGAGTAACCAGCCCTGTCCTGGAGAGGGCCCCAGCAAGCGGGTTCTTGGAATCATCCAACCCAGGTGGACAACATTGAAGGAATGAGTCTGATGATTGTCAGCTAGGGGAGATTAATGAGGTCCCCAGTGCCCTGAAGGATTCTGGGACCAGGAGAGGGAAGGGATTTTGAGTAAATGCTAGGGAACTTAAAATGCACAGCAGCAGGGTCCACACAGACAATTATTGAACAACATACTGGAGCACTGTAGATTTACTTCCTAGCTTGTAGACATGCCCTACGCATGAACTAAACAGTAACTCTGTTATCTAGTATCAGCAGTAGGCTCTTAACATCTATGGACCAGCCACACTTAGCTGTATAGTCGTATTGGAAGTTTGAAATATTTCCCTTAGACTCAGAACTAATTGCACTCACTCCTTTTCACAAATGCTTGTTTAATTTATTGTTTAGTTTGATGTTTTCCATGTGGGAAAGGATACACTTACAAAATGTTCAAGAACAATTAATAGCTTTAAAGGCCAGAAAGGACAACTGTGATCATCTGGTGTGTTCTCCTATATGACACAGGCCACAGAGCTTCCGTGAATGAATTCCTGTTTGAACAAGATCCTAGTTTTTAGAAAAGCATCCAATCTTGAATTAAAAATTTCCAGCAATGAAGAATCTACCACAACCTTTAGGAAACTGTTCCAAGCAATAATTACTCTGTATTAAAAATGTTCACCTTGTTTCCAGTCTGAAATCATCTTGCTTCAACTTCCAGCTCTTGGATCTTATACCAAGTTATATCTTTGTCTGCTAGACTGAAGAGCCCATTATCAAATTTTTGTTCCCCAAGTAGATAATTATAAACAGTGATCAAGTCACCCCTGCTTTCCAAGCCTTAAATCATTCCCATAGCGCTTCTCTGAAACCTTTCCAATTTATCAGCATTCTTCTTGAATTATAGACATTGAAACTGAAAACAGGATTCTAGGAGTAGTCACATCAGTGCCAAATACAGAGGTAATATAACCTCCACACATCTATTCAATATTCCCCTGTTCATCCATGCAAGGATTGCACTAGCCCTTTCTGCCACAGCATCACTCTGGGAAATCATGTTCAGATGATCATCCACCATGACTCCTGAGTCTGCTTCCCATGATCGAGTCCTCCATTTTTTAAGTATGGCATAAAGTCTTTGTTCCTAGATATATACCTTTACATTTGGCCATCTTAAAATGCATATGCTTGCACCCCGTTTACCAAGCAATCTAGATTGCACTGTTTCTGTGACTTGTCCTGTTCATTATTTACCAATCTCCCAATCCTTGTGTCATCTGAAAACTTTATCAGTGATGATTTTATGTTTTATTCAATGTGACTGATAAATATGTTAAATTGTGTAGTCCCAAAACCAATCTCTGTGGTACTCCATTAGAAACACATTTGCTTGATAATTTGCAATTACATTTTGAGACCTGTCAAGTTAGTCAGGTTTTAATACATTTAATGTTAATTTTGTGCCACGTTAATTTTGAGACATTCTAGTTTTTAATCAAAATCTTGTACAATACAAAGTCAAATGCCTCACAGAAGTCTAAATATAATACATCCACAGTACTAAATTTGTAATCTCGTCCAAAAAGAATTTCAAGTTAGTTTGACAGGATCTATTTTTCTAAACCCATAGATGACATGTAAAGGAGCCTTGGGGAGGCTAAGCCTCCCAAACCTCACTCTGCCAGGGGGGCAGGCAATGGCAGATTACCGTATGCCCAGGCACCCCCACAAATTTGGAATCCCCAGAAAACTCTCACTCCCCCCACCCCCGCTATGGCAATGGAATGTCTGCAGCAGGAGCACAGAACTTTTCTGGTCTTGGGTCCACAGCAGGGGAGCGGGAGGGGGAGGGGGAAAGGAGCAAGCACAGGGCAGGGCATTGTGGCAGAAGAGGTAGATGGGGGGAGGAACTCGAGGCTCAGAGCTCCAGACAGGGCTGAGAGCTCCACTGCGCTCCTGGTCGGAGTCGAGCTCTCAGCTCTCTCCCACCCTGTGGCTCCAATCAAGCTCCCAGTCCTCCCCGCTCCACCCAGCTGGGACCACGGGGTGGGCTGAGACAAGCAAGCGGGGGTATGGCCTTGGCTGGAAGAGGTGGGGCAGGAGGCTAGCTTCCCCAAGGGGAAGGTTCATCCACCACCCATGCATGATAAACTCATATTGATGGGTAATAATTATATTACCCTCCTTTAATTGATTGGATCCCATATCAGTTGTTCCATTATTTTGTCCAGAACTAACATTGGCTGATTGGTCTATAATTACCTGGGGTGAGTGGTTTACCCTCTTAAAATACTGGAACAACATTAGCTTTCTTCGAGTCTTCTCTAATAGTAATGGTCTAGCAAGCTTCTCAGCCAGCTCTTTTGAACTCTTGGATGCAACTTATCCAGACCTGCTAATTTAGAACTGTCTAACTTTACAATGTCTAACAATAAAGGCAGTCTTTTGAAAATATGGCTTTTAAAATGAGTTAATCTTACATTTCAATGATTCAATATTCATTTAATAATGTGGCAATTGAGTAGTGGAACTATTATAGTTTAATTTTATTTATAACAAATAATATAGTAATTGTCATCCTCTCACCTTGTGAATGGAAATTCTGTATCAGAGTCAGGGGCTGCTCTAGCTTTTTTGCCGCTTCAAGCACGGCAGGCAGGCAGGCTACCTTCTGCGGCGCGCCTGCGGGAGGTCCCCGGTCCCGCGGATTCGGCGGCTTGCCTGCAGGAGGTCCGCCGGTCCTGTGGCTTTGGCGTACCTGCTGCCGAATTGCTGCCGAATCCGCGGGACCGGTGGACCTCTCACAGGCGCGCCGCCGAAGGCTGCCTGACTGCTGCCCTCACAGGGACCGGCAGGCCACCCCCCGCGGCTTGCCGCCACAGACACACAGTTGGTGCGCTCGTTCCTGGAGCCACCACTGTTCAGAGTGGACTATACGGCAAAGTTGTAGATAACTACTCAGTTTTTCTAGGGTCAATTTTTTTTAATCAGATGTGAACTATACAAGATTTTCAGCTTAGTCAGCTATGGTAAATCATTTCATCAGTAACAAATAGTACAGAATTTATGTCATCATCATGAAGGAATTTCTTTACTACACTGACAGCAGCTAACCACAAAACAATTCAGTTCCAGTGAAAAATGAAGCAAAGTTAGTTTTAGACTTAGCAAGGAATTGTTTTATGATAACCCACTCTCCCTTTTCTGATCTTAAAAATTACACAGTGTGAAAAGAGAGGCCCAATATTTCAGTATTAGTATTCGTCCAATGGACTGCATGTGCAATCATATGGGATTTGCAAACCATTCATGTAGAAAGAGAATGAAAATGAAATCATGCCAGTTTGCTAGCAGGTGCAGCTGTCACTATCTTATAACTTAATAAATAACGTACACAATAAACATACTCTTAGACTGAACTCACAGGACAGAGGAAAGCCAAAATATAAAGTGGAGAACAAATGAATAATGTATATCCTGCACGCTAATTCATGTTTACACCAGTCAGAACTGACTCCTTGCTAGAAAAAAACCTGATTTATGCAAAAGAACCCTATACCCAGTGGACAGATTTTAACTTAACTGCCAAGTAAGCACAGTTAATAAATATCTGCATTTTCTATAAACTAAGAAATATGTTGTATCATGCCTCTTAATGTGGCCAAATTGTCTGAAATAAGACTTTTAAGCCTGGGATCAATCATTTCAGATGCAGTGGCAACAAATTTATACAGAAAATAGTATAAATTTGCAACAATTGCCTAAAAAGAAATCAAACATGGTCTGTCAATCCAAACCATCATGTGCAATTCCATTTAAGATGTGGGCAAGTAGAGACAAACTTTGAATAAAAATGGGGTGTGTAGGTTAAAAATTGTATTCCAAAAGGAATCTGGAAAAATAATGGTTCCACAGGATTCTTTGCTGCTTTTGGAAAAATAATGTGCATAGTAAGTTTAGAATTTGTACTTAGTTTCTTACAGATATTAATGAAGAAACAAGCATAAATGTGACTTCTCTTAGAAATTCAGAAGCATTGCTCAAAAGGGGAAAATGCCATACATAATCAGGCACAATTAAGTATATAGTTTTATAGTAGCATTCTTGGTTATTCTTTCTTTGTGAACACACCCCAAATGTTTATGGTCTCCTGAATTATTCTAACCTGGTAGAATCCTTGTCAGTATTTGCACAAACCCAACACTACGCTCCTCAGCCAGCCTCACACTTATCTGCAACCTGGAGAACAGAATTTTTGATTGCAGAAATATGAGGGAGGGCTACATTTATTTTGGTATAACTCCAATGAAATCAAGAGTATTACACCAGGGTCGGTTATGTTCCATTTAAAGAAATGAAGAAATTATGTCATGCACAATTTTACACAATCAGCAAAAGACATTAGAAAATAGCTTAAGTTTCATGGATCCCACTTTTCAGGCTGAGGCTTTCACAAACACATGAATCCTATTTTCCATCAAGAAGCTGCTCTCAAGGGTAAATCACAGAAAGCTGTCAAAGGGCAATTCAAGGGCTAAAATTTGGCAATATGAAGGTCCAGATTGCCAGCTATAGCAATGTAGCTCTGCTGAAGACATCAGAACCACATTGATTTACACCAGTTGAAAATCTGGTCAAAAGCATTCATGTATTCTTTATATATTATAACAAGGCACTCTCTTGAGCCTACGCCGCTCTTCCCTAGCTAGAAGTACTAGCTACCATGTGATATGACACACTAAGATTCCCCTTCACAATTCCTGCTGATCCAACCCCATTGTAGCAGAGCAAGAGAAAGCTCAGGAAATTAGTAAGATTTCTTCCCCAACCAGCCCAGCCTCTGTTGTTTCAGCCAAATAAATGACTCTGGTGACTTGAGCTTGTCTCTTCTATTTGGCGTCACAGAACTTGACTGCCAGACACTTGGTCAGCCCAGAACATACATTACTGCTAAAATAGAGGGACCAGCATGGTCTGAGCACAGGGCTGAGCAGCTGGAACTCTTGAGTTCTGATCCTGGCGCAGACACTTGAGGCTTTATTACTTCATATTTAAAACACGTATTGAGGATAAACTCTCTGGCTCTGAGCTTGCAACTGGATCCACATGAGCAGACCCATGTCCAAGAAACATCCTGCTAAGTCTCTGTGCACAATATCATGGCCTATGTCAGTTAGTTTTTTAGTCCCTTCCTTTAGGGATGATCCAAAGCCCACTGAAGACTGTGAAAAGATGTCCATTTGCTTCAGTGAGATTTGGATCAGTCCATCTGGGAGGTACAACAGTAAAGGGAGATTGCCAGCCTGTTTAGAACTCAAAATATACCCATGAACCCTTCCAAAAATGCCACTGTGCCCAAACACTGCAGGAACAATGTTATAAACTGTAGAAATTTTAGTTTATTATGGTAGAAGGTAAAGATATATTAATAGAGATGGAATCCCTAGAGGATACCAAACACAGTGTCTGTAAACTATTAAAATAACGTCTCTCTCACTCTCAGTAATGTAAATCCTTCAGGACTGATACATGATTATTTCCCTTTAAGAAAGGCAGTGTGGCCTGCTGGATAGCGCATGGGACTGAGACTCAGAAGACGTAGTTTCTAATCCTTTTTTTACTAGTCTGTTAGGTCACCATGGGCAAACCACTTCACCTCCCTGTACCTTAGTATTCCAACTTATAACATGAGGAGGATGATACTGGCCTCCTTTGTAAACTTCTTTCCGATGTACCGATGCAATTTTCTACATATGAACTAGTGGTGTTATTATTAAGGTACCTGTGGTGGCCTAAATCCCCTAGCATTGATCTTTAATTCTCTTTAGTGCAAAGAATTCTACAGCCTTTATGTGAAAGCTCATGTGGCATGATAGTAACCATGGAATCTTGCTGGTAAATATTCTTATAAAAATGCTACAATATTCTACAATAATTTTTCAAAGTGCTACAGTATCCTACTGTAATAAGAATCCTAATGATTGGGGGATTTTTGATGGAAAGTTGGAAAATAGAGAAAGTAAATACCCATGAATAATGAGGCCCTGATTTAAAAAACAAAAACAAAACAAAAACTATAAAAAGGGGCCAGAGGCCATTTTGCATTTCCATGAGGCCACCACAGCTCCTTGTGCAGAAATACTTTCTACAGGTATGTATGGATATCGAGTATGCGTGTGTGCACGTGGGTTTAAAATACTGACAGACCTTTAGTCTCCCTCATTTTTTCTGAGGTTCTTCTTACTAGGCCCCAATGCAGAAAAGCACAATGCAAGTGCAGAGTTTTGCATAGGGAACAAAAATGTGATGATGAGGAAAGCCTCAAAATATACCATATTTAAAATGTTACCTTCAAGCAATTAACAGCCAATTCACACACTGATCTGCAATGCTTCTGAAGTTGTTCTAATGCACATGAATAGCTGTCAAATGCTTTCTGTATGCTATTAGCAATGGCAGGGGTATGTGGTTCCATTAGCTGTGCTCTATTGCAATAGGAGTTTGAGTTTGCTAAAAGCAGCAGGTGTTCACTGATGTCTTTATTTTTTAACATGAAAATGGTTCCCAGATGAAGTTTGGTGCTTGCAAGGCATTCTCTGGTTATCAGGAAGTTTGAACGTGAATTTAGAGCTTTCAAATGATGTCAGATTGGCAGTTCTTATGCCTAACGTTCTCTAATCATCTCTAGAACATGTACACCCAACGGGTTTGCCAGTGTGGCTTACTCTGGCCAGGGAAAGCCACATCTAGGGTTATGAGATGATCATTATGTCTCCATGTGCAATCAGCCTTTAGATTCTTTGCTAAGATTGCTTACAAGGCATTAACTGATGTGGTGGTGGGTTGGATTTGGTGTTTTTTTTAATAGTGAGAGCACTAGGAGTTGGACCAAAGACTGCAAGCTCATTTGACAATGCAACCATCACGTTAGTGCTTTTGGGTTTTTATTGTCCTAAATGGACTCTGAACCACAAGCAAAACAAGAGGTTCCATATTCCACTGTGTGTTCTCAGAAGCATGGGCAGCACGTAACTCCTGCATTTGGGGAGGCTGGGTGTGCACACCAAAAACTCCTTAGAAGTGGGGGGACCACCAATGCCTGTACCATGGCCCCACCCTTTGCTCCATCCTGAGGACCGCCCATGCTTGGCCTCCTCCCCACCAAGACTCCACGCACCTTCCACTTCCATTTTGCCCCAGACCTGGCTCCCTCCCCTGAGTCTGCCCCTGCCCGCCACTTGCCTCTTTGCCCCCCTCCCCTCAGGGGAAGAGGTGGAGCAAGAGCCATATTTCGGAGGGGTGGAAGAAGTGGAGAGGGCGCGGGAAGAGGAGCAGTGTGGGCAGGGCCATAGGGGAAGAAGATGAGCAGGAGGAGGGCCTTGGGGTGGAGCACGGGCAGGGCTACTGCCCAGATGCCCTTTTGGTGGTGGCGCTCCAAAGACAGCAGACCAGCACTCCTCCAGAGGGAGATGTGCCGCATACTGTTCGGGGAGGCTTAGCCTCTCCTGGCCTCTTACACTGGCTGTCCATGCTAAGAAAGCATTCAGTCTCCTATCAGGGCTTTAACATGGGGCTGGGATCATGTGCCACGGAACAAGGTCACTAAGGAAAGCAGCAGGTTATACTTAGGTGAATTACAGAAATTGCCAGAGAAGCAGAAATATTGTTTTCCCTCTGTGCTGAATGTGCTCAATAAAGGTGTAGCATCTGCTGCTAGTTTTCATTAACAAATAAATGAAAAACAAACACGCGTGGTAGGCAGCATGCCTAGGGATGGCTTAAACAGGACTGATCTGCTTTAAATTTCAGCTATTTTTTTCAGGACAACAATGTGGAGCACTTTCTTGTTTATAGGATAAACACAAGGGATGAAGGCAATCTGTGTAGCACACAGGAGTGGCTGCCAACCCATAACATTGTGCAAAATGCAAAAGCTCCATGGCTCGCTCCCTTTGGAGCTCTACACTGCAATCTTCCTGCATATTGGTTTCAGTGTAAATAACAGTTAAAACTTCAGAGCAGACAAGCTGCCAGTAAAATGCTGAAAAAAGTATTAGTCCATTTTCCTGCCTTTGCAACAAATATTAAGCAAACCAGAAGACCAGTTTCAATGTCATTCCAGCTTTAGGGGGTAAATTACAAAGGCATTATTACAAGAAATGAAAATGTATTGACTGTTATGGAAACGCACTGGTCCCTGCATGGTTAAGGTTGAAACTAGGGCTTTCAAGCAATTTAAAAAAATTAATCGAGATTAATCAAGTGATTAATCACGCTGATAAACAACAATTGAATACCATTTATTTTAAATATTTTTGGATGTTTACTATGTTTTCAAATATATTAATTTCAATTAAAACTCACAATACAAAGTGTATAGTGCTCACTATATATTTATTTTTATTACAAATATTTGCACTGTAAAAATCAAAAAATATATTTTTCAATTACCTCAGACAAGTACTGTAGTGCAATCTCTTTATCATGAAAGTTGAACTGACAAATGTAGAATTATATACAGAAAAAAACTGCATTCAAAATAAAACAATGTAAAATTTTTGAGCCTACAAATCCACTCAGTCGTACTTCGTGGTCAGCTAATCGCTCAGATAAACATAGTTGGTTACAATTTACAAGAGATAATACTGCATGCTTCTTGTTTACAATGTCACCTGAAAGTGAGAACAGGTGTTCGCATGGCACTATTATATGTGGTGTTGCGAGATATTTATGTGCCAGATGAGCTAAAGGTTCATATGTCCCGTCATGCTTCAACCACCATTCCAGAGGACATGCTTCCATGCTGATGATAGGTTTTGCTTGATCATGGTCCAAAGCAGTGTGGACTGACACATGTTCATTTTCATCATCTGAGTCAGATGCCATTAGCAGAAGGTTCATTTTCTTTTTTGGTGGTTTGGGTTCTGTACTTTCTGCATCAGAATGTTGCTCTTCTAAGACTTCTAAAAGTATGCTCCACAGCTTGTCCCTCTCAGATTTTGGATGGCATTTCATATTCTTACACCTTGGGTCGAGAGCTGCAGCTATTTTTAGAAATCTCACATCGGTACCATCTTTGTGTTTGGTCAAATCTGCTGTGAAAGTGTTCTTAAAATGAACATGTGCTGGGTCATCATCAGCGACTGTTATAACAGGAAATATACACAGAATGCCAGTAGAACAGAGCAGGAGGCATACAATTCTCCTCCTAAAGAATACAGTCACACATTTAATTCACCTTTTTTAATGAGCATCATCAGCATGTCCTCTGGAATGGTGGCAGAAGCATGGAAGGAGCATATGAATGTTTAGCGTATCTGGCATGTAAATACCTTGCAACGCCAGCTACACAAGTGCCATGCAAATGCCTGTTCTCACTTTCAGGTGGCATTGTAAATAAGAAGCTGACAGCAGTACATCCCATCAATGTAAACAAACTTGTTTGTCTCACCGATTGGCAGAATAAGTAGTAGGACTGAGTGGACTTGTAGGCTCTAAAGTTTTACACTGTTTTGTTTTTGAATGCAGTTATGTAATTAAAAATATGCATTTGTAAGTTACACTTTCAGGATAAATAAATTGCACTTCAGTACTTGTATGAAGTGAACTGAAAAATACTATTTCTTTTGTTTGTCATTTTTACTGTGCATATATTTGTAATAAAAATAATAATATAACGTGAGCACTGTGCACTTTGTAGTCTGTGTTGTAATTGAAATCAATAATGAAAATGTAGAAAAAAATCCAAAAATATTTAATAAATTTCAATTGTGTTCAATTCTAGTGTTATACGTGTGATTAATCATGATTAATTTTTTTAAATCGTGATTAATTTTTTTGAGTTAATTGCATGAGTTAACTCTGATTAACTGACAGCCCTATTTGAAACAGCTCCCCAGAAGCCTGATTTTTTCAGCTTCACCAAACCAAACCTATCCTTCTGAAATGTCACGTGCCACATCTCATCCCAGGTTAGATTTTTTTTCCTGGGCAAGTCTGGAAAAAGCCTTACAAGGAGTTTTAAAGATATGAGGCTAGATACTTAGCTGGTTTCAATAACTGCAGCTCAGCTGAAGCCCATTGCACTATACCAATTGACAATAGCTGACAATGTGACTGATGTTGTTTCCCAGATTTCAATGTTCATCATTTTAAGTATTTTCTGATTGTTTCTTGGGATCCTTGTATTTCAAATTCTGTGCTTTAAAACAGATATGCTAGAGTGGTGTTTTTTTTAAATTAAATATTACAGACAAGTATGCTTCAGAAACAAGGAAGCTCTAGAAAGATGTATATGTAAATATCCCTAGAGTCCTCCACACTGAAAAAGTCCAGGGCTTAGCATTGCAAAATACAAAACATTAAGCGGAGAAGTTAGAATGGTAATTCACTGCAGTGCTAATAAATGAAAGGCACAAGCCTTGAATACCATAGAGTGAGGGAGGTAGTGGAACAGTAACAGCCAGCCCAAGAATCCATGAGTTGTCCTAGGTCACAGGGCAGAATGGTTTTTGGGAAGTGGGGAAAATGTATTTAGCATAACTCCTGACAGCTACTCTCAAAGAGTATTCCCCCTCCTGCCCAATTGTGATGGCAGTGTATACCTAGGGTAGTGCACATTTGGGTAAACCCTTAGCTTCACTGGCATGATTTTACATTTGCCACCAACATGCTAGAATGGAAGAACAACGAGCATGTGCAAAGGAATGCTACTACACAGCCAGCAATCAAGTGGGTGTCAAAAGCTTTGGTGGTGCAATAAGATTGTCAGTGATCAACATAAAGTGAATATTCAGCCAGACCACCTTAAGCCCCTTGCCAGAGACTGATCAAGATGGTGCTCAATCTACAAGAAATTTATAGCCCTTTGGTATTTGCCATAAAGACAAGGATGAGCTTCACTGGCTCTATTAGCCTGGTCCCTACCTTCAACAGAATGAAGTTGGAATCCAGACAGTGGCGGTGCTGTTACTACAGCCTGATATTTCCATCTGAAAGCACAGCATTTTGCCCAAAAGGGAAAGAATAAACTAAATCTAAAGGCTCACGTCACACAGGATAAACCAGGTAGTATCAGACATGTTAACACATATGCACATACCAGATACACATGGACAGAGTTACAGTTTTCACTGTACATACATACAAACTTTGCTCTCATTTAAATCTGTGTAACCACACATGGCACAGAGCTCCCTGGTTACTGAGAGCAGAATTTGGCCTTCAGTCTTAAGGTACTATAGGATTGGCACACAAATATTATTTGCTGCTGAGCAGATTACCCAGTATGCTGTAACTGTAACTGCACCACATTTTTGGCTTTTGCTTTCCTGCCAGGATGTCTCTGCTCTCTGTTCTCCCAGCATGAGGCAGTGGAGCTTGTGTGCATGTATACAGAGTGTTGTGCTGAATGGGGCACTGAGCAGGTATAACAAAGGCCAATGCAGTTCAGCTAAAAAGAAACTGAAATACGTTTTAAAGGGAACGTTTAAATCTTGTTTGGTTTCCAGGGTCATGATGATTAAGTACAATCAGTGTTAGATAAGAACACATAGGACAACAAGATCAATAGCCTTTTATTATATAGTGAGCAGGATTCACCTCTGGTTTAAGCTGGCTTCTAGTGGTGTAAGCTAGGGAACAGGGCCTGTGGCAGTGGAGAGAAAACGGGACAAGTACTGGTGCTGGTCACAATGGTACACAGGCCCTACTGATTCATGGCAGCCTCCACAGGCTGGGCTTCTGTGCAGTTCCTGGAGGATATTAAAAATGCCGTCTCCTGTCAGAAATGCCATGCGAATGGGACAGTGGAAATACTGCATGTCATCCTCCGGGTGTGAAATATGCCCCGTTAAAGTGGGAGGTCTTGGTTTAGGAAGGTGCAATTTGGCACTGCTTGTGCCAGGCAGAGTGTGTCTAATGCTGCAGGGGCAAGCAGGGCACTGCTCAGATATATCGTGATCAAAAAGCCGTTGTGCTTAGAGCCTACATTTTAGGTGCAGAGCTCAAATCTTGAACCACCTGATCCTGGGATCAAGGGGGAGCAGTGGGTCAGAATACATTGTTCACCTTAAAACCACAGTTAGGTCACGGAGTGAAGGTAAGTTTTTGGTGCTTTCATCTTTTGTGTCTCTGTTTACAAAGCCACCACGCACTTTGGTACAGCAGCTTGGGGCTGTAAAAGCTGTTGTGTTCCAGCTCATAAATTGGGGTAAGATGGTAGTGCTGTGTGATGAGGCTTGCAAAATGCCTGCCCAGACTATGCCTGACTCAAAGCATTCATCCCTCACTTTTATGAACACTAAATTCATCACCTGCCCCCTTCCCAACCTTTATTGTGCAAAGGAAACCACTGATTTCATACTGCAGAGTCAGAAATGCGTGGCCAGATAATCTCTGTTCCTGAAGATGTATTACAGTGAAGCAAAATCATCTCTGAGCTGAGGGTCACATTTCTCCATTACAAGATTCCTCACGCCATTGAGAACCAAATGAGTTTCTGGCCCATGCATTCCTGCTGTATCTCATTTTTACTACAGTTCATGTAAATTATTAACATCAGTAATGATAGAAATCTTTCACATGTTAAATAAAAGAACTTCCACATCATTTCAATTAGTCTGCATTATTTTGTCCCGTGACCCTCATTTTGGAACATGCACACTGCAAAAGCTACCGCTCCCCAATCCCACCTTGAGACTCTTCTCAGGGCTGGCATATACTGGATTGGCATGGTGCCACCTCCTTGGTGAGCAGAAAGTGCAGAGGGCCTCTTGCCCCAATGCTCTAGTCATGCTTTCCCTACTCCAGGCAGGAGTATTGTCGATCAAACTGAAGCACAGCAGATTTAGATTAAATCTCAGAAAAAAACTAGGAAGCAAGAACACTAGGACAATGGAATGGGCTGCCTCTGGGAGTTTGTGGAAGCTCCTTCATTGTAGGTTTTCAAAACGAGGCAGGATAGTCATCTGTTGGATGATTTAGACACAACAAATCCTGTATCTCGGCTGGGGGTTTGACTAAATGACCCTTGCAGTCTCTTCTAACCCTGTGGTTCTATGATTCTGCAATGCAGATAACCTTGCATGGAGCCTCTGCCAATGGGTCAATTTTACCCTATTAAGGCTGAGAGAGAAGCCAGTAGGAACCTGGAAGCTGATAAGCTGACACCTTCTCTACTCTACCAGGTTAGGCCTCTTTTGGGCACATTGAGGAACTAGTCAAGGGTCTACTAACACATCAACCTTACATGTGAATTCTTTGTTATGCTTGGCTTGCTCACTGACTTAATGTTCTTCAATGAATTTTGGGGCTGGTGACGCTCTTTTGCTGTTTGACAAGGTAATGGACAATACAATGTTAAAAAATTGCTAACAAACTGAACTTTGTAGTTACATAGATCTCTGGGGGCTGAAGCCTGTGCTGCTTCTGCACTCTGAGCCAGGAGCAAAAACAAGAGACCCAATTCTCTGGCATGCTGTACTCCATTGGCGTGTGTCAGGCAGCACAAAGTGGTCAGTGACTATTCATAACTCTCCATCTGGAGATGACCCACAGCATGGACAAGTCCCCAGTAAACATGCAGCTAATGCAGCCAGCTCTCCTGCAGATCGTGGCATAGCAGCTGAGAAGATAAGTATCTGGAACTCAATGTGCTCCAGTTATCACCATTTAAAGGATGCTCCCTTAAGTTCTGGCCACCAGCTAACAAAAGTCAGAGCAGCCCTCAATCTGCTTTAAACTCTATTTGGGCCAGCACTGGGGCAGAAAACCAGAGAGTCCTAACCCGTTATTTGACAGCTGTACTCAACAGAAACTTAGTGCAGCAGTGAATCTGTCCCAAAGTGGGTCTGAAATGTGCCAGGAGTGCAAAACTGGACTCATAGTTTGTAGAGTTTTCATTATGCAAACAATTGAAATGACCCTAATTGGCTAATTATGCATGGTGTGTTTTGCTGGTATAACATTATTGCACATGTTTATTAATAGGTCATCATATCTGTTTTCACTTTGCATAACTGACCAACACAAGCCATCTAGAATATGGGAATTTGCTAGAATAAAGCATAATAAAAACCCCAGAAACAGCATCTGTAACTAAAATATCTCAGCCATTTCAATGGTTTATTTTTTATTTCAAATGTGATGACCCTTTATTTTGGAAACTCAGTGCCTGTCAGGTTAAGGATATTTTCTCCTCCCCCTCTCGTTCCCCCCTTTCCGTCTCAAATTGAAGGGGAAAAAAGATTTAGAGGGCCAATCCTTTCTCAAGAGACATAAACTAAACTGACAAAAACCACTGTTATATCAAAATGAGTGTCTATATATAGGAGGGGGAAAAATATACTGGTATAACTAAATCGGTTTAAATTTATACCTTAGGTTGTATTGAAATAATATATACAGAGACAATATATACAGAGAACATATAACAACAGTGAGGGATCTGGAAGCAGAACAAGGAGCTGAGATATATTGGCTGATATCATCACTAATAATGACATCTAACATTCTTCACGCCACCATCTAGTGATGGAACAACACGGTGATTAACATAGTGAATTTGGCTTATCACTCTTGGGGCTTGTCCAGACAGGGAAGTTAATTTGGATTAAGGTAAAATATGGATTTAAAGCAGATTAGTTATTCTTGATTAAGAAACTGTGTGGGCACTTGAATGTCAGAAGAAGGCACTCATATGCCAGAAAGAGCACTCACACAGGGAGTTAATCAGAAATAGTTAATCAGGAATAACTTTCCATGGAGACAAACCTGAAGAAAAACATTGAGGGAAACTCAAGTCCCTCCCTGAAGCATACATATCTTCATGAGACCAGAACTGTCCTGGCTCACTGCGTGGTGTGAAACAAAGATAACGATCTGCAAGAGCGGTTTTTGTTACATTATTATGGGCAGAATTATTTTGTATGTATTGAAATATTTAAAAATAACCCAAACGCATAAATCCCACTGACCTCTTTGCCATTATGTAGTCCCAACTAATAATTCAGCCAAATAATATTCAAATACAGGTATTGCATGTATGAAGGGCAGATAATGGAGATAAACAAAAAACATAAATAAGTCTAAACACAGTTCATTTCAGAGCTCTCTATATTTGATCTTTAGCAGATTCTTCTTGTTTTACCACAGTAAAGTTATTTGCCTCATGAGATGTCCTTAATATATACACACTTCTAGCATAATATGCTCAAGTGTGTCTGGATAAGGCAGAACTGCAGATTCCAAGTTGCTTTTTGACTGAAGAGAAACTTTTTTTCAGTGTAGAGAGTGCAGAATTATAATTGGCAAAAGTACCAATAAGTTACCCATTAGATTCCCATTTCCCTATCTCTTGCTACTGTCAGTAAAACATTTTCAACAGACCTTGTCTTATACTTGTAGAATTAAGAGAAGAAACATGGGAATCTTCCTGACAAATTTAAACTGCATAAATCAATCAGACAGCTAAAGTCCAAAATTATCTGAAAGCCATGTACACAATGGTGCTGGAACAATTTTTATAGTGGGGAAGCTGAAAGAGGAAACCATGTATTTGGGCTATTATTATTACTTCAAGCCAGGGGGTGCAGCAGCCTCCATAATTCTAGTACCTATGTATGTACATAACCACTTTAGGAGATTCTGCAGGCCCTTTTGGATTCCAGTGTCATCAATGTTGTGCACATTATGATGACTTGCTGTGCTCTTCACAATCTTCGTGAAGCCAGAGGTGAGCCATTTTCCCCTAAATAGAACAATGACAGTGATAGACTGCTGAACCAATACACTCAGCCTGGAAATGCACGTATTACAGCTGGAGCTCAATGCTCCCAGGCAACATGGTCGGGGATGCTTTGTGCTACCATGTTATGGACTTCCATGGCCTAATGGAAGAGGGAGAATAGTACCTTTATGAGAGAGAGAGAGAGAGAGAGTGTTTTAATGCTTGTGGGGAGGAGGGTTCAGTGCTTGGGAGTGCAGGTTTGATAGCCATGCAATGTTCTTATGGCATCACTGTCAGGTCCCATGCTGGATGCTGGGGTCAGCAGGGCACCATTCCAGTTGACCAGGTCATCATGTTCCACTGTTGTCTCTGTGTTTGGTGAAGTACTCAGCACCTGATCAAACTCCTCATGAAATGGGCATGATGTCGGCGAATTGCCCACAGTGCAGTTCTGGTGCCTGGTTTTCCAGTACTCAGTCTTGAGCCACTTAATCAGTTTCCTGCACTGGTCACCATTCTGCTAAATTCCCAATGCTGCCAGCTTCTTTGCTTGTTGATGTTATGGTCATTCCTGGTTCTAAAGTCCTTTGTTTTGTGGGCCTCACCTCAGGGATCTACCAAAATCTGTATGTCTTCCCGCCACAAAGACGCAGCATGCTTTGCAAAGGGCTTCTTCTGGTCAGTCTCCATTGCAAACACGGAAACTTCTCTGAAGGTGTGTTTGCAACTTGGTGGTCAGAAAACAATGGAAGGGTTAAATGCTGACTTGCCAAGCAGGTGCATTATAAGAAGGGTTGCTTCCCTTTCCCTGGAGTTTATTGGTGATTCTTGGGATAGACAGGACAAAGAAATTGGTCATGAGATTGTTAGGATACTTTTGGCAGACTTCCGAGACTCATATTAGGGCTGCATCTACATTGTAATCAATAAGGCTTGAACCCTAGGTTCTGGCTTGATTCAGGCTCAAACCCTCCACCTCCTGTAAAGTCCTGAGACCCTGATTCTAAGACTGAGAAATTTGTGTTTAGGCAGAAGAAGGGTTTGTGCTGAAGCTTGAGTCTGAGTCCAGGCTTACGCTGCAGTGTAGACATACCATCTGTGTCTCCTTAGCCTGCATGTGGGATCTTACGTCAGGGAAGATGTATCTATATTTTGCCCAAGTTGCCTCTTGTATCTGCTATGAGCATATTGTTGGCATATTATCTATGCTAGAGGATTTGACCATAAGTTTCCAGTTTGGCCAGTCCCCTACATACAGCACATCAGAAATGATATCAAGATACAGCTGAGCATGAAAAAAGTACTTTCGTTTGAAAAGGACATAGACATTAGTGACTGATGTTTACATCACAACATACTAGGCTCGTGTGAGATGGAGGGGGCCAGAAGGCTGAACTTTGGGTTGATGAGCTGGTCTGTGTGGGAGAAATAGTTGCTTTTATTGACAGTGCATTGGATATGCAGCATATTTTGGTGAAGTGTCATGTGCGTGCTCCAAACAGTGTCTACTGAATGGAACCCAAGCACCGTAAAGCTGAATACAAATGAAAAAGACAAAAGCATTAGGCCAAGGGTGATGTAATGTTTTAAATGTTATGTGGCTAAACACTATAGCTGGAGCACCTAGTCCTGGAACATAATGTTATTTGGCTGAACATTATAGCTGGAGCTATCCTTTCCAAATCCCAACCTACAAAGCTAACATTTCTGTTTTGATAAGACCTTTTTAATTTTAATGCAAGTTATTGGGTTCCATTTGGGTTAGGTGGAGACCATCCATCTTACATAGGCTCCTCCTTTCCCAAAATGTTCCCCAGTTACTAATAAACCTAAATTCCTTCTTCGAATACCATCATCCCACTCATTGAGACCCTGCAGTTCTGCCTGTCTAGTTGGCTTGGTGCGTTGAACTGTAAGCATTTCAGATAATACTACCATGGAGGTCCTGGAATTTTAATCTCATACCTTGTAGCCTAAATTTGGCTTCCAGGACCTTTCTTCTGCCTTTCCCTATGCCACTGTTACTTACGTGTACCACGAACACCAGCTTTTCCTCAGGACTGCACATGAGTTTGTTCAGATGTCTTGAGAGGTCTGCAACCTTTGCATGTGGCGGGCAATTCACTTTGCAGTTTTCCCAGTCATCACAAACCCAACTATCCGTATTTCTAATAATTGAATCCCACATTACTATTACCTGTCTCTTCCTAATTATTGGGGTCCCCTCTCCCAGTGAGGTATCCTCAGTGGGAGAAGATACCACAACATCATCTGGAAGGAAGGTCCAAACTATGAGACTATTTCCCTCCACTCCAGCTTGATATTCTCCTTCCCCAAGATTTTCATCCATCTTGACAGCACAGGCTATCAGACTGGGACCACGCTACTGTGTCCCACAAAGTCTTGTCTATGTACCTCTCCATCTCCCTTTGCTCCTCCACTTCAGCCACTCTGGTCTCAAGACATCATTCTCGGTCTCTGAGGACCATGAGCTGCTTGCACGAAAAACGTATATGCCACCTGCTCACAAGGCAAGTAATCATACATATTGCTTTCAGTGTAATAAAATGGCTAGCCCCCATTCTGCTGCTGAATTTCTGCCTGTGTTATTTGTACTCTTGCAGAGTCATTTGTTTGTTTGCTCTTTGGTGGCGGTGGTGGGATGTTGGGCAGGTGGTGATTATTGGCCCAAGTTTAGAGAATATTTATTAGGTATATTGGGCTCTAATGCCCCCTCTCTAAACTTCCTCAGAAAACTCCCGTTTGGTGCTCCTTTTCATTGGCTATCATTGGAGCAGACGTTTTAAACCACTTTTCTCCCTGAGTAGCCCCTTCCCGCTGGGAGCTGCGGGGGGCCATGCCCACAGATGGTCAATGTCAGCAAAATGTCTCGCGGCCTGCAATCAGATTACCCTGATGGGCCACTTGCAGCCCACAGGCCGCAGGTTGCCCATCACTTTTCTACACTGCATTATGCAAGCCTGAATCCAGCTACTCACATTCCAGATTTCCTAGCGCCCTCCCAAAATGTGGCTGTTGTAGCCCTTTGTTCATGGTGCAGTATGGGAAAAATTGATTGTCCAGAGGACAAAGAAAGTCTGCCCATGGGACTGTGGGAAACTTTTTGGTGGACTCCCAAGTCCATAAGCAATCCGTCTTTGGTGCAAAGAAAAAGTACTTGAATCCTGAGTTTTGGCTTGACTCAGGCTCAGATCCTCCACTCTGTGGGGTCCTGAAAATCTGAGTCCGAGCTGTGGGTAAGTGCTATTTGTGTGTAGATAGAAGGGGAGTTAGGCTGGAGCCTGAAGTCAGACCCCAGGCTTGCATTACAGTGTAGACATACCCTCAGAATCCTTAAAATATTTACTGATCTTGCCAGCACTAAATCTATCATCTAGCAGAACTATGATGGCTTGCATGTGAGAGTTTCATTATCATACGGCTGATTGTCCTTTGCATTAGAAATAGTACCTTGAAAATTATTAACTGCTTGGCTCCAAAATACATTGAACTGCAGGATAAATGCTTCCTTCAAGCACTATGCTAGTGTACACACTGCAGTATATAGGAACAAATTGCCCCAAATTGTAACCCTGCACTCATCTTCTGCTGAGTATCAGATGTGCTAAGGTGCATTGCAACAAAACAGCTGAGCTAAGAACACTCTGATAGATGGCTCACAAATGTCTTCCTTCTACTTGTTTTATATCTCAGTCTCAATGTTATGTTGCCACTAAGATCTGCTGTTAGGATATGGTTCAGTATTAACTTTCATCTAGGTTGCTTCCTAAAATACTATGCTGCCCTCTAGAGTTTGAATAATATAGTAGATCTCTTTAAAAACAAAGACTCGGGGGTAAGGAGGGTGTATGTCACTGTTTGAGGAGATTCATATTTGAATGATGTGAGCAGTTTACGGGTGAGATTTTCAAAGCTGCCTATGCAATTTGGATGCCCAGATAAAGAGGCATTATAGTTTTGTGCTTCCATATAAAAAACCTTTACTGTGGGAATGGGAGCAAAGTGTTACATATCTCTGCTATTATGGTGTTAACATACAACACGGATAAGAGCCCAATCCTGCCCTGGCTAACACTGGCTAATGCTGAGTTGCATCCTCTGCTCCAGGGATGTTGCTATCAAAAAGTTCCTTCCAACAATTGTGTCTCCAGGGGTAGGAAGAATTGATTTACAAGGAGAAGTTAAAAAAATTAAAAAGAACAGGAGTACTTGTGGCACCTTAGAGACTAACAAATTTATTTCAGCATAAGCTTTCGTGGGCTACAGCTCACTTCTTTGGATACATGGAATGGAACACACAGACAGGAGATATTTATACATACAGAGAACATGAAAAGGTGGAAATATGCTGTCATAGCTTTCCTTCTCAGATCTGAACCTTAGAGGTCAGAAAATGAGATGCTAGCATGAAACCTCCAAGCTTAATTACCAGCTTAGATCTGATAGCGCTGCCACCAGCCAGGAATTTCAGTGCCTGGCTCACTCTGGTCTCCCCAAACCCTTCCCTGGGGGACCCCAAGACTCAGATGCCCTGAGTCTCACAACAAAGGGAAATAACCCCCTCCCCTTGTCTCCTCGTTACTTCCTCCCTGGAAGACCCTGGAAGATCACCCTGTTTCAATTCCTCCCACCAATTCCCTGGTGAGCTGCAGACTCAATCTCCTTGAGCCCCAACTAGAAAAAAAATCCAACAAGTTTTAAAAAGAAAGCTTTATATAAAAAGAAAGAAAAAGACATAAAAATGGTCTCTGTATCAAGGTGACAATATACAGGGTTATTGGCTTAAAAGAAAAAAATGAATAAACAGCCTTATCCAAAAAGAAATACAATTTAAAACATTCCAGCAACTACACACATGTAAATACAAAAAAAACAATATAAGCCTATTGTCTTTCTACCTTTGTACTCACAACTTGGAAACAGAAGATTAGAAAGCCTGGAGATAGAGTGATCCCCTCAGAGACTAGAGAGCAACAGAGCAAGACAAAAGAACACACACCCAAACTTCCCTCCCTTGAGATTTGAAAAATCCGGTTTCCTGATTGGTCCTCTGGTCAGGTGTCAGTTCTCTGCTTGTAAGCCCTTTGCAGGTGAAAGAACATTAACCCTTAACTATCTGTTTATGACATATGCATACCAGCTGGAAGAGTCCAATCAAGTGAGATGAGCTCTCATCAGTAGAAGGAAAAAAAACCTTTGAAGTGATAATTGAGATGCCCCATAGAAGGGGTGAGGAGAACTTAAGTTAGGCTAAACAATTACTAAATGGGATAAAATAACTGACTGCAAGTGTTTGAAGAGGATAAACACAGAAGAAAGAGAGAAATTGCTTTTGGTACTACTGGGAATACTAGGGCAATATTAAAAAGAGAGCTGATTATCAGAAACCTAATATTTAACTCAGTGCAATAGTCTCTCTTAAATGAATTGTTTAAGATCAGACTGGACAAACAGTGGTGGTGATGCACTAGTAGAGAGATGGACTAGGAAGTCACCTAATAACTCTTTCCATCTGTAGCTTCTATGAGTCAATAATTTACTCTTCAGGTTACAGTGTGATGCTGTCATATCTGCAGACAAACCTATCGCAGAAGAGGAGTCACTTAGGTCCAAGTTGGCAAAAATAGTCACCTTTTTTGGATGTCACCCTTTTTGGATGTCAAACCTAGGGCCTGACTGTGCACAGATTCTGAAGACCTGCAGCTCCTGCCAACTTCAAATTGAGTTGTGATTGCATAACACCCTTGGGTCCTGATTTTCCTTTGAGACAAGTTTTATATTTGTGGTAGCTTTACTAACTTCACTGGAGATATTCTTGACTCTCATGTACTTGTGTAATTAGAATCAGGATTGAAGTGTCTCAAAACTGGGAACATGCCATATTTAAGGTGAAATTTGGATTTTAGTCTCTGTCCGTGATGGGGAAACTTTTTTTCTGCAGCAAATGCTCATTAGTTGGTCCCTGAGTCAGTATTAATGGAGTCTTAATGGTAAATGCAGACAAGTAATGAAACAAAACAAGCGTCACTACAAAATCAAGTCTTCATAATCTATTCTGCATCACTCTAAGCCTTTGGATTTGAAAGGGCATGTGTGGAAACTTCTGGAAACCCCCCTCATCCAACCCCTGAATATTGACCAAGGCATTCCAAAGGGACCCTAAAGATGGAGATTGACAACAGCTGGAGGGAAATGTAAAATATGCTAACTGTGATTTCCTGTTGAGAACAACTTGTCAGAGCTCCTACTGGCTTGACTAAAGGTAAGGCTTCCTTTTAGTTCATCTGTATTTTGCTGCCTGTGGGCCACAAGAATTCAAACCTCAGCTATGTTAATAATAAGTAGGATCCACAGTTAGTCAAAGTGATCGGTTGAACCTGCTGTAGTCTAGCCAGCATATTTGGCAAACACCACTTAGTAGGCCAAAGGGGGCAGGATTGATTGGGTAGTTGCAATAGCAAGACCAAAAGACTCCTGAATGCCAGCCTTTGAACTAAGCCCCTTCCTCTCCAGCTACTCAAACAAGGATCACGATTTCCAAAACTTCATCTCTGCCCACCAGTCCTGGGGTCTGATTATTGTATCTCTGCTAGGTCTATAACCAGAGAATGACTAACCTGGACGCCCACCTGAAGGACTTAGGGAGACCATTGGGCTTATTGTGCATAAGGCAAGGAGTGTCCTGTTTTACTCTTAAAATCATATAAACCTCTGTTTTGGCTCTTTGGCACACTTTAAATCTAATCTTCCCAGCACCTTATAGCCTTGCCTGAAAACATTGTTGAATAGGCAGTAAGTCATACATGTGAAAGAAAGGTTGGTGTAATGATTAGGGCAGTGGTTCTCAACCCAGGGTACATGTACCCCTCGGGATACTCAGAGGTCTTCCAGGGAGCACATCAACTCATTATGATATTTCCCTAGTTTTACAACAGGCTACCTAAAAGCACAAGCAGAGTCAGTAAAAACTAAAATTTCATAGACAATGATTTGTTTATACTGCTCTGTATATTATTATCATAAGCATAAGTCCCAATTCTGAACCTTAGCGTCCAAAATGTGGGTGCCTGCATGAACCCTCAAAGCTTAATTACCAGCTTAGATCTGATAGCTCTGCCACCAGCCAGAATTCCCAGTGTCTGGTGCACTCTGGTCTCCCAAAACTTCCTGGGGACACCAAGACTCAGATGCCCTGAGTCTACAACAAAGGGAAATAACCCCTCCCTGTCTCCTCTTTATTTCCTCCCCAGGCTTCCCCTCCCTGGATGGTCCTGGATGATCCCCCTATTTCAATTCCTTGAAATGCAAAACAGAGAGATCCAGTTTCTTTCACCCTCAGTCAGAGTTCCTGCAAAGGTAAGCTTTGCAACTCTGACACAAAGAGATTTTCCCTTCCCCCGTTTCTTCCTCCCACCAATTCCCTTGGTGAGTTCTAACTAGGAAAAAATCCAACAGGTCTTAAAAGAAAGCTTTATATAAAAAGAAAGAAAAAGACTATAAAATGTCTCTGTATCAAGATGACAATATACAGGGTCAATTGCTTAAAAGAAAAATGAATAAACAGCCTTATCCAAAAAGATATACAATTTAAAACATTCCAGCAACACTACACATATGTAAATACATAAAAAAACAATATAAGCCTATTGTTTTTCTACCTTTGTACTCACAACTTGGAAACTGAAGATTAGAAACCTGGAGATAGAATCACTCTCATAGCCGAGAGAGCAACAGACAGAACAAACAACACACACCCCAAAAATTCCCTCCCTGAGCTTTGAAAAATCCGGTTTCCTGATTGGTCCTCTGGTCAGGTGTTTGGTTCCCTTGGTTAACCCTTTACAGGTAAAAGAAACATTAACCCTTAGCTATCTGTTTATGACAATTATACACCAAAAAAAGCACTTTTTCAGTAATAGTGTGCTGTGATACCTTTGTATTTTTATGTCGGATTCTGTAAATTTTTAAGTGAGGTGAAACTTGGGAGTACACAAGACAAATCAGACTCTTGAAAGGGGTACAGTAGTCTGGAAAGGTTGAGAGCCACTGAGTTAGGGCACTAGCCTAGAACTTAGAAGAGATGGGTTTAATTCTCTGCTCTGCTACAGACATTCTGGGTGATCGTGAGAAAGTTACTTAGCTTCTCTGTGCCTTAGCTTCCCACTCATACAAATGGGGATAATAATGCTTCTCTGCATCACAGGGGTGTTGTGAGATGAAATATACTAAAGACTATGAAGTGTTCTGTGATCTACTGATGAAAAGCGCTACATAAGAGCTTGGTAATATTAATTTTCCCCGGGTAAATATAGATGATCCTTCATTGGCCTTTGTTTAGTCTATATTTGCAGATTTCCAGATATACAACATTATAATTCTTGACATTTATAGCCTAATATGTAGCCATTCTGTGTATAATGCTTGTCACGTATAAAGAGTAAAACAACAAAGCAGGAAGCATAAACTGAATGGGAGTGAATTAAAAGTGTATGTAGATGGATGTGAAAAAGAACTTCCAAGTGCACGGCTTGCCTGTTTGATATCTGAACAGTTACACTGAATACATGAAATCTCAAATGATTAAATGGATATTTTCAGCTGAGGGTGTGCAGGGAAGGCCAGCAACCCTGGATGGAAACTAGAAGAGCTTGAGAGACTTTTATTTCAAGTAGAGAATAATGGATTTGGAAATAATTTAAGAGGCAAGACTGTTGATGCAGACACACAAGGTTGTTCATGGAAATCGGATCTGACTTGCACGCTCTACTAAATAGAATTTGCATGACAAGTAAATGTAATTGACTGAAATTACACCACTTTCCCTAATGTATAATAATAGTCAAAGCTCCTTTCACCTAGCACCATGCAGCTGCAGCCCCTTTTCTGCTCTGATACAACTTGCTTCCATCCTCACATCCCTTGTGCCCTTAAATTTTTTCTTCTTCAAGGAGGCCTCTAATCTTATTATCCTAAAATGCTAATGCACTAACAAATAATGACTAGGACAACAAGACGTGTTTAACCTCTCCTGTATTGCCTTTTCCATAACCTCCACTTCCACTGTATATTAACTATTTAGATTGCAAGCTTTTGGGGATGAGATTTTACTCTTTTTTTCTGTCTCCAAACCATTTAGCACACTTGGTGCCCTATAAATAATCAATATAATCAACCAGTCTTGCTATATTGTAGGTAAAAAGAAACAAACAGACAGCTGGCATGCACAGAAGCCCAAGAGTGCACCTCAGCAGGGAGATGCTGCTTCCATACACGGCAGGGAATCAGGCAATCAGTATGCAGTACATCAGAATCAGCAAGCTATAATATGTACATAGCAGCTATTCCATTAATGCTGGAGAATCTCTATTTCTCCCACACAATGCTTCTCCCTGGTCATGTCCCCAGGTTGGCCACTGCATCCCATAGGTCCTGTGGCTATCCATAATTCTTCTTCCCTGATGTTTTCATAAATAGAGTAAGCAGTGAAGCACTCCAAGGTATTGTTTTTATGGGCCCATTCCTGTGCACATATGGCTGTAGAAGGATTCCAGCTTGGTTCCTCAAAATGCACTCCAGGCACCTATTAACAATCCCATTAAATGTGCCTCGATAAACCATACTTAAGAATAAGATTTTGAAGACATACAAAAGCTTGCTGTTGCCACACATCTTCCTATGAATTAAAAATAATTGTATTAGACTATTCAAACACACGCAGATAGGAATATGTAATAGTATAAGATTCAATACACATCTAGTAGATAGAACACTGGACTGGGTTTCCAGGAGAACTGGGTTCTATAATCATGGTAAAGATCCTGTCCAGGCTGCAGACGCACAGCAGCATGCAGAAGGGAAGCACCCTGCTGCTAGGCACTCGTTGCATGCGCCTTGGTCTTGTACTACACCAATGGAAGTTATGTTGCTGTAAAATATTTTAAGATTATGTGTTCTTTATTTAATTTGCTATATATTTTACTTCTCAAATTCCAAGTCCTTTCTCCTTTCCCACTATTTTATAATGAATGTAACACCTTGCACACCAGCACTGGGTAATCCAAGAAATCAAAACCCACTCTGCCTTCTGACTGTTAGTAGATTCACAATTGCTTTTTTTGGGTGGGTATCATTTATGTCTTGGAGGTTTCCCGTGAGAGGTACCTAACGTTTAAAATCTAAACCAGCAATAACTTAAATCTAGGCCACATTCTTTACAGAGACACTTTTCAGAATATATAACAAATATATAACAAAAAGTGATTAACCCTACAGTAATAAGCCCATTTGCTTACCCAATGTACGGACCAAATAAACCACATTTAATTGAAGAGTTAGATTAGATAATGAGTAATGAACCCCTTTTCAATTTAAAATTCTAAGCATCATTATAAACAAAAGTTAGAGGAAGAGAAAAGGCTTTAAAATTTAAAATGCCTAGACTTGATGTCAGGACTTTCTCTTTAAATGTTAAAATGAATCTTTATTTTTCAGTTGACGAATCATCTTGGGCTGATCTTTTGAAGGTCAGAGTGGGGAGGAACAGGCTTTAATGGAGTGTTTTGGTAACAATCATATCGGTAAGAACTGGAAAACAGAACAGACTGAACTTCTATACACATTACATCAGGCCTATTGTAGAGATAAGACGTTTGCTAAACTTCTCAGAATCAGCTGACCCCACAAGTCATCTCCTTCTGATGGAACTGTTTCCTGCTAGGACTGGATAGTGGAGCAGTATATTATGTTGCCCAAAATACTAAAACTATGAAGTGAGGCTCTCTTTATTTTGTGTAAATAAGCACATGAGATTTCTCCACTTGAAGGGCAAAAAGGTTGTTTGCATATGCAGACAGTGGAAAGTACCCGTTGACTAGTCCTAGAGACATTTGATATTACTGCACTGAAAATTTTTTTTGAGATACGTGCATGTATTGTGTTGGTAAGTGCAAAAAATAAAACATTCCAGTGTTTCCAGCCAGCTACTGTACCCAGGCTGAATGCACTGTAGTTGGGTTTTGATATTTAAATAAGCTCCTTCCCTAACTGTAAAAGAAAACACAAAGTTTCTAAATCTAAAACAATGAATTTCACAAATTCTGGAAACTTAAAGTCAATGTTAGCCTGGCAACTGGTGCTGTCCAGTCCCAATAAACCTGGTGCTTCATAATTTAGGATAAGGGAGCTTAGTATTGTGCAGGAAAATGGGCTTATTTGGGTATTTCACGTGCAAAAAATAACTTTACTTGATTCTCCAACATCATCTCTTGCTACAGAGCCTGGGGGCAGCTTTAGAGAAGATGGTAGAATGTTAGAACACCTAACAATAAGAGAACATGAAGAAAGTGAGATAAATTATTGAACAGTGAATTACAGTTCTTGACTGGGCTTCAGCTAGCAGGATAATTTAGATTAGTGACACTTTGTTGTGCAATATTTAAAACTATTAAAAATAATGTTTTACCCTCCAGAATTTTTTATGTAAAAATCAGATATAAATAGATTGTAAATGCAGGAGGCGCTATTATGATCATCTAGTCTGACATCATATTAATCATCATAGACTCCAAGAAGTTAATAATATTACTAATAGTGAAAGCTGTTAACAATACTACCACCACTCCAAACAAGAAAACAAAATACAACAAAAGCCAAACAAACCCAAGGGGCAAGGAAATTTCTTACAAAGAGAAATGTAACTTATTCTATGTCTTCAACATGCGCAATGGAACACATTAAAATGAGACTATTCTCTGCTTAATAAACATGCAAGGCATCCTTTGATGTGAAAAGGAATTAAATACATGTAACAGAGGGAAACTCCCCAAAGAGCAGCACCTGTTTGTGGATAATTGTGGAAGTCATCTGGCATATTTCACACTTAACTAAAATTTCCTTTTCTTCAGTTGGTTTTGTGGCACAACTTGAAATCTATCTTGGGAAAGCAAAATATAGTTTATTGTCTAAAATATGGCCAGGTGGACAAAAACAATGCACAGATATAACCTAGCCTGCTGCTGTTGAAATCAATGGCTGTTCTCTATGTGTGATGATAGCAGGCCTTGGCCCTTATGCAGTGGAGTAGTTTAGTAATGAGCACATGGGCTCAAATACAAGTGGTTTGTGGATCATTGAATTTGGGAGCTGCAAATGCGCTCAGTCATGTGAGTAGTCAACACATGATGGAGACCTGTTTTTTAAAAAAAAATTCCTCCTGTTTATATTTAAATAGAATAAGCAAAAAATGTGTTCAGGCCTGAATAAATTCATTGTTAGATTACATTCTGTTGTCATTTTTTTAGTTAAGAGCACAAGAAAGAACACAAATAAAGCTGTTACATCTCAAAACAGATTAGCTTCCTGACCAGTGTCAGTAATTTTCCTGTCAAGTAAAAATCTTGTATACCTTTTAAAATTAACTTCATTATTAGGATATCTCCTAGAAATGCTGACATGTGATTATCTGTACCATCAAAAATGGGAATGCAATACCTAAATTTATTTGAAAGTCCATCAAAATGATGTCAAAATATTGATTAGTTAAAAAATACATACTACTTATCCATTTTAAAAAAAACAACTATAGGTACATTTCTCTTTGTAAGAAATTTCTTTGCCCCTTGGGCTTGTTTGGTTTTTGGTTTTTTTGTGTAATGGTGGTGGTGTTAACTACTTTCACATTATGTTTGCCATAGACTAGTTTTGGTGAATTTTATTAGTTCTTGAAGTCAGTGATTAATGTGAGGCAGATTTTCCCAGAAAATATATTCTAAGAAGAGCTGAGCTCGTCATAGTAAATTATATTGCAGAAAAACAAGAGCAAGCAAAATGTATATTTAATATAGCTCTATATCTATCATTATATATTGCAAATGCTTCCTTCTATTTATGGAAATAATAATAATGCATAATAATAATTCATAAAAATCAGCTCTGTATACCATGAGTGTGTTAGAGTAGCAGGTGTCAGTTTGGCAAACAAACTAACAGACTGGCCTGAAATGTAAGAGATTTATTGGAAAAGAAATTTCCAAATGAACTTGAGTCATCTCTAAGTAAAAATCTGCTTTCCTTGGGATCTGAAATCAATTAATCTATTTTGGCTATTGTAGTGACTTTTGGTTACTAGATAGAACTAAGGAAGACAACATGAAATACGTGAAAGAAATGTCTGAAGCGGAAGATTAAATGCACACAGCCAAGTTTGCACTTGGACATAGGTATGTGGGGCTCTCACTGATCTCAGTGAGAGATGTGTACTTGCATGTGGGGTAGATTTCAGCCCATCATCTATTAGTTATTTTCTTTTTGTGTGTGTGTCTTACTGTCACGAGGCTATGCTGAGAAGTACAAAAGGGAAGTGTGTTCTGTGCAACGACAACCACAGCAGGCTAAATTCAGTGATCAGTTACATTTGGCCAGCATCACTGAAATGAATGGTTTAACAGAGGGTTAACGGGCAGAATATGGCCAATTCATGTTAGGGTCTAAAGCAATGTACATTGAAATAAATGGGAGTCTTTCCACCAAAGATAGATCAACCTCTTAAAACTGAAAACAGGAAGTGAAATTGATTGTATTCTTTTCTGAAGCTATAGAGCTTCTGAAACCTTCCTATTCTTTTCAGACAGCTTCTGAGAGATTGCACGCTTTTCATACGCTAAAGAGCTTCTATGTTCTTCTGAAGCAAACATAAGTTACTAACTGCCACCTTCTTCTCCAAACAGAGGGAACAGAATGATAAACTATTAAATCCTTCACCTTGTGTTTTTTTTATTTTAGTCCTTCCAATATGTATTGTTTCCCCTAAACAAACTTAGCACTGGATCCAACTTCCTTTGTTTTCAATGGAACTTGGATCAGGCTCTTACTGTTTTCTATTGGAATTGTAAGGAATGGAGGAGGAGGTTTGTTTTAAATTATATTACTTTCCAATAGCTAAAGAAATTTAAAAAAAATTAAGAAAAAATCTATATTTGACCATTATGATTTGAGACAATTATACAGCCTCATTACATTGTCAAAATTTTAACAACACAAAATTTAATAGGCATAACTTCCTAGACAAACAGGATTTTTCTATCCTCAGTGCAAAAATCACTAATGTATGGAATTCTTTTACACTTGCCTTCCTTCTGACTAATCAATCACTAATTACATTTTCTCTTTCTAGTTATAAAGATTTCCCCAATTGCTTTAAAAAGTCTTATTTTTGGACAAAAACTGCACTTTGTAAAGCAACTATTTCCTTTTATTCACAGTGATTATTAAACTGATATCTAAGTGTACTGCCTGGGATCTGTGGCAAAAATCCCTTCCACATTATAAGGAGCTGCATGTGTAAGACCAAAGAACTATATGGCCATGAATTTTTAAAGTCACCCGAAAACTGTGTCACATATATAAGAAAATTAACTAAAGGTAAAGGTAATTTTGATGCACAGATGCATCACAGCATTCTCTTCCAACTGAGAATTTCAAAGCATTTTACAAACACCAGTGCAGTAAGCCATTCAATACCCCTATTAGATAGGTAGGTATCACCATAATTTGCGACACAGAGAAATTATGTGACTCGCCAAACATCTCATAGGAAGCCATTGTTGAAGCTGACAGCAGAGTATTAATCTCCTAACTCCCAATTCTATTCTTTTATTGCAAGGCAATTCTTCCACAGGTACTATTAATGAATATAGATAGAAGTTTTGTATGCATCCAGAGAAGGTCAGACCCTCTGTTATCAAACTAAAGCCTGTACGGACTGTGGATGCATTCCATTAGACTCTCTCAACATGCTTCACACGTATAGCTAAATATGCTAACCAGAATTAATACCCATAATGAGCCAATTTTTAAAAATATATCTGATTTATTTAGTAAAGTTTTCTGAAAACATTTTTAAAAATGTTAATTATGGACATGAAATATTAATTTTAAAAAGACAAAGCAAACATTTGGTTTAAAATGTTCCTTAATGCATTTTTCTTCTGCAGAATATGCATTTAAGTATTTATTTTTCAAACATCATTGTTCCATGCAACTCAGTTGGCTAGTATAGACACTCACAGTACTGCACATAATGGAAATGTGTTATAGGGAAGGAAACTTCCAAGGCCAAGAGTTTCAAATGAGGCTACTGATTTTAGGTGTCCAATTTGAGATACATTAAAGGGGCCTGATTTTCAAAGAGTGATAAGCATCCATCTTCTGATAATAGGCTACATTTAAGTGCCTCAAACTCTTTGAAAATCTTGGACCAAAGCAAATAGTCAACTTTGTTTACTAACTTAAGATCGATCTGAGAGTTCTCGTGCTCTTTACATCTATGAACATGGCACAAACCTCCTTCTCGTGAACTGAAAAGAAAACCCAAGACCAAGATTTTTTTCTCTTTATGGAAATTTCCTGTTTGTTCTTTTTCCACTTCCTCCATTATGACATTGGAACTAAACAAATTATCCTAAAATAGATATTCAAAATCACCAAGAAAACCTCCAGCAACTAAATATTTTACTCTAATATTGTATGAACCAGTCCTTTTTTATTACTCAGATACTGTATGGGAAAGGTTTGTTTCTATGGTATTAAAAGGATACAGTTTATATATTTTTAAAACATCCATTAAAAACTCATCCAGAAATAATTTTTGTCCTTCAGACATAGTGAAGAATGAGATTAAATGGTCTGACAGAAACAAATTAATTCCACTGGTTTCAACATTCTTAAGTGAGAGGAGACCTTCACAAAAGCAACATTAAATAACTTAAAGTTACTAGTCAAGCTGCATTAACTGGGATCAATATTTCCATAAATACTGAATTAACAACGCCTCATTTCTTGATAACCGGCTCAACGTGGATGCAAATTGCTAGCTAACCCTGTCCTCTGTATAAATAAAACTTAAAACAAATAGGTGAGGTAGATCCCATTCATTACAAACACATGCCTTCATTCTTTAGGAAACATTAATTTGCATTGTCCTGACTGATAGTAAAGACAAATACCCAGATTTTTTTTTTCTTGCCAGTTTCACTGCTATTGCATGTGTCATAACAGTGGCTCCCCACAAAAAAAAAGAAAAGAAAAAGAAAAAATTGGCTAATAGGTTTAAAGCACCAATGCTATTAAAATATGTTGAGATCATTCTGCAATATGAATATTCAGCCTAGAAAATTATTTCTATGAAATAATTCAACAAGAAACCAATTTAAAAAATCTTCTTGACCAGCACTCCATGTACATATCCACAATCTTTGTTGAAAATAGCTTTTTTGGATATTTTCACCCGATAATCCATCAGCTCAACATAGTACAATCAGCAGTGACAGTGTCCAGTGCCATCCTGAAAAATTCAGCTCTTTTTCAAAGTGAAACTTAGTGAGTCCCTGCTCTGGGATTTATATAAAGCAATAAAAATCAACAAAACACAGAGATGCAAATATATTTTAAAATATAATATTAGCATTGTCAACACCAAAGATTTTATTTACTGCACAGAAAAGAAAATATTCGGAATAATATCATTTGTTTCGGGGAATGCACAAAAAAGTTTCAACAACACACACTGTTTCTTTGCAAAATAGCCCACTGCATGATGCCCAAGCTGAAATTGTTTGTCCCCATTCGCACTTGTATTCTTGCAAACAAACTTGTACAATGCTAGGGAAGGTCATGAGCTACAATTGTGCCTGCTTTTTTTGCATTACCTGTCTTTGTCTTTATACAAACTAAACCAAAAAACAAAAACAATGGTAGGCCTGTTAAATTACACTAGAGGTGACCTGTCATTGCTCTTCACATTTTAAGGAGAGATTCTGAAATGACTGTTACTAAATCTCTCTCTGTATCTTTTTCTCCACCCGTAAAATAGTAAAGACAGTTATTATTTATTTGTTTAGTGTCAACGCTATGTTTGACATTTTACCAAGTACAAAAATGAAGACTGAATCTGCTTTGAAGAGCTAACAGTCTAACCGGCACATACACAGAAAATGGGATGCAATGAAAAATCATGAGCTGGGGACAACTTATTATGGGTTAAATGAGTTAAAGACTCTCTTCTTATGAATCCCATGGAACCGAGCACATTGAGGCTGGAAATTATTGTGACACAATAAAAATGGAGCCCTGCACTAACATTTTCAAAGGCTTTTTTTTAGCAGAAACACAGTCCACAGTGTGAGTAGCCATTGTGTGTGGAGGCTGTTAGCGAGCTTACGAATCACAAGCAGGCAAATCTGATCCTTTTTGTGCATATGAGTAACCAGTGCTTGTATAAATAATCAACAAATTAATGTTCTCTTTCCCTACTTTGTTCATCTTGATGAAAAGACATGGAATAAAATTCATTAATTTTGATGCACTGTAATCTCACAACCAGCATCTCCTAATATTAGTTTAAGCCAACATTATCTGTCAAAAATAACCCAGCACCAGAGAAATAAGCCATCTGAGCAGCTTAATACAGATGTCTTTACGGCACCGACATAGGCTTCAAAGCAGGGAGATTTTCCAGAACTATATATTATGAATGCTTCCTGTTCTGAGCTGAAACAAAGCCCTAGATCTGAACATCCTGAATGTCAAGCTGGTTTAACAACTAATTTGGGGTCCTTTGTGACACTGGAAATGAGAGGGAAGGAGGGAACATTTAACAATACATTGCTAGGCCTCAGACAGATATGAAAACCTCTATCCCACCATCACATCTGTCGCCAGTCATAAGCACTTGGGCCTTATCTTCCAGTTTACAGGGCTCACCCCTATCCCTTTCTCTTCCAATTCCAACCTGACTGTCCAGTCCTCAATCAGCCCTTAGGCCTAACCACACCACGTTTTCTTTGTCCACACAGAAGAGGTCAGAAACAGCCCATGAAGGAAAAACCAATGCCCATCCAAACTCCTTCCTTCATTCCTTCACAGATGCTTCTGCAATCAGAAGCAATTTCATCCTCCTTTCTACAACCATCTCCCAATGGCAAGAAAGGCGCGGCATATCTTGGCAGCCCTCAGAGGCTGCTGACCTACAACATATTAGAAAAAGCCTTTTCTCCTCAGTGATCTTAGGAAAGTTGCTCAGGAGGTGGGGGAGTTTGTTGGTGGAGAAGAAGCATTGCCAAGAGGGACATGAGGTCTAGTCCCACTCTCATTAAAGACAATAACCAAGATCCTCAAAGGTGTTTAGACATCTAACTCAGTTTGCTTTCACTGGAAGCTTGGAGCCTAAATACTTCTGAGGGTCTGGGAAAACGGGCCCTTTTTCATGGATTTCAGAGGCAGTGGGAGCAGGCCCAACGTGGTGTGTTAAGTGATGGTGGCCTAGAGCTTTCATCCACCTAATGCTTTGAGAATATGAGCGATGCTTGAAGGAGGAAGCAGACTACATTCTTCAATATTTCGTATTAAGCACTTGGATTTCACATCACAGTGACTCCAGTGGCTTCAGCGGAGTAGCCCCCTGCTTCACACTGGTGTAAGTCAAGCCCATGCATTCTGTTGGAAGGAAGGATAGTTCCTGTTAATGTCATCATGAGTTTCTGGTTTATTCTGGGGTTTGTTATGCTAGGGGGTCAGGCAATCACACCAGCTCACTGCAGTTATGCGGTGTGACAGCCTCCTTCCATTTAGGCTCAACAAGGGAGCAATTAACTGTCGCTTTGTTTAATGATAACTGAGACAATGGTAAACCACTGTTCAATTACTAGACTCCATGAAAACCTGGGCAGACTGGGCTGTGCAGCCCAAGGGGTTTCCTAGGTATCTGATAACTCATGCAAGGGCGGAGGATTGATTTGTTTGCAGCTGCATATCTCTGTGTGAAAGAGAATCAAAAGAAACACCTCAGCAGTAGACAGGGAAGGCAGCAAGGAAGCCTCAGGAAGCCAAAGAAGCACCTGAAGTGTGACTCTGAAAAAAAGCTAAGGGGGCGAGAGCTTTTGGGTAGAATGCTGACTTGAAAAAAAAACTTGAAACTGTAAGGAAACAAACTGTCTTCTGCTATTTGATCCTATTGTGTTCAGGGAAACAAAACTTTATGTACATTCTTTGTAAATAAACAGAAATGCTTCAGTGAAAAACCTACTTCCATTATCAATTTCTTGTCCTGACAGAAACAACTTGCAAGACCCCAAATTTTGGCTGACTGCTCAGGTTAAAAGAGGTAATGGCTACTATTTTCCTTATTGTACCGTTCTTATCTTCAAGTACAAAAATCAATACATATTTTATTTAAATATATTTGAAGTACATATATTTATGAACAAAGATAGAATTAAGAAATTCTGGATTAATTTCCTAAATGCTTTCTGGGCAAACAGCTCTAATTTCTAATGAGACTAGCCACTGAATGTGCAGTCTAAGTCTTTTAAGGTACTTTTTACTTCTGTTCAAAATAAAATAGAAAATGGCAAATTCCTAGACTAAATCTATCTAGGGAAATGTAGTGTTTGGAATAAGCCTTCCTTCATCCCTTTATTTCACTCTAAATATTAGCACAGAATGAACTATATGAGAAACAGCAAAGACATCGTAGAAGCATAAAACAACAGCTGTGACAAACTCATAGATTCATAGACTCATAGGTCAGAAGAGACCAATATGATCATCTAGTCTGACCTCCTGCACAAGGCAGGCCACAAAACCCTACCCATACACATTTATAACAACCCCTAACCC
>NC_133775.1:79760728-79884641 GCF_003597395.2 Chelonoidis abingdonii | reverse complement strand
CCTCAGTGTATAGCGGCCCCACTTCTTCTCTCTTTGTTTTCTTCTTATTTATGTGGCTGTAGAACCTTTTACTATTGGTTTTGATTCCCTTTGCAAGGTCCAGTTCTACGCGACTTTTAGCCTTCCTCTCCAGGAACTTCACAAATGCTAAAGTCAAATATATGTTAGTGGAAAAACTTCCAAACTATGCATGGCAGACCCGACTTTGCTGTCAGCCACACAGTACAAATTGAGATGTAATCAAAATCAGGCCCATTGATTTCAGCTGCTCAAGCACCCTTTCCCAGAATGCCTCTGTAAATGAGCTTTTATCATGTTGAGCCTGTAGAGTTCAGCTCTTTTGAACTCCTTACAACATTTACTCTCATTTGAAAAGGAATCAGAACAGATTCAAGCTCAATATTAACGTACCTTATTTAACCAAAGATCATGGCAAATCCAAGAGCTTATAATATTTTATTTGAAAAACGAGTTGTTTACTAAATAATTTATGAAGAATGAGTTTTACTTTCTTAATTTTTGCAGTTGAAGGCTTCAGCTGAAAATTCATCCCCCTTAATCACTCAGAGTGTCTTTGCCTCTTACCCTTAACCTCTTAACGCCCCACGGCTCACTCTCCCCCACCCTCACTCTCACTTTCACTGTTGGGGCGGGGGTTGCGGTGAGGGTTGTGGGCTCCAGGGTGGGGCCAGAAATCAGGGATTCATGGTGCGGGAGGGGCCTCCAGGCAGGGGCAGGGAGTTGGGGTGCAGGAGCGGGTACGAGTTCTGGGCTGGGGGTATGGGCTCTGGGGTGGGGTCGGGGATGAGGTGTGCAGGAGGGAGCTCCAGGCTGGGGGTGGGCTGATGGATTCAGAATGTGGGAGGGAGCTGTGGGTTGAGGCAGGGGTTTGGGGTGCAGGAGGGGGTATGGGCTCTGGGCTGGGCGTACAGGGTCTGGGGTGGGCTGGAGATGAGGGGTTTGGGATGTAGAAGGGCGCTTCAGGTTTGGGGGGGGCTCAGGGATGGGGCAGGGGGTTGAGGCTTGGGGCTGGGGCACGTGCTTACCTCAGGCAGCTCTCAGTCAGAGGCACAGTGAGGCCAAGGCAGGCTCCCTGCCCGTCCTAGGCCCACATTGCGCCCTGGAAGCAGCCGGCAGGTCTGGCTCCTAGGCAGCGAGGGAGAGGGGACATATTCTGTGTGCTACTCTTGCCTGCTCCCCAGGTCCCATTGGCTGCAATTCCTGGCCAAGGGAGTGCAGAGCCGGGGCTTGGGTCAGGGACAGCACACGGAGCCCTATGGTCCCCCTGCCTAGGAGCCGGACCTGCTGGCTGCTTCCAGGGCACAGCACAGTACCAGGCAGCTAGCGACTAGCCTGCCTTAGCCCTGCAGCACCGCCATCCAGAATTTTAATGGCTCAGTCGGTAGTGCTGACTGGAGCCACCGACATCCCTTTTCAACCGGGCATTCTGGTCGAAAACTGGACACCTGGCAACCCTACTCTTAACCCCTCAAAAGTCTCCCATTTTATTTTTCAAATATCCAATTCCTTACTGAAGTAGCACAGTATTTGTGAGTAAACAGTTCCTTCTGCATTTCTTGCATCACATTTTATGTTAGTCGAGCCAGGGTTCTTATACCTGCTGAGATAAAAAGCTGCACAGAAGATTGAGGAGGAAGAAAGAGAGAGAATCTGATGAAATTGCTTACCCTAGCTGGAAGGGGAGAAAGGGGAAACTCCACTTGCCTGAGGTATTCATGTTTCTAAATTTCTTTTTTAAATAGAAAAGTTGTATAATGTAGAGTTGTCCTTTTAGCCAGGGCCTTATGTAAAAGACAATTTAAGGGAAGTTCAGCAAAACAGCTCCCCCTTCTGGCATTATTGTGAAATTATTACTTATTACTGTACTTAAAATAATTTGATTTTGAGTTTCATGCAGGGATATTACAGCACCTTCGCCTCTGCCCCAGTCCAGAGGGCGCATTGAATATTTCATTATTACCCAGAATCTAGATGACGCAGAACCTCGCCCAAGGCACTGTAGCATGCCATTTAACTGCATAACTATTTTTCTCCTCAGCAAACTGATTCTTGGATCTTGTAGATAATTTATCATTAGAAATCAAATCAACAAGACTTGTTATTATGGAACATAAATGCTCTTTACTCACTGTGTGTGTACAAAAGATATCTGGATAAAATGCTAATCTATGCTGCATTTTCTGAGGCTTGTTACAGGAGGAGTGTAGGAACCTATGGGCCTAAAACTGGGGAGTGTGACAGACACTGCTTCCTCATTACCACCCATGGGCCCAGGTAGGGTTGCCACCAAGAAGTACTGAGAGGCTAAGCCGTGCAGGAAGTCCTGCCCTCAGCAGCATGAGTGACAGTCCTCCAGGATTCCCTGTTCTGCTGGCACTCCCCATGTAAACCAGGAAGCTATGTCTGGGAGTTGACTGGGAAATAAAAAGCTTCAGTGTGCTTTTCAGATGGACCCTGTCTTGCTGCTGCACACTGCAACTCTCCTGGATCCTAGCCTCTTGGCTCTTGACCTGACATGGCTCCTGACCGTGATCTTGATTTACTCTCTTTGGACTATTGCTAACCCCAGGGCAAGACCTTGGCTTGGCCTGACCCTAAACTTTGCCTCCCACTCCCAATTTGGCATTGGACTTGTGATTTTTAAGCTTCATCTTTGATGCCAATACTGAGCAGTTTGTTCCATTCCTCAGTCAACCCGTGACCTGGCCCTGACAAAGAGCCTGGGGAAACCTTACTTTTAGTGTTGCTTGTCTTTCTAAATGATATTCTCTATTTGAATCCCACATTATTGGGTTCAACGCCTGAATAGCTCAGTGAGGTTCAATGGCCTGCACTATGCAGCAGTCAGATGATCATAATATTGATTTCTGGCCTAAAACCTATGGTTGGGGCTCAGTGCTGCACCACTTAGAGGTGCAGCCAAGAACTCAGTCCAAAGTGATGATGGCTAAGATGGCTTTATACCTTTCCACCTTCCTGATCCTGGGCTGTTATGGGTGTTGGAGAGACCCAGGGCAGAACTGGGCCTGCTGTTGGGCACTGCCTAAATTACAGCAACCTGGGCTTCCTTATGGTCTGCTGCACTGCCCAGATTTTCCTCAGAGCTAAATACTTCAGTCTCATCCTTAACACACTGTTTCTGCCCCCAGACCTACTTTTAGTAAATCTCCCACATCAGAGTTTGGAAGAGAGTCTTCTGAAGATAGTCTTACAGATATCTCTGCAGTGCCTGTGCCAGGGGAATTTTCCCTGGTCTAGGTATATGGCTGTTAGGCCCCATCTTTACTCCCCCACCCGCCCCCCGTTTATACCATTCTGATCCTTCTACCTGGTGTAAAGGGGCTGAAGCAGGGGGGAGGGTCTCACCTCCTGAGTCTAACACCTCTCCTAGTGCACCCATGATTTTCCAGAAACTGAAAAGTTAAAATGTGGGCATGGGGGGTGTCACTATGCAGAAGGCTCCAACATTTAACTAGACTCTATCTAGCAGTTACCAGCCTCAACCAAAAGCATATGTTACCGCTCCCTTTAGCTCCAGAACAACACAATGCTTTGTACAGCACATCCTGCTTGCTTTAGGAACCAGATTAGCAAAACTCTTTACCAGATCTGGTTCATAAAGCAACAGTGACATACGCTATTTATTTAAATCCATTCCCAAGAGCACATATCTGGCCTGCACATTTCCATTCAGGACTCCTGAAGTGTAGAGCATCAGAACCCAAATCTAAAACAATCACATTTTTATCCTCCTCCCTGTTCTCTGAGGTCATAAATCAAGGGCAATAATTGTTGGTTTGCATTGTGCCACCAATATGAGGCGAGTTTGCCATTCTTCTCATATTCTACTCTAATGGTTAGGATTGGTTGGGATGTGTGAACTGGGAGCCACAGATTTTACATGATAGATGGTAGCTGCATGGCTTTTCATTGAGAATCTTGGATTCTGGAGCTCACATTCCCCCTCGCACCTCATTCCAGCACCGTCGGAGTTTGTTGATCTTAAGGCCTATAAATAAACCTATTTATTTAGGTCTGAGGTTCTTTTTTCTTGGGGTGCATGTTTAAGTCCTTTAAGTGACAACAAGTTACCTGATCAATTATTAATGTTGCTTAATTAGCATGTATCTTGTATTATTATGTATGTGCTGAATGATGTGATCAGTTAAATGAATCTCAGACTAACTAAATGAAGAAGTTGGAAAGTTGCAATGCAAACCTAAACAAGAAATTGCACAGTTGAGAAGGAAACAAAGCACATTCTCTTCAGTATCTCTTTAGTAACTTGATAGGCCACATGTTCCTAAGATAGTGGAGAATATGGATTGACTCATTCTATTTCTTCTATACTTAAGGGGAAATTCTGTTATCTCTGATACTGTAGTGTGGCAATGGGGGCATAGCGTGATGTATTGATAGTGGCCACTGGCCCCTTTAAAATATGGTGATGTGTCAAAATAAGGGCTTTGATGAGTATGCTGTACTCCTAACTCTTACTGATGCCTATTGAGGAAAGAGGGTTAAAGCTGGGCCTGAAAGGGAGTACGCTTCCACTGACATTTTCCCTACTCTAAGCATTGGACTAGTGTGTTATAACCTCCCTTCGCAGTGTATGGTTCGTAACTTTCAAAATGCAGTTTTCTTCCTTAAAGTGATTCTAAAATGTGGCGTTCCACATTATTATCTCTCAAGGACTCCACATCAAATATGTTCATCAGCCAGAAGCTGGGATTGGGTGACAGGGCATGGATCACTTGATGATAACCTGTCTGTTCATTCCCTTTGGAGCATCTGCCATCGGCCACTGTCAGAGGACAGGATACTGGGCTTGATGGACCCTTGATCTGACCCAGTATGGCCGTTCTTATGTTCTTATGTTCTTGCAAGTAAAAACATTGTTTTCTGCCCACCAGCCCTGGAAACTCTGACTGGAAAATGAGAGTCAATATGGGTTCTTTTTAGCTTGCACATCACCAACAATAAAGACACTACCATTGGAATTTAATTAATAATTCTGTTGGTGATTCACAAATAAATCCACCTCCTGTGCTGGCTCTGCAGAGAAAAAATTGTAATAAAATGTATTTTAATAACTAAAATGAGTAGATATGACACTGAGTAACTACAGGGAGCACATCTATTGAATAATAAGGTGCAATCTTTGCAGAATAGAACCACGCTTTAGGGGAGTTTTTGTTTGAGCATAGTCATTTGGGATGCCTTGCTGTAATGGGGTTTTAAAAAGTATAATTAACTTCTCACGGTGCCACTAACATAATGCAGATCCTTTTCATCCTTCCTTGCTCTCTCCCTTGAAGAGACAGGTTGAGTGATCACTATTATGCACATTCTTTCAAATACAAGCATGCTAAAATAACTAAGTAGTCTGTTACCATAACCTTCTCTTTCACGAGTGCATAATTAATAGTCTCCCAGAAAGATTTAAGTCCACACCTCAAACCAATACCTTATCTCAACCTTTAACAAGGGTCATAATTTGCCCAAGTTATTAATTTTCATTATTTCTTGTGTTCTATTTAATCTACTTTCTGACCAAAAGTATGGGTGCTTGTATAGATATGCAGACAGACATGCTAAGGAGAACAGTTCCAGCTGCAGTTAAATTAATTCTTGAGCTGTCCAGTAACAGTGCTTCCATTTGCTCATATCTGAGACCTGAAACAAAAATTAGCAATTAAAAAAATATTATGGGATTGTTTATGCATTAAAGAATATGTATGATTGGATAATGCACAATATATTGATTCATTATATATATAAAAACCTCATGCCAAGATTTTGTACAAATTCCAAATTCAAGCAAATAAGTAGAAATATCTTTTCGTCATCTTTACTTATGGCTTCCTCCTTCAGGAACCCAGGACTACCACAAACTTTACCACCTTCTGTTCCAAGCACAAGGTGCATTTCTTTGACCCTGCCTTCTCTGGCATAAACACATAACAACACGTATATTTTTTCTTTAAAAGCCTACCAACACAAAATTGTCCACTACATATGCATCTCAGCACATAATAGTTATTAGCCATAATGCATGACTGGAAGGTGCTCGGATACTATGAAGATAAGTTCTAATGTCATTTCATAGTACTCAATGAGTACATTAATTCCATCATTTCATTTTCTTTCACCTAAGAAACTGTTATTCTTTAATTCTTTCTGATATGTCTTATATGTCTTTGGCTTCTGAAAATCAGAGCTGCATTGTACTGGCTAGCTACAACTATTCTAGTAATTGGAACTGTCCCTTGGGTAGGGCCAATCAGGGCGACTGCTTTGGCCCTGCACTTTGGGGGGGCCCACCAGCTGGTGCGATTGGCTGGCGTGATCAGTCCCAGAAGAGATGAATCCACCACTTCCGCCCCAGGCCCTGCACTCCCTTACGGATGGCCCTGCTAGTAATGAAGTGATAATCCCTCTGCATTCAGTAAAATGATTTATTATTAATAATATTAACCTCCAGGTTGCTGCTCAAATCTTAACCTCATTGATAGTATCCAAAATTACTACCCATCTGACTGCTGTACAGAGGTCTATGTGAAATGAATGTGTGTTATCTGTCTAGTTTCTATTTTATATGATTGTCCATTTAACACTGGGAACTCAAGATATGATGGCAAGCTAAGCACAGAGGCCAAAGATGGAATTCTTTCAGGGACTGAACTACATATCCTCTCATAGTGATGATCCCAACTAGGGAAGCACATTGGAAGGAACAATGAAGTGGCTCCTGCCACTGCCTTACCTCTACTGGGTCTGTGGATAAATAAGACTTAAATTTTCAGTCCTAATCAAAACCTTTGGAAAGCCGTAACTGGTCTATATGCTATAGCAGCAGCAGAAGCAGTTGCCAATGTATCACTGGGGATTTGAGCAAAATATCACAGATGAACAAAGGAATCAAAAGCTGATTCTTGCAGCTCTTTCAAAAAGTGACTAGAGGCATGTGTATTACATAGTAATATGCAACTGCTGATAGACCTACGCATCAGAGAAACTGCTGTGGAGGAAGTCATATGTCATCCTTATGTAAAGTGTCTTTTTGTGATTTGGTGGTTTGGTTTGTGATTACATTTATAGCTCTGTTGGCCAGTCCTCAATGGAATAGGAATGATGTGTGCATAATAGTTAAGAGACAGACTGCTAGTTGTAGTGCAGCCTACTGGCATCGCTAGGAGATGAGGATGATATACATAGACACTGATAAGATATGCTTCTGTACTGAGAGCCAGTCAGTCCTACAAGTAAGGAATTTCTATTGCATTATTACTGATGAGACTTAGGAAGTACTGAGGAATTACATTTCGGCAGTGTAATGAGATTAGGGGAATAGGAGAATCATATTAGGAACTTGCAACCAGGAATGTAGGTAAAGAATACACCTCTACCCCAATACTACGCGACCCAATATAAACGAATTTGGATATAATTCAGTAAAGCAGCACTTTGGGGGGAGGGAGGGCTGCGTACTCTGGCGGATCAAAGCAAATTCAATATAACGCGGTTCACCTATAATGCGGTAAGATTTTTTGGCTCATGAGGACAGCGTTATATCGGGGTAGAGGTGCTTATTAAAATTATAGAAAGGAGTCTTGTATTGGCTATGTGTATGATGACATGCTGATTATTTAGGAGAGGGAGGGAAGTTGGTCATAATAAAGTCTTCAAGGCAAAAGGGAGAGCTTGGGATTTTATACTTTTTGCTTCTGGTTTTTAATTGTATATGTTAAAGAATTGACACTGAAAATGGTCCTGACAGGAAATCTGGGCACCTTTAACATTAATTCCCTCAGAAAATATATTTCAGATATCAAATCCTGAATGTCTTACTTAGAAAATTAGCTACAAAAAGTAGCCATTGAAACAAGGGAGATGGATTGGAAACAGCTGAAGACAAAACTGTCTTCATATGCTAGACAATACAGAGGCCTTAAAAGGTTAAAATATGATAATTTTTCTTCCAAAAGTGCTTTCAGGCCTTTTCAGAGTAGAACCCTCACTCCTTCTATTTGATAGACAAAGTCCATTGAGTAAATAAAAAAAAAGCAGTAAAATGATAAGCAGAGAGCTGGGATATGTAAATTGCTGAAATTCAGTGATAAGCTCTTAATACTGAATGTGGGTAGGAAACTGGAAGGAATAAGATAAAATGGGCTCCATTTTCCCAGACTTTTCAGCAGGACTTCATGCAAAGAGACTGAACTTTGTAATTACACTGAATATTTCTGTACTGAGAGATGTGTAATAGAACAAATATCAGTCTGAGGATATTAGAGCCCACTTCTTAGCCAGAGGTTATGTGAAGCAAGATGCAGTCTTTGTGCCAACCCCTTTGTGGTATGGCATAATACTGCAGATACCCAACCTCTGTTTTCTCTCCTGGGTCTTCAGTGATCCACACAGCTTTCATCACTGTTCAGTTACTTGAGGGATTTAACCCTCCAGACAGTCATGTAGGAGTCCACTCCACTTAGGGTGACCAGACAACAAGTGTGAGAAATCGGGACAGGGGGTGGGGGTTAATAGGAGTCTACAGTATCTGGGTCTACAAAGAAAACAAACTGAGTATCTCAAATCAAGATTAACTAAAATAAAAATAAAAACCCAGTAATCTCCCTGTTTAAAGGAAATATAAATAAAAATATTTAGTAATAGATTAGCCAAAAAACTAAATATTTGACATGTAAAGAATTTGAATCTCATAGGTCACTTTGTTTATATAGACTTAGCTCTTACAGTTATCAACTACAAAAAGCTACTACATTAGTCACAAATTGACAATTAATTAAAAATATTCTTACTATTTCTGTTTGATTTAATTTAAATACTTTCATTTAGCTTTAGGAGGAAATGAACAGAGATGTACATGTCCCAGTAGTGCCAAGAGACTTTAACTGCAGCATGTGTAGTCATACCCGAACTAGCTTTGATCTATCTAGCTCAAACAATAGCAGTGAAGTTGTAGCAGCACAGGCTGTATAAGCCCATGGGCACCTTGGTGTGTCCTCAAGCAGCTAGGCTGTGCTGCTGCACCTTGTCTTCTATCGTAATTTGAGCTAGATAGATCAAAACTTGCTTAAGAACATCTTCACATGTTGCAGTCACATCTCTGAATGCAGTGAAGGCACATCCTCACTGTCAATATCTTGACCAGCTTCAGACATTGTGTAGTTTACACACCATTTTCCACCCTTTTTGCCCAGCATATAATTTATCATGCTTTTGGAACATATATATGCTTTAAGCTCACCTGTCAATTTGTCACTTTCCAGATACCCAAACCTAAGAGGAGAAACTCTAAATACATTAAGCAGGACAGCTGTATGGGTGTTCCAATGAGTGACACAAAGTCCCAGTTATCTGCTGCTGGTGTGGTAATCTGAAGCACACCTTTCTGGGCAAGCAAGCTTCATATTAAGTGGAAGATCAGTAATGAGACTATTCATAGCGTAACCCACCAACCACATCCACTAGTTCTGGTTTGATTTTGGTGGCTTTCTTGGGTCACTGATTTACCCATTTTCAATTATGGAGTACACTGGCTCCCTCAGACAGAGTAGTGGACCAAATTATTGGTACCTAAATTGGTGCATAATGCACTCTTAAACTGGCCTATTCAGTACCCTCAGTGGTTCACTTGAGGACCAGGGAATGTCTCAGTAAAAGGCACTAATGCAATAGCCAGTTAATTTGGCTCTAGTTATGATTGATGCCATTTCCAAATTTTTAATAAGTATAATGATAAAGGATCTTGAGACCTTTCTCTAGGTAAATGTCAGAACAGTCTGACACATCCATGTGAATAGAAGTGGATACTGCACGTAGTGATAGGTCATTGCAGTGTGCTGCATATACATCTGCTTTGTCCGCTCTGTTTTGGTGTGGTTTTAAGGAGACCTAGAAATGTCATGAAGCACTGTTGGAGGCAGCTTAACAAGAGATTTCAGCTGTTTAGATTTTAGAAGAGGAACCCTCAAACTGAGTCCAGGAACATTCTACCACATTGTCCTTTGTGCCTTTTCTGTTTTGCCTTTCTACTGGATAGCTCAGAAAGCTGCAATAGACAAAAAAATACCATTTGACCACAAGAAAAGTCTTTCTAACAATTTTGTTGGAGGAAAAAAATTAAAGCAACAGGAATTGCATAGACTACATCTGACCATAATAACCACATTTTGAGGATGAGCACAACCTTCATATTAATTTTTACTTTATTTAATTTATTGGCCATAATTTAATGTTTTAGGGGATTGTATTAGCATATTGCAAATATTATAAAAATATTGCCAGTAAGTACTTTAATTACTGTCTTGACATCTTAGATTGTGAAGAGACCTCAGGGGGAGCTTAATTGTGACACGTTCAAACATATATTACATGCTTATCTCTACAGTAGTACTCATCAGGAAAGTTTAGAATATAAAGTTAGCTTGTGTATCAGCTATATTTCTGAGTAGTTAATGAGCTTGTCTATCCTTTGCAAAGGAATTAAGACTTGACTAGACTCTTCAGTATTTGAAAGGTCTCATGTGTGTGTAATTATGCTGAGCTTTCCATTGTCATGTTGAAATCCTTGCATGGTAAACAATTTGGCAGACTGCACTCTCAACATACAGCAGACAAACCTAAGTTTTTCACAAGTGATTGAAGTATGTCTGTACAAAGCACACTCATACTGTATACCCAGTGGGAGAAAAATGAGTCCTCACTCTGAGTTTGAAGCAACAAGCCAGAGGTGGCTTTATTTTCGAGCAATTGCAAATGCATGGGAGAGTACTCACGGGCAGAGGTTCCCCTCCTGAGGCAGGTAGGTAAACAATTAGGCAAGCTTTTATACCTTTCATTACATAAAATAATGAGCAACAAATGTGTTTTGTAATACATTTTCTTCCTGATATCGCACTTTTCTCATTAATTTCTGCCACAGTCTACGTTCCATTCTTATTTAACACAACGTCAAAACAGTATCTTACAGTCTGTTCCCATTCGCTTTCTACTCGCCTAGGCCTTCAAGTCTTGCATTATTAGAGTCAGTGTCAGCCTGACTTTGTTAGCCTGACTCTTGCTATATTCCTAGAGACTAAGATCTCTATGTTCAAATTCCCTTTATCCCTTTCTCCACTTCCACACCCCTTTTCACTACTTGTTACCTTACTTCCTCTGTCGCTCACTGAAGATGTGTTTCTGACAAAGATTGACTGCCTTGTTCCTACTAATGTTATAATTTGTACTTTCATGTACTGTATTTGCTACATGTTAACAAGTGAACCATTTATATTTCTCCTTGCAGTATGCCTGGCTTTCTTGAGTTGACTTGACTACAACATTACTGCAGCAGTAACTGAATTCAGATGAATTCAGAATATAAAAGGATCTATCGAAATACAGCTTATAAAATCCTAGCCTTTGGGTTTGCGCAAATGCTAACAAAATGATCACAGCTGTATACTTAATGACTGATTTCATATTAAATCAATGTGTGTGTATGTGTATATATAAAATGTTAAATTCAGTCACGGAGGAACTGGCTTCAGCTGTCCTCTACCCCAATAAGATAAGACTCAAGATTTGTTCCAGATTTCATGCAAGTGTAAGTTCAGGGTGGGATGCCAAAGGACCTGGCAGCTAGATAAGTCATCCCAGTGGCCAGCTAATGATATAATTTGGCACTATGTACTGGAGAAAGAACCCAACACTTTGGCTATGAATGTTTAGCAGTTGTGTGGCATGAAGGCAAAAGGGAAAATTTAAATGCAGAAAGAACTGAACGGAGGTGCAACTGCTAAACATGACATTTTTTACCAGTTTGGGAGTGTCCTGAAAGCCCCTCTCTAGAAATTCTTATTCCAAGGCATGATTTAGTTTCCTCGGTTAAATAAGAGGGAAAACCATGGGAGTCTGATTTTCAGCATTTAAAGAAAAGGAGATCATAATGGGTAGGCACACATTTCCCTGCAAACAAGAGCGAAATAGTAGAACATCACTGAATAAGAAGCAGATAAGATGGTCCTAGTAAGACATTGGCACTACTTAAATCTGATATTTATTACATACTTGCATGATTTCACTTTTGAAATAATTCCCTACATGTTTCATCCAAGCACATTCATGTTGTTCAACATGCTATTACTCAATACATTGTAATTATGGGATAAAGATCCTTTAGTGACTTTTCTTTTGCTATTCAGCAGTTCTACCATTCACGTTTTCAGAGATCACACTACTTGCTGAGAGTGCATTACTTGGAATTTGTGACATTGTTTTATTTACACAGCCAGGATGAGTGTAATTGCAGAGATTATATTTGAGTTATATTATAAATGTATTTATTACTCCCAGTTTATGAGAGATCCTAATTACAAGGAAATGACACAGGGTAATTGCTGAGGAAGAATTGCTTCAGTATCTCATGTTATACCTCCTGTTGGATATTTTATCATTTTACAAAAACCAATTATTCTGCCACTATGGCACAAACAATTACACATGAAATTTAAAAATCATATTGATACCTTCTCACACATTGTTCATTTTAGACAGATTGCTACGTGTACTTTTTAATGATTCAGAGTTATGATATATGTACTGAAGGGTGTAGGGCAGTGAATGAAAAAGTCATGTAACAGCTGGAAGTTTCTGTTCTTTGCAACCTGTAATATATCCAGTCTGTCGTTAGCCATTAAGTACATGGCATAAAATGGATTTTAGCAAAGAGGGAAACACTTGCAGTGAAACCATAACTCATTGCATGGACCCTGGCAAGATCCCCTATCAGTGAATATGCTGTTATTACCATGAATACAATATCATTATAATGAGATTGCTATAATAATTGGGTATAGGGCAAATCTTGAAATGTCCTCAACTCTCTTTGAAGTCCACTGAACTGAGGGGCGTTCTGTGGCCACCAAGTACCATGTGGGATCCAGCAGTAATTGAAGACAGCTAGGTATCTGATGAAAGCTTAGTATGCAGATGAAGGGCATTAAGTAAGATTTCAATGTGATCTAAGAAAAGATTATGGTTCGAAAGAGAACTAGAAGTTGTGCTATTAATTGAACCATGTGGCACTGCTTATTATTTTCCAGAGAGCTGAATTCAAATGGTTGCAAGACCTCATGGGACCTGCAAGATCTCTTCCAATAAGCTTTTTTTTTATTAAAGGTGTGGGAAATAATGATAAAATTGTTCAAAATTTAGTCAGAAATTATGGGGAAAAGATTAACCCTAAGGAGGGGAAGTCTCTTCATGATGGCTTAGTCCTGGCACCATGACTTCCAAATGTATCTGAACTTGACTCAAAAGAACGTGAAGTTGGAGTTGTGCCTCCAGAAACCATGGGCAGGAATTGTGCAATAGAAGTGCAATTTCTGTTTTCCCAAGGCCAGTTAACACTTACAGCCTGCCACAGGAAAAAGGGACATGGCTAGGATGTGATCTTGCTATGTGTTACTTTTTGTATACCCTTGTTTTCTGACCTTAATAAATACAACAGTGTCTTAGTAATCAGAGAAACTGCAAATCCACTGTGAATTTTCATTCTGACTTCACAGCCAAAGGGTTACAGTGGTAATGTGAATTTGGACAATTTTGGGGTATTTGTGAAAATGTTTGCAAATTCTGAAAGTTGTCAGAATTCCAGCACTCATGATTAAGGCTACATCTATACTCTCTCATTTACTTATGCTGCTCAGGCGTGTGAATAAGCCAGTGTGATATAAGTTACTCTGACCTAAGTACTGCTATGGACAGTGCTATATTGGTGGGAGAACTTCTCCTGCCAACATAGCTACGGCCGTTCATTGAGGGCTGGATTACGTTGATGAGAGACCTCTCTCCTATCAGTTTTGAGTGGCTATACTAGAAAGCTTACAGTGGTGCAGCTGTATCGGTGCTGCTGCACTGCAGTAAGCTCTCTAGTGTAACCATAGCCTAAGTATCCAAAATCTCATTCTGGGAGTACCTTGTTGGTTATTAACTGTTCTTCTGTTTAAAAAGTCTGTCATCTGATCAGGGAGCAGAAATAATACTATGTGACTTTGCTATACAACTAAACAATATGAACAGTAAACATCAAATATCTGAAGCAAACAGCCCTTAGCCTGAAAACTGTTCATCTAAGATATTCAAATTCATTCTAAAAAAATCTAAAAATTTGTGGGCCACCAAAAAAAAAGAGCTAAACTTGTATTGATTACTGTTAATAACAAACAGTTTTGCCAGTTTTCATTTTTAGCACTAACATAGCTCAGGTCTGTGTATTATTATTCTTATAGCATTGCCTAAGGACTAACCAAGAATGGAGCTCCATAGTGTTTGGTACTATAGAAACAAAGAGTAATAGATAGGCCCTGCCCCAAGGAGATTACAGTCTACATAAACCAGACACACACAGGATGGAGAAGGGGTAGAACACAGCAGCAGAGTGAAGTATATGAAGGCAGCAAATGGTAGCTCAAGAATTCCTTTGTGGGCTGGATTTAGTTGGAGGGAATCAACTACATGGAAACAAAAGGGAAGAGTGAGAGGACATTGAAGGGAGGATGAAAGGGTCAGAGGAGCAGATATGGAGTGATGCTAAGGTGAAGAGATGGTGGGGGAGACTTGGACCAAACACTAATCAGCACAGAGGAGGTTCAGTCAAAACTACAAACTGAAATGCCTTTGCCAGTGTAAAGCTTCATTGTGTTTAAGAGGAAAGGGTTAAAGTTAGTGGGAACCAATGACATTTGAGAGCCTAAATAATGATTTCAGTATGTCTATGGATTCAGTGGAAAAATAATGTATAATCTTCCTTGATATGGAAGTGCCTGAAGAGGATTAGAAGGTACTAGGGTAGTGAACTCCAAAATTGAGTCCTTTCACAAATATTCTTTAAACAGAAAAGGAGGAAGTGGGAATTGTATATCGAGGAGTTAAATATAAATTTAATACGTGAGGGTTTCTTAAAGCTGTTTTATCCTTTAAATATCTTCTGCTAAATTTAGTGACTTATTAGAAATCATTAAGCTTGTTCAAAATCAAGTAAAGACTTCCTTACAAAACACTAAGTCACATCTATCTTTATTTATTTATTTATTTATTTAGCTGAGATTATAGTATAGACACAATTAATTTGTTGCTGCACAAGTGGAACTCATCTGATTGGTGGAGAGGTGTGAACGTAACACAACATACCAGTCTATGAAGTTAATTTCAGAGGAGTAAAGTGCTCCTATTGCTAAGGAAACAAAGCTTACAGTGGCTTAATACTAAGACGGTTTCCTGTGCAGAATATACTATACTTCCTGCTAATCATGGTGAGCCATAGTTGCTTGCCTGAATTAGTACAAGGTAAAAATGAAGATACAGCTAGCAATGCTACTGCAAAGTAAGTGAGATTATTTCTGTCCTACATAATTTTGTGTAGTTGGCGGAGAAAATATTAGTAGGCATTTTCAACTGAAGATTACACCCATAGTTAAATATTACATCTTTCTGTCTTAAGATGCATTAAATATTTACACATTAGTGCCAGATATTTGTGAGCCTAAATTACAATATATCTAAACTGAAAAGTACAATTTAAAATATAAAAGCAACTTCACAACAGCTTTATATGCAACTGCTGAGGAATCCACAGACTACAGAACATAAGCCTGCGGTACTGATACTGTTTAAAAAATATTTTCATATAAATGAAAACAGTCTATTGTAATGCAGACACAGAATGTTTCTAATGTAACCTGTTTAGGTGGAGGTGCAGAAGTAAATGAAATTGCTACTGATATTGTAAAGCCTGATGTTACTGTGGACTTAGAAACCACCTTTAGCCAGACAGACCGCAGTAGCCAGACAGTATTTGCCTAGCAGTGGGCGGGTAAAGGCTTTGGACAGTCATTTACATGTTTTTTTTCACTCACTGGCCACAGCATATTTTACTAGTGGTTTGTTTGGTCATATCATTCAGATATCAAAATAGAGTCCCAATATTCTTCATCATATACTTTTTTGTTATTGTTCATGGTGTCCTCAAAAAGGAGTTAATGTTCAAACTGGCAGCCAGTTCTCTGTCTGAGGTTGAAAATTAGAACTTTTAATTGCCAATTAGCATGGCAATTAAGATGAGCACCTGGTGCTTGATTTCATTGATCTCAACATGAGTGAGGCATCTAAGTAACTTTGTGAATCCCATCTGTCATGAATAAATGGAAAATCCAGCATGATCTAAACAATTTGTTTTCTAAAAGGGAGCACTTCATGTCAGGAATTCATAATAGCAACATGGGCATTAATGTACCTTCATTTTAATTATGTTGCTGCATTGAACCTATCTGTAATGCATTTTACTCTGGAAGTGGAATTTTTTCAAGTTCAAGCTTTTAAGTGATTTCTGAATGGATTATTATTAGAATGAACATTTTCAGCATTGTGCTATATGTCTTGTTAAAGAAAATATTATAGCTGTAAACCATTAAAAGAAATTTCAGAATCCCACATCACAAATTTGTATTGTATTTGAGGTTTTGCTCACTGAGATCCTCACACATTCTATTTGCACCTATATTTTCTTTGCACACAGTAGATAGCCACACTCACAGACCCTTCCAGAAAAATCACCAACTTCTGTAGAGCCTGAGTTAAGAAGCTGTCTTTTTCCATACAGATCCACAGAAAGGACAAAACTAATTTACTTGCACGAGTGCTTCTGTGGGACCTTTGAGGACTTTGTAAACTGCATGATTGTAGTACCGGAACTGGTGTATATATGAAGTGTTTCCTCTTTTGCATTTCTTGGCTTCAAAGAAACCTCAGGCTGAGCAGTATAGGGTGTTGTCTCTCTCAGTTACATTAACAGTTAACTTGTTCCTCAACACAAAGAAGTGGGGTTCTAACCTGTACTATATTTTAGCTTTCACTGCTGTCATGAAATGTTAAACCTAGGGCACTTTCATTACAAGTTAAAACTTTGTGTAAACATGCAGCAGAAAGAGGAAGAGAGAGAGTAGAAGTGTAAATAAACCACAAACAAACTGCCTTTTCCTCTCATTGTATGTCTATTTACTATACACACGAGAAATTCCACAGGCTCAATCTCCTCTGAGGTGCCAGTGATCCCTCTTCCCAGTAATGCCCAAGCAGGAAGCCTGACATGAAGATGAACATTGATCGGCACTAGTGCCTGACATATGTTGAGCAATACTGCTAGCAACCATTTCTCTTCAAAGTGATTGTGCAGTGTCACCAGCCACAAGTACTACACAGACGATGTTTACCCGTTCTTCAGAGAACAGCAACTATGAAAGGATGAATCGCTCTATACTTAATGTTTCAACACCATTTGCAACGCAATATTGATTGAACCCTCTTTGCTCTGTATCTTCTGCTCTTGTGTATCTGCTTTAGCAATTCTGGCTGTTTTTGGTGGAAGCCAGGTATTTGCTATAACCAGTATGGATAATGTAGCAAAGTGCCTTCCTTGTCCTACTCCAAGCCAGGTCCTTGACAAGGTCTGAAATCAGTATAAATGAAATCTACACACCTCTGTTCATGTGTAGAGAGGAAAATAATTAGTTATCGCTAAGGAGTCAGTTGTTGTACTGTGCAACAACTTCCAAATCTCCAGAGGCCAGTCTGGTTTTCTGTATAAATAATATCTCGATACGATGAGATGAACCCTTTTCAGTAGACATTAGTCTTAACACAGTTCTTTAGTTGCCATCTCTATTCTGTTTACCTTTCCTCCTCCCTCTTTAATCCTCCTGCAAACGATGTTGTATTCATGGTAATAACAGCATATTCACTGATCGGACACAGAGAGTAGGGGACCTTGCTAGGGTCGATGCAATGAGTTATGGTTTCACTGCAAGTGTTTCCCTCTTTGCTAAAATCCATTTTATGCCATGTACTTAATGGCTAACGACAGACTTTAATCCTCCTGCAAAGCTTGTTATTATTTCCCTCCTCTCCAGCCCCTGTAAAACCCCATCTCTTGGGTCATCTGATTTAAGTGAAAATTTCAGGTATTATTTACTTAAAAATAAATGTCTGGCCTTCATGGTTATAGAGAACAGCTTGAAAAGATGTCCCCTAAAGGCTGTGTATGTAGGGCTGTGTTCGGACTCAGCACAAGGTATAAACAGGGTCTTGTGCAGTTTTGGGGAGGGGCAGCTGCTCGGTGCCCAGAGGTCACCAAAACTGCTTAAACAGCTCACCAGGGCTGTCAGCTGAACTACAGTTCCCAGCATGCCTTGCTTTGGGCTCACAGGAAGCCATGGCACTTCCTGTTTCCAGCGGCAGCAGGTTTCTCTTGCTTTTTGTGAGGGGAGGCCCCGGCGTGCTGGGGAGCTACAGGGCTCCAGTAGGGTGTACAAAAGAGTGCAGATTCCGTGGTGGAATGCTGAGGGGCCCTGCACAGCCACCTCCAGAATTTATTTGGTCCAAACTGGGCCCTCCTCAGCGGCATAAAATTCAGGCCTGAGGGTATCTGATTCTGGAGAGCCAGCCCTCAGGGAGTTGTGCTGCACCTTAGCTTCTGCACGTGTGCGGTGGGGTTGTGTCTGAGTTCCCTGCAGCTGCACCTCACTGATTTCATTTGTATCCCACAGTCCTGACTAGGAGACCCCCAAACCAAGACCATACAGGTCTTGAAGGACTCCCTTCAGGCAAACACTGGTGTTAGGGTTTTCGTGTTCATATTAAGCCCTCTGCAAACACTCCACAGGGCTCTCATCTCATTATTGTCTGTCTGCTTCTTGTGACCATCAAAATGGCTGTATGCATTTTGGCTGCCCTGAGCAGATCAAATCCAGGTCCCTTCACCGTGTACAGCCTTTGTGAATCATACAGGCACCTCATGAACATCAAAACAGGCCCGTTCCCCCCCTACAAGATCATGAAACTTTCTGTTTCCAGTGATGACACATGACACAAACTTAAATGTCAAAGTGAGGGAGTGTTGTTTAGTGGTTAGACCAGGAGGTTAGGTATGAGGCAATCTGGTGGTTATTCCCAACTGCCACGGACTTGCTTTGTGACACTGGATAAATTACATAGTCTCTCTGTGCATTAGTTTACCCATCTGTAAATTGGTGATAATTATCCATTTGGGTAAAATGTTTTTAGATTCTTACATGAAAGGTGTCATATAAGCACAGACTATTAGTGTTTTATGATTTTGTAGGAGGAATTGAAGGCCAACCTTCAGAATGTTTGTAATTTTGATCTTAGGGTCCTGGCTGGAACTACTGCAAAGATACCTTTTCAGTAGTTTGTGGTCAGTCCTTAACTTGTAGCACTTGAAAGGAAGGCCAAACATCTAATAGAAACATTTAGATTTAGACAACTAAAAGATTTCTTACTTAAAAAATGCACTCATTCATTTGAAATACACTAATGAAAATAAAAATGTAATCAATGTTACCCAGTCCTACATTTTAATTTGTGTCTGCAATGCAAAGATATTTTTACTTTACTGCAAAAGTATGAGGGACACTTTCCCCCTTCTCTTTAGGATCTCCTTTATCTCTGGTTAATGACGTTTACATGATAAAAAACCCCAGCAGCTTGCGGGAATAAGAAACTGGACAAAACATCTATGTTCAAGGTAAGTTTGATTTTATTGTTGCAACTTATCACCTAAGAAGGCTTAGAGGCATAAACATATTGCTCATTTAGGAAACTTCACAGAGCTTTTCCAAATAAATTATTACACTTTGTTACACTTCCAAGGTGAGTCTCACAAACTATATATAAATTTACAATGACAAGAATAAATCGATGCATCTGAAATTTCTTTTTGTGTATGTTTTTCTGGAAGCAGCTCTGTTTTAAAAGAAATACAGGCAGTTAAAAATTGGAACAGTCTTAAAATTTGCTACTTGCTTTCAAATGATTTAATGCTCTTATTTCTCAAAAAATGCCTCCCCTACCCCCTCACCGCCCCCAAAACTAAAAAAAAGAAAAAAGAAAAGTTTGGTCAGGAGATGAAAAATGATCAGTAGGATCTTAACAATACAATAAGAGAGTACAATTGTCAGGATATTTATATGTATTAATAAGCCTCTGTCATCTGTCATATGGTATAACTTTTCATTAATATATTTAATTTCTCTTTCTATATTAATTTTGTAACGGCTCCATCTTGTGGCTAATATGTATAATTGAGGATTAACTTTGATTAGAAGTTTCAGAGTGGTAGCTGGCTAGTCTAAGGGCTGGTCTACACTTAGGAGGGGGTCGAAGTAAGACATACAACTTCAGCTATGAGAATAGCGTAGCTGAAGTTGTTGCATCGTATTTCGACTTACCTCTCGTCCTCAAGGCGGGGGATCGACGGCCGTGGCTCCCTGGTCGACTCTGCTTCCGCCTCTTGCCCTGGTGGAGTTCCAGAGTCGACGGGGAGTGCAGTAGGGATCAATTTATCACATCTCGATGAGCGGGTAATGTGGATATACCATTAAAAAAAACACCTCAACCAGGGGCGTAGCTCTGAGCCTGGGGCACTGTTTACACTGGCGCTTTACAGTGCTGCAACTTGCTGCACTCAGGGGGGTGTTTTTCACCCACCTGAGCGAGAAAGTTGCAGTGCTGTTAATTGCTGTTAATTGCCAGTGTAGATAAGCTTATGCCCAAATAAATGTATTAATCTCTAAGGTGCCTCAAGGATTTCTCGTTGTGTTTTCATTACAAGCTTTGTTTCAGTGTATTAAGTATCTTTTGGCATTGCATTTTCTCATTCTTCTTTTAGAAGCTCACAATGGGGTGTTTTTAAAACAGACAAATGAAAGTGAAAACCTCATAAGAATCTTGCTGATTTTTAGGTGTTTTTGCTGCTAAGCTGCTTTAATTAAAATAATAAAAAGGAGTATTTTTTTTTCTGAACATTTAAGTTAACTCCATTTAGGGGGAGGAGAGAGAACCCTGGACAATTTTCATTCTATTGCATGCAGTTGTAAAAAGGAATAAAAGAAAAAGTGGTATTGCCTGATGGGAAATAAAAAATAAAACCAACATTTTTGGTTTTGATGAAAACTGGAACATTTAAAAAAAGATTTTTGTATGTCGCTCATTTTCAAAAATGCATTTTTTTAAAAAAAAATTGAATGAAAAATTCAAAACTACTAATGCTCAAAGCTTGCACATATATAATACCAATTCTGATGTTATTTGTCTTTCCTATAGATGTTTAAGAGTGATGTTGCTGACAAGCAGTTTAACCTGGAAACTGCAATTAAAAATATTGATAAAATGTCCAGTGAGTTGAAGAAACTAAATGGTAATTCTGAGTGTATCTATCATCAGACTAAAGGGGAAATGACTGAATTGTTTGATGCAATGTTGTTGTAGATGTGTCAGTCCCAGGATATTAGAGACACAAGGCGGGTAAGATAATATGTTTTATGGCACCAGCTTCTGGTGATGAGAGAGAAGCTTTCAAGCTTAGGCTTTGGCTATACTCACACTTTACAGCGCTGCAAGTTTCGCGCTCAGGGGTGTGAAAAAACACCCCCATGAGCGCTGCAAGATGCAGCGCTGTAAAGCGTCAGTGTAATCAAAGCGGCAGCAACCCAGAGAAAGGGGAGCCAGCGGTAAGGCAGATCACCAGCCTGCAGGGGGCACTCCAGGATGCTGGAAGAGCTAATTCCCATGGACGACCAGCAGGAGGCACCGCAGGGGTGAGTCCACTCACTTACAGGCCACTTCACCTTGAGTGGTCCCTTGAAATATATCTATCTACTTATCTAAACAATTTGTTCTCTTTTTAATTTAGCTCTGAGTACATTTCACAGCTGCTAATGAACTCATGCAGATTTTGTGATTATGTTGTTCCTTCTATATAATGAAACAAGAATTTGTCCCCTTATGGTGAAAAATTAATAAAATCATACTTACTGTGCAAAAAATAGGATCATTTTAGTCAAACATGAAAAAATCCTGCTAGATAACAATTAATTCTTCAGCAAGTACATATCATAGCTTCCTAACAAAAGATATATAGTAATACACTAATAGCAAATTGTATTTAAATGCCTTGGAAAATTGCTATCATCCTTTTAATTTACGGAAGAGTTAAATGTAGATACAGTAAAAAAACCAACAAACCTCTGCAGTAAATTGCCACACATATAATACCAATTATACAGTAAATGTTCATGATTGAAGTTCATATTGTACTTTTTGCAACAGTGAAAAGCCAACTGCTGCTCTGTGACCTTACTTTGAACTTCAGTCATCCTGTGAAGACCACAGTTTCAAGGGAGGTAGAAGAAAAGAAAACAGATTTTGAGGAATTACATAATTCCATCAAGTTCCATGCTGATGCTTCCATTAACAATTCTTCTCTTTGAGCCATTAAAATTTCAGCATGGTTTTCTGCTCTGGTTGAAACTTTTATATTATGACATTTTGTGTTATCAGAGTATGAAAAGTAGTATCTGAAGAATGTATCAATATGTGAAAAACAAATATTTTGAATAACTCAGAAACAACTAAAATAATAAAAAGGCAAATAATTGGTCCATAGTCTATACATTTTCCAAAATCCCCCTTTTTATTAAACAGCTGAGTTTGCTGAGAACAGTGACATGGGAAACTAGTTAGCTCAGGAAATTGTTTATGGAACATGACGTCTTTCATATCAAGTTAACTGATCTGAATCAAGACCAACTGGTAACAATTAGAAATATTTACTACCAGCTAGATCATTGTTTCCCAACTGGGAAAGATGGTGCTAAACCCAGATGAGCTCAAGGGCAAGAAAACAGCACTGGGAGGGAAGAAAATGGCATGACCCTCAATTTGTCCCACTGTCTTCCTCCTACAAACTTATAGCTATGAGTAAAATAGCAGATGACTTCTTGAAAGCCATTCCTCTGCATGTAGTGACCCCCTAATGCAGCCAGCTACAAGATACTAATGGAGGGGTAAGGCTGACAAACTTAGATGCAAGACTCAAACCACGAACATGCCAGAAAATGGAATTAAATATAAGACAGGCAAACAATGGGACCAGTCCTGTTCCTTATTAAGTCAGTGGGAAAAACTCTGGGCCCTAATATTTTTAACTGATTCTGAATTATAGTTTATATTTTAAGACAGAAAATATGCACCTATCCCAGGCCTATCAGCCCTACCCTCTTAGTTATCTGCTTCCTGGGTAATGAGTTGGAGTGTAAAGCAGGGTTTCTCAAACAGGGGTCGCTGCTTGTGTAAGGAAAGCCCCTGGTGGGCTGGGCTGGTGCGTTTACCTGCCCCGTCTGCAGGTCCAGCTGATCGCTGCTCCGGACCAATAGGAGCTGCTGAACGCCCGGAGCAGTGATCCATGGCCAGTGGGAGCCACAATCGGCCGGACCTGTGGATGGGGCAGATAAACACACCGGCCCGGCCCGCCAGGGGCTTTCCCTACACAAGCGGCGACCCCTGTTTGAGAAACCCTGGTGTAAAGCCTGTGGCTTGGTCAGGTGACTAAACATCACATGATGGTAGCCGGGGGTTGTACTTTATATAAAAGTGAGTCTTCTCAGAATGGAAGGAGACAGATCTCCAGGAAGGAGGTTCCTGAAGGCTACCTAACAGCAGAGGGACCTAGGTCTGGGTTTGCTGCATCAGCTAAAGGTAAAGGCCTGACTGGAGCTACCTGCACTAAAGAACAGGAGCAAAATTCCTGAAGAGGGAATTAGGAGGTTCCGAGGAAGAGTAATCCTAGAAGAAAGTAGTCTGGATAGGCCAGTGCAGGTGAGTATTTGAGGGGAGATGCTATTTGCACTTCTTTAGGGGTCCAGCCTGTGGTTCCTACTGATGGTCAGAAGAAGTTAGTTTTCTCTTGACCTGTATCAAGAGAGTACAACTGGTGGCTGAGCCATGTGATCTCACTCCCCGATCAAACGAGGTAAGACCTGATGCTAGGCGTTGGATGTCCGTCTTTGTTTGTTGAGCTCTTTTCATGTACTGGATCCTGGGAGGTATGTTTATTGATATGCACAAAACTCAGGAACAGTTTTTGAGAGCTCTGAGAATAGGGAAACTGAGATAGAGACAGGGTCTATCACCAGATGAGATGAGACCCACTTACACTGCCATTTTCAGAGCCTGTTCTTTGCAGAAAGGAGTGGGTGCAAGGTTATGCATTGTTGGGACCCAATATATGCAGGGACAGATTTGGGAATGGAAATTGTCTCTAGAGGATGTAGAAGAGGGAACATATACCGTATAGACCATTAAACTAACAAGTCACATAGTTCCTACCATTATAATAAATGTAGCCAGAAAGTGCAGGTCTCTATTGAAAAGTAGACTGTGACATATGGCATTTTTATTAACTCAATTTACACAAGGTTTTTCCAATTTTCTATCAACTTACATAAAATATATCAAAGTAAACAATACAATCTTTCAATACGGATAACAGTCACTAGAATTTACTCTGTACAGTACAAGCATTATACAGATATTAATTGATTTCAGTTTGCAGCTTAATGTAATTGGTACCATAAACTTGACATGAACAATAGTTTGCACAGTTTTGCTTTATAAGAAAGCAATGTAATTCTCTGCTATGTAAACCACATGTAATCCTATAATATCGAATGGAGAACACTTCACATGCGAGATGGATGTTGGAGAATGACATGCAGTGTATGAACAATGGAGAGTAATAAATACATTGTAGAAAGTATTTTCCAAATCTGTTTTTTAAAAACAGACTTTAAAATGAGAGAATTATATTTTCTCATTAAAATCAAAAAAAATTAATTCATAATTTCATTTCACTGAATACAAATGGAAATATCATGAGGTTTGTATGCTCTTGTAGACCGTTGATCACAGACATTAAGCTTTCTACTAAGTAGATCCTGCAGCATATGTTAACTTGCATTGGTTTCTTGAACCTCGATCTTTTCCATCAATCAGCAGAAGGGGCATTCTTTGAAAGTAATCAATAATATCTGCCACTGAAGAAAAATCCTGTGGATTAAAAACAAAGGCGGGGGGAGGGGTGTCATCAGGATTCTCACTACTTCTCAGGGTAAAGCAATAGTATTTATTTAGACTGTGACTATATCATGCTCTCTTGTGACTAAGTTTTGGATGAATTGCTGTACTGGAATAGACCGTGAGGTCATCTACCACAGCATCAGCATTTGCTTCCAGTACTGATCTTCCCATCTTGGATATCTCCATGGGACATTCTTGTCCAAAATTTCACCCACCCAATGAAGTTGTGAGGTATTATAAGGCAATCAGTTTTTCTTGAATTTGAGTCACTGGGCCTGATTCTGCTCTTCGTTACAACAGTTTATATCTGGAATACCTTTAGTCAGGGCTGGCTCTGGCTTTTTTGCCACCCCAAGCAAAAAATAAAAATCAGAGCGGCCAGAACGGCAAAGCAAACGAAAATCCTTCGGCGCAGCCGCAGCTGCAAAACAGGGAAAAAAAAAACAAAAAAAAAAACTGTGGCGCAGCCGGAACCAGAGTGCAGGGGGACTCCTTGCACTGCAGACGTGCCCTGGCTAGCGGGGGGAGAGAGAGAAGGGAGGCAGACAAGGCTTCAGCGGGGTGCTTGCCACGCGGCCACACCATCTGCCAGGAGGGCTCCGCGCTGCTCCGGTCGGCGGGGAGGAAAGGACATGGGCTGCCCTGCCAGGCTTGCTGCAGACCTGGCACCAGCAAGGGCAGATGGAGCATGCAGTCCGCTCCCAGCAGGGTGCTCCCCTCCTTCACGCCGCCACCCCCTACAGGGCAGCCAGATCGGAAAACAAAACAAAACAAAAAAAGCAGCCGTGCCGCCCTAGGATTGGGCAGAATGCCGCCCCGTAGACTCTGCCACCCCAAGCACAAGCTTGCTCGGCTGGTGCCTGGAGCCGACCCTACCTTTAGCGAACTAAGCGACATTCTTCTTGGTAAAGCTGCTGGAGATTGGTAAAGGGGGTGGAGGTGATGCAAAGAAAGAAACATACTGTACCTCTTTTCCTTTCAGGCCAGTTCCTAACAAGTAAACTTGATTTTGCTCCTGGTAACGAATCTGAATATTATATACTTTATCTTTGTATAATACCATCAGTACGTATGGATGTGTATTAGTTTTTCTTGAGCTGTTTCTCACCAAGAATGTTCCGTCCTAAGAGAATGCACATGAAAATCAAATCTATTTTTGACCAACCACGTGAGTAGAATGCTGAGTTTGTTTCTAAATGCACATTCATTCTGGGTTCTAATTGTTCAGAAAGAGCACAATTGCAACCACAGCTTTGAAGAACTTGTTAGACTTTCTTAAAGGAAGAAGCAAAACACAAACAAAACCTTGCAATCTGCTATTTTAAATATTCCATTTCAAAGGTTAGTTCAGATGCAGTAATAGCTATTTTAGAGAGAAAAAATACTCTAATTTTGGGACACTTAGCAAAATGTTATGGGTGAAATTCTGGCCTTATTGAAGTCACTGGCAAAACTTTCATTGACTTCAGAGAGGCCAGGATTTCAGCCCGAAAGGTGAAACCCATTGGTGTTTTGGGGATTTTTGTACACAGCTGGAAGGGGTGCATGCAGTCTGCTACACTTAGAGGTTTAGACAATCTTGGAATGTTCTAGCTTGCTGCATAAGGGGAATTGGGGCCTACTGAATCAGAGTGAATGGGAGGGAAATGAGGAAATGAAATATGCCCCTTCCAGTGAGTGCTGGTTTAAAATATCTTTAGGAAAAGTGGTTTAGCTAGAGGGGTGCAAGTTTCTTACATAGACGATCTTGTCTCCTGGAGACAGAAGTTTCTATTGAGCTCCCTACCATGTGAAGCTCTCCCCTCATTACTCCATCTTACATATAAAAGTTATAGTATCACTCTTGTCCCCGTGGTCTGTGCTGTTTCCTGCAGCTCCCATTGGCTGGGAAGTTGAACCACAGCCACTGGGAGCTGCAAGTGTCCGTACCTGCAGATGGTCAATGTAAACAAACTGTCTCGCAGCCAGTCAGTGGATTACCCTGAGAGGCCCCGTGCAGCCCACGTTTGCCCACCAATGATCTAGAGTATGGTTTAATAATCCTTAAGGATCGGCTGAGCCTGGATCTGAGCTGATCTGTGGTTTTTGTTGTATTCTTTGTAATAAGCCACACCCCCAAGAAGTTCAGACTTTGGTATGTGTGAACTGTGGTTTTAGAATACTTTAAGAAAGGTGCCCATTTGTGCTTAGTCTCTTCTATACTGATCCAAGTTTTTAATAGCCTTCTGATAATGCACTGCCAATCTGAACACTGTATGCTTAATCAGGCTGTGTAAGTAATTTTTGTTTGTGTAAGTGTGTGTGTGTGTGCGAGCGTATGCACCACCACTACCTCTCCCCCTCCACACACACATATAGGATGTGCCATGACATTTTGCAGGTACATTGATAGTGGCTTGGAGAAAATCTGGACTAGAATCTCTTTATGCGAAAGTTGTGTTCATTCACTTTTTCTGTATGAATGCAAAGACATTTATCAGGACACAAACCATTTAAACAATGTGCCAAGTATTTTTATATCCATTTAAGGGTAACTGCTAACACTGTACCTTATTTATATTCCTAAGAGCTGCTTCTGCTTCCTGCCGGCTGATGTCTCCAACATACCATTGTGCATTCAGTGAATCTTGAAACTTTTGTTTTATTTTTTGAGGGGGAAAGAGGAGAAAGTTGGCTGTCAGTGAATTAATGTATACAATGTTATAAACATACATGCACAGAAGTAGAGAAGAATTTAAATGGGGGAGGGGAAAGCGAAGTACTGTATTTCTAGATGCAGGGATGAGCATTTTTAGTTCTGACCTTGTTAAGTTGATCTAATCATTCCAATACTCTCTGAAGGCGTTTGCACATGCTGCCACCTTGCAAACCAGAAAAGTGAGGACTCCAGGGTTTTGATAAACATTCTATTTCCTGTGACATTTCTTTGTTATGTCCAGATGAGTCACAGACATCTTAGGTCTCTCCTACTTTTACCATCAGCGGAGCCTTGAACTGTGGCTTGCTGTGGGCTCCCAAGCACTAAACACACGCACACACAAACCTGTCTTACATGACTATTCAGTGTATTAGCAAAAATCAGGTGCTAAGTGGAGGTGGTCTTCAAAGAAATATGGAGTAGAACTGTACTCAGAGACCAAATTTTCTTCTCTCACCCATTTTAGATTGGTTTATTTGAGAGAATTGAGTCCAAAGCATCTGAGGGTACTTCAGGGCAGCTTTACAAGACAGGAAGTGGTCTAGTAAACTTCACCATACCTTCTGACTGTTTCACTGTACGTGTTTTGCTGTATTTTCACTCCTCTTTTGCTTGGTGAAGACCAAGTAAGGAACAAAGGTTGGACATCACAAGGGAAACCAACAGCAAATGCAAGAATATATACCAAAGAATAACTGACTAGAAAACCAATTTAGGAAAAAAAATTGTCTCACATTTAGTTGATTTGCTATTACAGACATTAATCCTAATCACTTTGCACATCATAGATGATTCATTCTTCCCCATATTGGGGGCCACAGTGTAAAGGGGATGACGTGTGACTGCCCCACAAGTCTCCTCTGGCGAGCGAGCACCCCCACCCTGCTCTCCCTGCTCCACCAGCGTTACCTGAATGGGAGAGAGGGAGGGTGCTCTGTCCTTCTCCATTTTGCCTTCCCTCCAGCATGTTTGGCCGCTCTCCCTGGCAACCAGGCCTATGTGAGGAGCAAGATGGAGCTGCTTCTCATGTGGCTGAAGCCAGTCGCTAACGGTCACTGCTGCATGCAGCACGGCAACTGCCTGAGAGACAGCCCATCTGGGAAGTGGGGGCAGTGGTGGGCTGCTCCCCGCCCAGGCTCAGCACTGTGGGACAGGCTGAGTGAGCCAGAAATGGGCTGTGGGGAGAGGGGCTTTCTCTCAGGCAGCCACACTGCACAGAGCAATGAGACCCTGAGTGGACAGTGTGAGAAGTGGCTGGTCCCACTCCTTCTGCTCCTGGCCTGAACTGGCTCTGAGGGACAAGGGCCAAGCATGTTGCGGGGCAGGTACAGCCAGAGAAGGGAGCCCCTCTTCCTCTCCCCCCACAGGCCAAGCAAAATCTGGGGAGGGGGCACTTGACTCCATATACCACCCCCACCTCTGAGTCATATTATTATACCTCATCTTCCTCCATGCTTGGTGGCTGCATAATCTGCCTGTTAGGAATTGGTAATGGAGGTCTGCCATCTGCTGGGCCTTTTGAAGGAGTTCTATTGATGTTACCTTTAAAGTTCCAGAACAAATTTAAATTAAAAACAGAAAGATAAAACTTAGTCTATGCAGCAGATATTAGAGTGTAGTGTAGGACTTTGATTCTCACTTATACCAAGGCCTCTTTATACCACTCAGGCAGCATAAGGGGCCATACAGCGGGTGAAAATTATGCTCCCACTTAGTGTAATTGAGAATCTGACCTAGATTTCTTTATGTAATGGGACAATTCATCCTCCTTATACATGAGGATCACTCCCATGGACCTTAAAGGAACTTCAGTAGCTATGGATGCCTCAAAGGCAACTATATTTGAAATAGGAATTACAGATGATGAACTGTATCTCAATAATTTAATTATGACTGTATCTTCAGTTACCCTAATTACACCTAACCTGAACTTCTACAGTTACAAACCACAAGGTCGCCCTGCTAGAAGTTTATAAAATTGTACTGGAGAGACGAAAAAAATTGCTGCTTTTTTTCCTCTTTGTGGAAACTTTGAACAGTTTAAATGGTAACAGCTACCAGTGTTGAACATTGTTGAATGTTATGCCAATAGATTATGATTTTCAATGTTGCATATTTTTAATTACAGTATTTTTTGCCAATTAAATATGTAGCTGAGACAAACTTAATTTCACCTTGGAAATGTTTTTCATACCAGCCAAGGTATTGGTGTAGTATTATTCATATCTGAAATATTCATTGCTTTTCCCTACCATCACACAAATCATTATTGGAATGATATAATCACATTGGACTTTCAGAATGATTATAGTCAATGGATAGTAATCTGAGACTAGTGCTCTTAAATTGTAGCTCTAGCGAAGCAAATACTTATATCAAATTTTGTCGGTGCCTTAACTAAATAGACAGCAGTGCCAAAATTTAACAAGGCAAAAATCCCCACCTTAAACATAGACTAAATGAACTAAAAAAGTTAACTAACCAATGCTTAAAGTGAAAAAGTTAGAGGTCTATCGTAATCTAGGAGTAGCAGTTCTGGTAAAACGATGCTTAAAGTGTTCCCTCCAGAGACCCTTGTGGTGCTGCTGCTGCAGGAGTAAAGAGACAGACCAGAGCATCTAATATGCAAATAAAATGCATTCTTTACTCCTGGTTGGGTAGGTATGCTCCTCCCCACACCCACCCACTTTAAGCACTGTACTTAATAGTTTTTTATTGCTATTAAATCCAGAAGCTGAACGTCCATGACAGATATTATCCGCTGCAACTTCATTATGTTTGGAATGGAAATCCAGGCTCACAGAATACAAACCTAGCTGAAAGCGTGGTGGTAGTGATCCGCTTGAAGAAAGGCTGGTAGTACTGTTAAAGAAATCAATGAAATTGAAGTTTAGCACACATAGGGTATGTTGCTATAATTATATTATTTAATGTTTATACTGTGGCAGCTTCCAGAGGCACAGATCCATACCATGGTAATTAAGGTCAGTATTAACTCTTCTTGAGACCTGGCACTTGGAGATAAGGGGCAAGGGACAGCCCATGGCACTATTACTCCTATAGGGACCATTTCAGGATCAGTACAGTTGGAACCTAATTTCCCTCTAGAACCTATATCTCTGTTGGATTTCCAGCCCATGACCCTCTCCCAAGCCCTTTCCTCATAAGGGGAGTATATGAAGCAAAATTACAAGCTGTTACTCAGTCTGGAATTTCCCCCAAAGTTCCCTCCTTCTGTGTGTGTTCTTCCCTTCCTCTTGGCTGAAGAACAAGCATCACTCAAGCATTCAAGTTCCAGGAAGTGCAAAAACTTGACAAGAGCTGTACTAGTGACTGAATTCACACTTCTAGCCTCATCTATGCTTAGTTTGTTTGTTCTGCTCTTGCTGAACTATTCAGCCCCTCTTTATAAGCTCTATAGGTGCCTTTTCTGCTTCCTGTTAGAAATTTCTATAATTGAAACCAGCTCTCTTGGCAGTCCCAAAATGACAGCAGCCAAAGGCAACAATGAGTTTATCAGATCTTATCTCTTTTTCCCCAGAAAGTTTCACCTCACTAAGACCCCACTGCCAAGGTCTCCTCTTTTCCAGTGTTGAAATGAACCTCTCTTTGGATGTACTGCAAAAAAGGCTCTGACTAAAATGTATATTACCATAGCGTCTCAGGCTATCCTTTTAAGAAGAGGCATCTAATTTTTGGATGTCCAGCTGTAGACACCTAAGGTCTGACTTTTTTTTTTTTTTAAAAAAAAACAGAGACTGAGTATCCACAATTCCAGCTGAAATCAGTGGGAACTGCAAGTGCTACAGTAATGCCTAGAATCCCCCTTCTGGGATCAGGACCCCATTGAGATAGGCACTATACAGATGTATAATAAGACAATCTCTGCCCCTAAAAGAGTTTGCAATCTCTATAGACAAGGCAGACAAAGAATGGGAGAAATAGATAAATGTCTTTAGTGGGGCACTCAAAAATTGAAGGACCCAAAATTAGAGTCTAATTGTAGTTCATACCAAAGAGGTCCTAATATAGTCCTCTTTTAATGTACAACTAAGAGTATCCTAGTGTATCTGATATGTATTGTCTATATCTTTGGATTATATACAGACTTAAGGCCTTGGGTAAGTTGGCTTTACAGAATTGGGGGATTCCCCTAAAATGGTGGAAACTGCCCCAAGCAAGCAGAAGGGAGCTAAGGTTCTGGCCTGTAGATGATAAACTCCTTGGGTAGTAATCATGTGTTCTTTTGGGTCTTGTACAGCACCATATACACCAGTGTTTCTCAAACTAGGGCTGCTGCTTGTGTAGGGAAAGCCCCTGGCAGGCCGGGCCAGTTTGTTTACCTGCCCCGTCCACAGGTCTGGCTGATCGTGGGTCCCACTGGCTGCGGTTCACCGCTCCAGGCCAATGGGGGCTGCCGGAAGCGGCGCGGGCCAAGGGACTTACTGGCAGCTGCTTCCAGCAGCTCCCATTGGCCTGGAGCAGCGAACCGTGGCCAGTGGGACCCGTGATTGGCTGGACCTGCGGACGGGGCAGGTAAACAAACTGGCCCGGCCTGCCAGGGGCTTTCCCTACCCAAGCAGCAGTCCCAGTTTGAGAAACACTGATATACACTTTCATTCTTTAACAAGTAATAGATCAAAATAAATGAGACAATAACTAGTGCAACAAACCTTTCTGCATATGATCCAGACATACTGTTGGATCCTGAAGGACTGTGTTTAGGTGGTGGCTTGACAGACCTTGAAGGAAATGTGTTGGAGTTGAAGGGAGGCAAAGATAGCTGTGGTGCTGATCTCTGGGGGATTGCTGTGAAGAGGAAAAGTAAAGCTAGCTAAAAATATTGGCATGAGGTTACCATGGGTACTCGTAAAATCAGCTGGTAAAGAGGGGTGAAGTGAACTAATACTATCACATTGCAGAGGGCCATCTAATCAGATGCAAGCAATGGAGCAATCAGTCATTAAAATGACCTTCAGAACGATATACTGGGTCTTAAAATATGAACTTATTGATGGTAGACAGTTTATTCTTGTGCATTCATTTTAAAGGTGGAAAATTCAGTAGAAAATTTGCAGGTTTTTTTAATCTTGTTTGTTTTTGAAACATTAGATAAGCTATAGTCCAGCTTTAGAAACCCCATTACCTAAAATATTACACTAAAATTAAAGACAAAGCCCCTAGTCAGCTTTCTCTCCCATGGCATTGCTGACCATTGGATCTGAGACTTCTTTATTGTGCACCCTTCTCCTCAGGGATTTGTGTTCTGACGCCATCTTCATTGTATGGGTCAGCATACAATTGGGTTACCACGCCAAAGATCCACAGCATGAGAAACTTGCTGTCCTTTGGGACTGCTCTCAGCCTGGGTTGAACTGTCAGTAGGGGTGGAGGTTCAGAATGTGAATTCAAATCAGAATTGTGTAAATGGCCTCAATTTTTAATGGGATGAACCAAAACTCTGATATAGTCAACCTTAGACTTTGGCATGTTGGAAAGCAAGAAGTGAATTTTGCAGCTTTGGTTCATATCCATTATTTTTTTAATAAAGCATTATATAGCATCTCAGGGACTATGAGGTCGGGTAACTTATAAAGGCTGTTATTATTATTTGAGTCAAATACTACTCTCTTTGCTCTCAAGTCATTAGGAGTATCCTCACATGAAGTTGATAGCACTATATGTTGGAAGAATACAAGCAGGGTTTGACCAATTATCTTATAGTAGATCAAGAGGTCACTAGGTTTTCCTTCCTGCTTTTTAGGTGCTCAGTGGAAATAACTGTACAGATATATACTAAGTTCATGGTTATAAAATTGTAATACATTTAGATGCACGTGGGAAATACTGGTGTCTTGTAACTGGCTGACTGGAAGAAATTGTTGATATGCTCCAGCTTCCTGTCTTTTGTAGCCTCATTACTTAAGTTTGTGTGATATTTTTGAAGATTTCTACAATCTGTCAAGTTATGCAGCATTACCTTTTTTATTTTATAGTAGTAACTATAAATAGATCTGCTCAGTGTTTCATTTGAGCTTTTTAACAGAGAGAAAGAATGAGACAGAGAAAGAATGTAAAAGTTTTTAAGCACTTACACTCATCTTCTTCCTGGGGGGAGAGGGGAAAAAAACAACAACAATGAACATTAAGAGGTTTATAATATCATAACTGTTAAAAATATTATCTATTTACAAAAGCTACAATAGAAAAGCCAGTGATTTTTGAGTATGCAGGTAATTCAAAATGGGCTGACTATATTTACCAAATACATTGATATATTTGTCTTTGTGAAACATCAAATTAATTTTTGTAATTGTGGTACTGAGGCAAGGAAATCATGGGTCTAGATTTTCAAAAGTGAGTAGCGATTTAGGTGTATCAATTTTTGGGCACCTAAGTTGAAACAGCTTAAAGAGGTCAGGAGGCAGAACTTCAATGGAGGTAAATTGTCATAGCTTCCAGAGCAGATGTTCAACACTCTCCGAAAATCAGATTCCTTTAAGATATATCAAGTCAGGGAGCTCAAAACTGGGGTATACAAAATCACTAGTAACTTTAAAAATAAAAATCTGGGCCTTGATCTCTGCCTTTTCTTTATAATGCCCCTAATATCTAAAATAACATATCCAGTGATTAAACTGTCCTGGAGAAAATTTGTGTGGAGGAAACTGACTGAAAGTGAAGCTCTGTGGTAAGAAGGAACTACAGGAGAACCTCAGTTATGAATAGCTTGAGAATGGAGGTTATTCATAACTCTGAACATTTTGTAACTCTGAACAAAACATTATGGTTGTTGTTTCAAAAGTTAACAGAACATTGACTTAATACAGCTTTGAAACTTTATTATGCAGAAGAAAAATGCTGCTTTTAACCACCTTTATTAAATAAAACAAGCATAGAAACAGTTTCCTTACCTTATCAAATCTTTTTTAAACTATCCATTTATTTTCAATAGTTTACATTTAACACAGTAATAAACTGTACAATATTTTCTTTTTCTGTCTCTGCTACTGATTGAGTCTTCCGATTCCAAATGAGATGTGTGTGGTTGACTGATCAGTTTGTAACTCTGGTGTTCGTAATTTCGAGGTTCTACTGCATGAGTATTTAAAGGAACTAGTCCATGTAAAACAGAACTACCAGCTTACCAGCAAGTTTTGTAATTCTATTGTAACACATACTTTAAAATCTTCTAACTGTAAAATAGTGTTTGCTCTGAAATATACTTACATCATATCTTCTTTCTGGTGCCCAACTTTGCCTAAAATGAAGTAGGTGAAGAAACCAAATGTGAATTTTAGATGTAGAAAGCGTGGGAAAAAAGTGACACTCTATCCATATGTATAGTGGGCCATGTTTTCAGTTGAGACTTAAGCTGATGTCAGTTTTTGCAGACACAAATAAATATGGGTATCAGTTTTAATCAGCAATTTCTTTTGCTCCTTTAGCTATAAGTTCTTGATTTGCAGCCACAAGAAGGTATTTGGATGTCTAAGCCCTGATCCTGCAATGAGCTTTGCAGAGATTCAGTGGTCCATCTGGAATTTATTGCATGGTTGGGGCTTAATTGATCTACATTTCAAGTGAAATAGTGCACCTGCTGTGTTCGTCACACAGAAATGGAGTTTGAATATCTGGCTTTAAACTTCAACTGAATGATGAAGATATTAATTGTTCCCATGGATATTAATTGTCGCTGTCATAGCTGAGGGCAGGCTTGTATGAAGATATCTGGCCTCCTTCCTAGTATTTTAACTGCTGGTTGGTTAGCAGACCTCATAGTATGTTTCTCTTATATGGTGCACAGCCCTATCAAGAAGCTGCCTAAGAAAGGCCAGCTCTTGCTAAAGATTTTTGCCAAGAATTCAGGGATTTGCAGGGTGGCTGAGCTGGCCTAGTTGTGGGGAATAAATGAAAACCTTCTCCTTCCACCATACCATAAAAGGGATATAGAGCTGGGGGTTGAGTTTAGTAGTCAGGATAATGAGAAAAGAAGCTTTCTAGGAAGAAAGCTAGAGCTGATGGGAGAATCATGGATAACATTCCTCTTCCCTTCTAGAACTTGGCTGAAGTGAGTCATACTTTGGGCCTTAACTGTGGCCTTTTGGATGAGGTAAGCCCTGCTGTATTTGTGTTTGGCCATTAAAAAGGCAGGGCTTTTTCACATTACAATAAAGTAGGCATCTCTGCAACACTCTTAGGCAGTAGTGTCTCTGCTGACATTGACTAATTATGTTTTCCAGATTGTTGTGGAAAATCGTTAAAAATAGTTGTGTTAACATTTAAAAATAAATGTTTACTTTACGGGTGGTGGCTTCCTTCCAGGGACTGGATTGCCTCTTTCATGTTTATCGGCGGGTGGTATGGGAGGCTTCTGTATCTTTGCTAACTGTTCTCCAAGAGATCTAAAATACAAGAGAGAGATGGTTCAGCAAAGGTCAAATGCTCTTCACTGCAATATAATTTGGTAGCACTGATAGTGTATGTCACCCAGAGGCTAATGTCTTACCTTAGTTGTGGTGCCATGAGCTGTAAAACAGTAAGGAAAAGTTACAAGAACATATAAGTATGTTTTAAAATAGATCCAGGTGCAATAAAAACCAACCAAATGGCCTCTTACCTTGTCAGGAAACACTGCCCTCTTCCCTGAAAAGAATAAAAAACAACACTTAAAAAAAAATTAGATAATTAATTATAAGTTCTGTGAAATAGTGGAGGCTCGCCAGGCCTGGCTTTGATACCTTTTCTGGTGCAAAATGAACTTAGCATGAACAGATACTGACCTGTTGCTGGGCTGTCTCTTTCAAACGGCGGCCCAGGACGATCCAGTGTGGGTTTTGTACGTCTGTCTATAGAAGGAGCTGGGGCTAAACATAAATACTGTGTAAAATATTGTGCTAATACAAGTAACACAACTTTATTTTGTATTGTATCTGTCACGATCTGATGTCCCTTCTTAGAGTTGCAAGCAATATAATTAAAGGTCATAAATAGTTAAGGTTGGCTGAATTTTGCCTTTGCTTGTTTATAATGTTGATGGACAATATTAACATTTTAAAGCATTTTAAAATATTTTATTCTAAATTTTCAGTTGCACAAAATTATGGGGAATGTCAAACAATGGTGGGGTCAGACTAATTATTTAATGATAGTAGACACTGACATTCAAAAAGTTAAATCTTTGTAACCATTAAAACACAAATTGTCAAAATATACAAAATAAATATCCTTAAGTCAAACTTTAAGTTCTTAGACAAAGTAAGAAATTCTGCTTATCTATAAATGTCGATTATTATCAATGGAAATATTTTTTCATTGCTTTTGGGGAGTTGGCAAGGGGGGTGTCCACCCCACACAAGGCCTGAAGGAGTTAAGGTGATCAGGTAGGCCAATTAACTGCCTAGGCTGCACCTGGAGGAGGAGCCAGGCAGCGGGGATTAATTAGAGACAAGACTCAGCTGGGCAGGAGTAGAAGGAGCCTGCATAAAGCCCAGAAGACTGGGGGAGATTTTGCAGGGAAGTAATTTGCACTTACTTCCTGTAAGGAGGGAATTTGGGCTGGCAAATCGGGGGGAGGGGGGAATCAGAAAGGTAAGAGAGACCTCGGGGAAAGCAGCATGGTGTGGGATAGGGCATACCTTGATTGCTGATGAGATGACCCCTGGGAAGGAACCTGGAGTAGAAGATGAGATTGGGTTCCCCTCCCAGCCACTGGGGAAGTGGCACAGACCAGGCAGTGAAGAGCGATTTGCCTGGGATAATTTGTGCTAGAAGACTTTGATACCCCAGAAGAATAAGCAGGAGCTCCTGAAGCCAGAGAGGGGCTACAGGCTAAGAGACACAGAGTGCAGCTGCAGAAGGAGCATTGGCCTGGCAGAACAAATTCCCAGCACTACCAGGAGGCAGTGCCATCCAGCGGTGAGTAGAACACCCCATCACAGGGAGATAGAGACACTAACAGCTCTAGCTGGAGACTGTGAAAATATGCATTATGCTATAGCTTAAAAAAACCCAGACAAATATTTTCACTTACGTTTTAAAGGCTTGGCACTTTTATCTCTATTCACATCATTATTGCTTGATGGAGGAGGGTAAGGTGGCATCTAAAACAAATGTTTTTTTCAAGTGAGTAAAGTCTTCTCTAAATATACCTTCAAGGATTTTCATCTTATCCTCTTTGGCCACTGAATACATCACCAAAATCACCTTGCCACAGCTGTCAACGTGTGCATCTGTTAGAGCCCGAAGGGCCATTAGGGTGTCCCCCCACACACACCCATTGCAGAATACTATCAGGTAAAAGGCCTTTTCTGGTAACTGCATCATTGGCTCTGTCATCTCTCTGCCCCTTTGCAGGAAACCCTTAGTGCAGAGTTCATTCCAGGGTGAGTTGGGAGCATGTCAGGGGCAGGAAGGAGGAGTAGCTAGAATAGTCTTGCTTAACTCCTGATGCAGAGTTTTGTGCATATAAATTCAAGGTCAAAAGGGATGCGCAGACCGAGGACAGCACAGGAGCCTAGCCTTGCATTAAGGAGAGGGCTGCACTATCAGGGGCTGTCAAGTTCCTAGTGGCAGGACTGAGACCAAAGAGAGGAATGTGTTGCTGAGTATCTCATGAAAACGAAGAAGGTGATTGCACTTAAACTTGTGTTTCCTCAGACACACCTATTCTTGCTGGAGTTTCATTATATGGTCTTCCAAGTAATGGAGGCGAGAGGTCCAGCAGACTTCATACCACCCAGTAGGTCGTTTGGTGCTTACTGATTAGCTTTACTTGTATCCATGTATAGCTTTCATGCACATTTGTGCTGGAATACAGAGAGTTTGTATAGCCAACTCAGTGCTTGCAAGATCAAAGCCTTAATCTGCCAAATTAGGAAAAGGGTAGTTCTGTTAACTCAGTGGATGTTAACGAATTCTGAATGTATCTAAGAAAACTGTCCAACCTTCAGCAGGGGAGGGCAATGACACTTCTTTATCCTTAACTTTGCTTATTGCCTTTGAGTCATTTCAGTGCTCTTACCTTTCCATCTCATTCAGCACCAGATCCTGTAAACCCTTCCCCCTCCATGGAGAGCTGCCAAATTTAACGGGACGGCCAATGGAAGTGAGGGTTTTCAAGATCAAGCCCTCTTGGGGAAAGCTAGAGTACTGCTTAAACAAGGTGTTCAAAGGCTACACTTTTCCTGAGAATTAGCAAATGGTCACTAATTGCCAGTGTATATGGCAACATTGCAATATGAAACAATTTCCACATATTTGTTTCACAAAAAAAGTCGTCATTTTAACAAAAAATAATTATTCTTACAGCCAAAATAATTTTCCTCCTCTTTCTACACATACAATCATTATGTTGGATATGGAATTATACTTGGGCCTTCTAGGAGATAATGCAAAGGAAACAAATGAAGTATTCTTTAAGAAAAGAAACATACAGGAGTGCCTCTACCCACAGATGATGCTGGTACAGGGGATGGGCCAGGTCGCTGTGGTGGAATAGGAGGCTGGGGAGATGGTCGAGTAGTTGTAGGTCTATCTAAAAAAATAAAAATAAAAATCACAAACTGAACAGTTAAACACACAAAAAAGGTTATTTTCTGTCTCTCTCATTAGATTTTCATTCTTAAGTTTAGTTTATGGTTATGTAATTTTACATTACATGAAGAATCTAATTTTGCTGTGTTACATCTCTGTAAATCCATAGTGACTCTGGCACGTTGTTTTACTTTGTGTCCTTTTTACGCCCAATGACTTGAATGCCACTCTGGTATTACGTGCACACATACCAGGCTCAGTTCTCTGTCGGTCTGCACTTCATGTATTCATTCACACCACTGCACAGTAAGTATAAAATACACCAATCCAGATGGTAGTGTTTTGCACTGAAGTAAATGACCTCACAGGTGTAAGCCAATGGAGAATCAGAACTAGAAAATGACAAATGTATGCACGATATGCTCTGGGACCAAGTCAACTCCACACAGAAGTGGTATTTTGGGTTTTTTGGGGGGTTTGTTTGTTGTTTGTTTGTTTTTGTTTTTAAAGACAAACAAACCTTCTGGCATCTTTCTTTCTATGACTCATTTTTTAGCATGTGCTTAACTTAACATGTATATTCATTAAGACTGCTCATGGGCTTAATTTCTAATAAGGCCTCTATCCAGCAAAGTGAACTCCTAAGTTGTCCCTTCAATATGCCTAAACCTCAGTGTGGTAAGACCAGAAATTTAATGCTTTTTCTCTTAGTTGCCAGTCTTAGAAGACATTCCAGAGTTTTCACAAATTTGTATTTTTCAATACAAATGCACAAACAGGTCTAGTGAATGCACAATACAATGCACAAACAGGTCTAGTGAAAGGCTCTATATTCTATTACCAATTCCCTAAAATATCCCATCCCTTCCAAAATTACATTTTGCACTAGTTACCTATGTACTCAGTGTTGCTCGGAATTGACTTGGCAGGAAATATGACATTATGGGGTGCCACGTCATTGTTGGACGGAGGAGGTTCATAATCGTCACTGTCATGTCCTGGTTCATCAGTTGGTGATTCATAGTCGGCATCTTGTTCCTGTTCCTCATCTGGGCTTTCATAATCATCATCTTCTTCCTGCCATATGCAAATGAAAAACAGACAATTAGATACTACATAACTTAATGCAATGAGATTGTGTTTTTTATATGGTAGTGTCTTTCATCGTGCAGGATACCAAATTTTATCACCAGCGCTCAGGGATTGTTTCATCCCGTCATCAAATGAAATGATGGAGTATGTCAATATTTACATAGAGCATGACACTGCACAGCAGTTTAGGACAGGAAATGAATATCTTTTTACAATAGGAACTCCAGAGGAAGCTTAACAAGAGAGAACGTTACTTAGCTGATTTTTTTATTTTTTTTTGTCTCTCTAGGGTCTCATACCAGACCCATCTCCTAAGCCATTACGATTAAAGAAAGTCAGAGGAAGTACAGGACTTCAGTTTTATATCTCATCCAACTGATGTCAAAAGGTGCCTCCTAGCACCAAGCTGGGGCAATCATTCAGTGGTGCACTCTTCCTTAATGCTCCTTCCTGAGAAAGCAGGTCTTTGTCAGGGGCTTTGGAGCCCCTAATGCAGGCAGTTATGTGGTTCTGACCCAGCCCAAATAGGTATAGCTTGTGAGATCTGATAGGACAGTGATGGGCAATCTGCAGCCCACAGGCCACATGCAGCCCATCAGGGTAATCTGACTGTGGGCCACGAGACATTTTGCTGACATTGACCATACACAGGTACTGCCTCCCGACAGCTCTCAGTAGCCAGGGTTCTCTGTTTCCAGCCAATGGGAGCTGTGGGGAGCGGTACCTGCAGGCAAAGGGGCCGCAGGGATGTGCTGTCCCTGATCTGGAACTTGTCACTGATTTGTAAATGGTGTAATATTCAGTGTAATTTCAAACTAACCTAGAGGGTGGAAGTTTCAAAAATGCTGAGGACTGGGCTAACTCTGCTCCCACTGAAGTCCATGATAAAACTTCCACAGACTTCAAGGGTGTAGAATTAGGCAAGCACTGGATGCTTTTGAAACTCCCAGCACATTCTCTTCTTTCCCCTTCTGTTGGGAGTAGACAGCACAGGAACTGATAGCGCTTAAGGGAACAGAGAATCTGCTTTGAGTGTTAAGTGATCTAAAACATGATTCTTACAAATGAAGACCAGCCTTCTTCCTCTTCTTGACAGTATCCTGTGTAAGAAAACATAACCGTGGATCTGTTAGTACATGTTGGCTTCCGAGTACCAAAGCCTCCTCAGGTAAAAAGGCACTAAGCTTCACAAATAGCCACCATTAGAGAATCAAAATAACAGACCAGTTTGCCCAAGGCGAGGGATGTGTCCAGCTCCCATGGCAGCCAACAGGAATTACGTGCACATATTTGCAGTCACTTTCTGGTTGAAGGGTATTAATTGAACATCGCTTTTGTGTCATGATTTCTGCTGTGACCAAGGCTATGTCTACACTGCCAAGTTTTTTGACCAAAGGTTATATTACTTTTATTAAAGTGTTTTAATTAAACCGCTATTGCACATCCTTGCTATGCTCCTTGTATCATTGTAGTGCATCCACACTAGAAGCTCTTGCAATGACACAGAGCAACGCACTGTGGTAGCTATCCCACTCTGCATCTGGTCTCAGGGTGCTTTGGGAAGGGTTTGTAATGCCTCATGTGGCAGGTACAGCATCACATGAGGCAGGTTTCTCAATCCCATTGTTCCATGGGCATCCTACTAGATTGCTAGCTGCTTTTCAACTGAAGTGTGTGGGAAAGAGTGTGTGACAGAGAGTGTGAGTATGGAGGGGACAAGGAAGAAGACAGACAATGTATGTTGCGGGAGAGTGAGTGTGTTAGTCACTAAGGTGCGGTAAGTACTCCTGTTCTTTGTGTCGGCATGCTGTCTCCTAAATTCAGACAGCTGTCGAAAGCAACCTGTTCTGAGGCAGGGGGAGGGGAAAACCCCAACATCAATCCCCTCCTCCCTCCCTGGCTCTGCACAGCACAGTGTGTGTGTGTGTGAGAGAGACACACACACACACATACATACAGAGTTTGCCTGCCTGCCATTATATTCTTAGTGGGGGAGACAGCAGGAGCATTCCATGTTAATGATTTGCTTTGTGTCCCACAGCAGAACATCACTCCACACCAGCTGTCAGAATGAAGCTTTGAAAGGGGAGGGGTGCATGCCTGCATGGCTGCTGAGTTAAAAACAATGAGCAGAGAGCTCACTGCAGGCATTGTGGAACACCTCCAGAGGCCAATTGCAGCAATAAAAGCAAGCAAGGCATTTACACTGGCACTTTGGAGATGAAATCTTTGCACATACTTGTGGAGAGGGTTTTATTATAGCGCTTTAATTGAGGAGTTTCCTCTCAAAATGTGTACACCTCTGCTGTTTCATGACCAAAAGCTGCCTTTTGGCAAAAAAGCTTGGCAGTGCAGACCAGGCCTGAGATGTGTCCTACCCTTCAAGATTTAAATGCTAGTTGAAGAATAAAGCATTCACAACTGACTCAGCTGTTAACCTCTCATCTCATGCTTTATCTTGTTGCTAATATGGAATATTGGGTGCAGAGCTGGGCAATTTTTTTTCCAAATACTAGTTTTTTTCAACTGAAAAGAATTTTGGGGGTCTTTGCAGATTGGACCTGAATACACAAATACATAGAAATAGTTTTGGCTGAAGGAAAAAAAAATTAATGAAAATTGTTTTGCGTCTGCAAAATGAATTTTGACTTTTTTATTTAACAGAATTTTTGAAGAAAGATTTAAGTTTCAGTTCAAATCTGAATGGATTTTTTTCCAGAATTCTTTCAGTTTGTTCCCTGAATCAAACAATCCATTATTGGCTCAGCTTTAGTTATGTGTCCTTTTTTAACCCATTTGCAATAGGACCAATGGGGGAGTAGTAACCTGTGGAAGTACAGGTGCTCTTGGCCCAGCTAGTAAAATGTTTAAAATGGAAGCTCAGTGCAGAGAAGCCATGTGGAAGCTGCTTAGACCCTAATGAAGTCCAGCTGCAAAGAGGACATTGTGCCTTAGAGGTTCAGTAGTCACATGAATGCTCCCTGATTGCATCTCTCTCTCTCTTTTCTTCCCCCCATTGTTCCTCCATCCCTGCTATTAAAACATCTTTTTGTTAGCTCTCCAGCTTGATGTTTCTCCTTTCATTCCCTCTCACACCTTGTGCTCTCTTGGCTTGCTGGCTTTCTCCTCTTGCTCTGAGCCCACTCATCTTCCCTTCTCCTCACCTTCTGCTATTCTACTTCCCTCCCTCTCTGCCTTTCACACCTTCCTCTTCTTCTCTCCTCACTGTCTGCTTTATCTCCCCCCTTTGTTGTCATTCTCTCCTCCCTTCCCTAACGAGCACTGCAGGTATGGTGGGGGGCAGCATGAAGAGCACTCCCAGCATCCTAGGTAGGCAAGGGGAAATTTGGAGCATCCCCCTGCCAAGAAAATATATCCAAGGACTTTTCTGGCCCAACTGTACCTGTTTATAGATCCTGTTTCACTCAGTCTAAGAACCTTATTGAATTAAGGTATCAACTAGTGTAATGTTCCTTATTTGGTAACAGACACAACCCAAGCAGTTCTAACATGAAATTGCATCACTCTGCACACACCCCACCCACATCCTGCTGGCATGTGCTACTCCCAGGTCTATTAAAGGCACCATCTACAATAGCTCCCAGCATTTGCGTGTGTTTGGATCTAACGTTTTTCCTTCATGCTCATCTCTAATATCAACAATAATTTAGCTCATTAAGTTGCAATTAATCCTGGAAGTTCTTGGACAGATGTATTATTCAATGTAGAGCTAAATTCAAGGTACATGAGATCTATTAGCATAAATATTTATGTGAGAATTTTTGAATGAAGACAATTGGATGGCAATGACAGTAAATAGACTGTGCAAGCAGCTAATTAATATTTTAATCTTTTTTAAATACTATGTATTTAGATAGCAAGTACATATTTACCTGTATTGTCAGCAAACTTCTGTGTCTGGGTCCTGTGATGACATAAAAAATAGGTTTTTCAGTTTTAATGATTGTGAACTAAATGTGTCTTAGTAAAAGCTATAGCGTAATTAGTTGAAGATAGTCTTCCATTATACAAGTGAATTTAATTTTGACCCTCTTCCCTACTAACTCTGCCAATAAGCTAAAAAATAAACTTCCTGAAGTTTCATAAAGCTGATCCTAATCCAGGCTAGATTATTTTGAAAAAAGTTTGAGGCAAATTTGTGTGTGTGTGTGTGTGTGTGTGTGAGAGAGAGAGAGAGAGAGAGAGAGAAATGTTTGAGAAGTTTGGCATCTCATCTCACTTTCTGAGCCTTTGTCTATATGGCCCCATTCTTGCAAAGACCTGCACATAGTTTTAACTGAGTAATTCCATTAATGTCAGTGGGGACTATTCACTGTCATACGGTTAAGTACATAAGTGCTTGCAGGAGTGGGGGCTATTCTGGTTATATTTAATTTTGATCCAGTTTGGCCTAAAAACTCCAGACTTGCTCATGTGGTTGATTGCACAAGTAGTTAGTTACACATATGCAAAGTGGTTGTAACACCATGCTACCCAGATCATAATGGTAATGCTCTATAGTCATTTTGCATAGGTGACAATGACTACAAAAGGTGTAGGGCAATGGGAAGGTAGCAGGGGTGTCTCTATATATTTTGACGCCCCAAGCATGGCAGTCAGATGGCTTTCGGCGGCATGTCTGCGGGAGGTCCACTGGTAACGCGGATTCAGCAGCATGCCTGCAGGATGTCCTCTGGTCCTGCACCTTCAGCGTACCCGCTGCTGAATTGCCTCAGAAACTGCGGGGCTGGCAGACCTCCTGCAGGCATGCCGCCGAAGGCACACCGCCTCCGCCACAGCTTGCCGCCCAGGCATGCTTTTGGTGAGCTGGTGCCTGGAGCCACCCCTGGAAGCCAGGGACTCCAAATGTGTGTTAATCTGTGGGTTTTGGCAAGGACCAGAGCATTTTATTAATTTCAACCAAGGTTTATAGAATAAATAATTTAGTTATTAATAGTGGTTTATGTTTATATTGTGGTGCCTACTGCATTTATAAAATCTGTACTGTCTAAGCGGGTTCAGTGTCAGTGGCTACTCTCATCAGCTGGGGAGCAGGAGAGAGACACCAATATGTAAGGCTGAAGGGATTAGTTTGGGGATTAAAGTTTCCATTGTGAAGTCTGTAGCTACTCTTTTACCTATTGTAGCATAGCAGTTGTGTTTTCATAATACTCCTTTCTTTATGGTGACTGCAGTTCAAAAGGTTCCCCAAATGACCTAATAAGAAACTTTTCCTGAACTTTCCATCCTAAGAATCCCATCGTGGATGTTTAGGGACGGTGACTTGAAAAATAAAATTCAGAGAGAAATTCAACCAAATTTATCATAGTAGCTGAGATTTTTCAGAGCTCTGTAGAACATTTTGACAAATTATCTATTAAAATATTTATAAAATCACCTGAGCAGCTTAGAAAAATCTGAAGCAAATGAATGAGAGATCCCATATTTGATTAAAATAGAACACAGAATCTCACTATATTAATAACTTTGCTAATTTGTGAACCTGCTGATGGTCATTCAAAAATATTCAAAATAAATCTAAAGCAGTCTCATGTCTTTTCTCACCAAAGATTTAATATCAACATCCTCTATTAAGGTCTTCTTAATTTTATCCATCTGAAATATAGTATACTGATATACATATACTTGTATATTAAAATGTATTGTAATTTTTATTTTGTTTTATTCATTACAATTTGTCTTTAAAGCACACCTCTGATAGTATACTAACATTAATATTAGCACTATAAACAGTAATAAATAAATGTAATTAGCTTAACTTGCCAAAACGTAACCCAGTATTATAAATACTTATGCACAGGAGTAAATTTGCTCACATGAGTAGTGTGACTGAATTCAATTGGATTACTCAATCTGAAAGTCACTATAGGTTTGGGCTCTTAATGAAGTACTGCACTAACATGAATAACAGTAGAAAGAAATAAATTGAAATTCCTTTTTTATCATGTTTTCTGAGACGGATTTTGCTATTAAATAACACTGGAGAGCTTCTGTTAGCTCAAATGGAAATCATTCTGAAAAGTTTTGTCTTAAAAGTTTGAAAAAGAAAAAGAGGATTGAAAGGTTTACTTACCGTTTGGGGAAGAAACTTCTTCCTTCATTCCTATTGATTTCTTGACTTAACTTACTTAGAATTCTGTTTTAAAATAGACAAACAAAAAACCTCTTACACAAAAATGACTTCCTTAATACCTATCTGCTCTTCTTTTAGTTCAGTGCTTCTTTGTTTTTTTCACTTATTTGATTTTCCTTTTTTTTTAAAGAAAATTTTCCTTCTCCTTCCTTTTGGATAAATATGTGAATGCAGGGTAGCATATTCTGCTGCATCACTCGAGTGGTTGATATCTATTCTCATCTCCATACCCAATGCACTATAGTATTTTTGTCAAAAACAAAATGGCCAAAAAAATTGAAACTTTGGGATTAATCAATTGGGTGATTCATGAAGAGGTGAACAGCAAATGCTTCTGCAGAGAAACTTGTGGAGGGGCCCCTGTGGCAGAGTGATGGAGTCCTAGAGGGGCTTTCAATGGACCAGAGGAAATAAGAGATGAATGTGAAGGAACTGCTGAGGCTGGTGACATCACAAGAGGTGGGAGAGCCTCTGGCAGGGGTGGTTGGTCCAGGCGAGAGATGGAGAGTGAATCTCAAAAGAGGGAGATCTGGGAATGGTGATGGGGCAGCATAGGGAACAGGGAGCCAGAGGGTCAGAAAGAAGGTCTGGCTGGACTTGCCTGGGGGTAGAGGCTACCTGAGGAAGGGTTAGTAGAGCTCCAAGGAGGGAACCTGAAAAGTCTGAAGAGTGCTCAGATTGCAGTTCGACCCAGAAGCTTCCCACATAATCGATTGAGGTGGGCTTTGGGAGTGCTAACTTTCTCCAAAGAATCTCTGCCCCTCCAAAGACATTCCAGTGACTCAGAAGCAGGGTTTTGGGGGGGAGAGGGGGAGAGAGGACACTGGACATGCACAGGTTGCAGCGCAATATGTATGTATATTTAGAAATAATTAAGAGGCTCCAAGACAGACTTACAAAGTCAGGGTAAGATCAGCAATTTCTGTGTATACAACTATTTCTCTAATGCTCCCAGTTCCATTCTAGATTATATTTGTTCTTAGTGAAAAATAAAAATAATGTATTTATTACAATAACTGACTAAATCTGATAAGGTATTTAGACACCCACCCAACTACCACTTTTTGAAGGGATGCTACCTAATAATTACCACATACAAGAGTGTTTCTCTGGGTTTCCAGTTCCTGGGGAGAAAGGGTTGAAACCTTTTAACTTGAAATCTTAAAAAGACAAGAAGTGAATACTGGAGGGTGGCAGCAAAGGTACCTGATAGACCAGGGGTTCGCAACCTTTTCCTTTCCCCCCAATATACTATAAAAACTCCATGGCCCACCTGTGCCACAACAACTGTTTTTCTGCCTATAAAAAACAGGTCTGGCCTTAGGGGTTAGCAAGCAGGGCAATTGTTTGGGGCCCCACAAAGCTACGCTGCTCAGGCTTAGGCTTCAGCCCTGGGTGGCAGGGCTTCAGCTTTCTGCCCTAGCCCCAGTGAATCTAATACCAGTCCTGCTTGGTGGACTCCCCTGAAATCTGCTTGTGGCCCCCAGGGGACTTTGGACCCTTGGTTGAGAACTGCTGATGCGGACTACATGAAGTTTGCTTGAGTTCTGCCCCCTTCCCTGCTCATAGTGCATAGTTGCCACATATGTATGTAGCAGCCAGGGACGGCTCCAGGCCCCAGCACGCCAAGCATATGCTTGGGGCGGCAAGCCGCGGGAGGTGCTCTGCTGGTTGCCGTGAGGGTGGCAGGCAGGCTGCCTTCGGTGGCTTGCCTGCGGAGGGTCCGCTGGTCCCGTTGCTGCCCGAAGGCAGCCTGCCTGCCATGCTTGGAGCAGCAAAATGCCTAGAGCCGCCGCTGGTAGCAGCAGTTCACCAGAGGGGGAGCAGGTCTTCAAATTGTCGAATAATCTCTCTTGATTCTTCTATCCTCTCCTTTTTCAGCCAGATTCACTTAATCGGGATCCCTTCCACAAGCAGAAGCAGACAGGATAATCTAGCCTATGTCATGCCCAGCATTTTCAGGCTGTGCCAAAAATATTCATATATATTCCATATTTTGGGGACTGAGACACCATGACTTATGTAATTTTTCAGTAGTGCATGTGTGCAGAAGTAGGGATGGGTCACATGAGTGACATTTTACTTGGGAGCAGATATGCAAATATTGCTCGTGATGTAAAGTAAACAATAACCCTAGAATCCATGGACGCCAAGAGACTAATTTGTACTTGCTGCCTTTGCAAGAGGTACCCTGAGACTCAGGGCCAAATTCACCACCAATGTAAGCGGATGCAACTCTGCTAAAGTCAACAGAGCTGTGCTAGCGAACATCAGTAGTGAACCTGCCCTTCAATGTTTTATTTTGTTTTAAAGACAGTTGTACAGTTGTGATGAGTCATGGCCTTATTTTTAATTCCCCTTATGCCTTTGGTCAGGAAATAACCTTAGGAAATTCCCACAAATGCTGAAAACACTTCTTGATACTTGAATTTCGATATAATTTAAAAACATCCAACCTACTTCTAGTTCTTTTTTTATGTAGGTGTCAGATATAACAGTTATGGAAATAAAATATTTGACTGTAAAAAGTCAAGATCCTGTTTGGTTGGTGCCTGACAAAAACAACCCTTCTGACTTCTCTAATATGGTACCATCTTTTCTTACTGTACAATTACACCACAGGCCTTAAGCAGATCAGTGACTTTGGGATCTTTCATATGTCAAATTCATTGATTATGGCTAAGGTGTAAAATAAATTGACTATTTTTATTTTCCTTTTTCTCTGTTTTTTTTTCTCAAAGGAGGACCCTCTAATTCCTTCTGAAACAAGCAATAACATTAAATATGTGAGCTCTTTGGGGCAGGAAATATGTCCATCTCTATGGTCCTAATCTGTAAAGACTTCTGCACAGGCCTCATTTTATGGACTGAGAGTAGTTGCACTAAAATCAAGCACATGCTTAAGCATTTTGTTCAGTTAGGTTAGATTAACTGAAATAAATGCAAGCTATCAAGCACTGCCTATCAAAAAAAAAATGAACTAACATATTGCATCCTGTACCACCCTAGTAATGTTAATCTTATTCTCAGTATTCCTTTCTCTAGCCTCCTTGCCTCTCTTTTCCCCCGGTCCTGGCCCCACAACATAGTGTCTTGCAGTACTCAGTGAAACTAGAAATAATTCAAGGAAAGGATTATGTCCTTACTCACTGTGCAAAGTGCCATGGTGACCTATCATTTTGTAAGCAACTGTCAAATAATAACATAGGATAATTAATATTAACTTTATCTGAAATATTAGAAAATGGAGTCATTTGAAGTCCTGGACACCCAGCCAACCACCCTGCTACAATGGGGAAGTGGGAAGAAGGATTCCAGAAAGCATTAATATTTTCAACCTTCCTTTTCTGCAAGCACCAGTTTGGAGTTCTGATTTTTGTGCAGATTTGACACTTGCCCTTTTTAGAATCCCACAAGCAATATCCTTGTTTAAAAGGGATTCAGGTTGGATGGGTCTGACATCCTCCCTAACATAAGCTCTAAAAAGCAAGGAAATACCAAGTTTCGGAAAACCTCTTAATTATGTCAAACAGCCTGCCTCCATGGAGTGACAGACTCTACATCTTCACAAGCTACTTCCTTCTGCTGCAACTGATAAGGAAACTGACGGCACCCAGCCTTCTGCTCTCCCTTAGCATATAACACATGCAACTTTGCCTACAACCTCAGCAACTATTCGGGGGTATTGTATGTAGACAGGGTAGTTGTGTGTTCGCAGGGAACAGGATTTGAAAACTCATTAGTATGGCAAACTTTTTTTTTTTTTTATGAGCAGTTCTCTTTTTTTATACCCTCTTTGGGAGTAGTTTATATCTTCTACTTCTTTTCAGTTTAAGTAGCAAAACAAAGCATCCAGTCTAGCTCCAATAATCTGTATCCAGTCAGAACATCAAAGGTACTGGGATTTCTGGCCATGGAGAGCTTGCAGCCCTGACCCCCACATTGGCTGCAGAGGGAATTTTCACTGAGCAAAGATTGCAGGACTTGGTGAGCAGTTTGCTCATCTCATCTTGCTGGAATAAATTCATTACTTGCTGCTTCAAACACTTTCTGCTATATCGTTCTTCTCAGATGAAAAATATTTTTCCCTAGATATAATATTGACAGATGATCTTTGCTTCTTTCCTTGTTTCTTTGTAGTCCTCCATCTGTTTGTATCCACCTGCTGTCACTTGTAAACTCTGAGGTAGGGACAGTCTTTGTTCTGAATTTTGTACAGTGCCTAGCACAATGGCCTCTTGGTCCATGACTAGAACTCCTAGGCATCGTAAGAACAGAAATAATTCCTATATCACAAGCCTTCAGCCAAGGCTTAGGAGTGAAATGAGCAAAGCATTGCTTGCTTGCTTTTTCTGAGAACCGTGTGCCCTTAGCAACAAATGTTTTTATAGAACATTCAGGCACGGAGACAGTTGGGTCTGCAACTAGGTAAGGAAGGAAGTATCAAAACCACACTGCTTTTTGAGATGGGAGTAGTGGGTGATAGGACAGGATAAGGCCATGCAGCAACACTTGCAGAAAATGTTACACTCGGACCATTCTCTCTGCCTTCATCACCGGCCGCTCATCTTAGAATCGGAAGGAAGTTGAAATAAAATCCTCTCAAACAAGCTTGTTTGCCTAATTAACTTCAAACGTTGTGGGTATAAGCAGAGTCCACTCCAAGAATATTGGGGCCAGACGTAGGAAGATAATTGAGGGAGCTGGGCGCAAAGTGCTACACTCTGGAAATCCCGTTCCCTGGGTATAGTGAAGGGAGTATCTGATTGTCTTGTGGCAACTGTGCTCTGCCCCTGGATAACAAGTTCTGCAGGGCAGACGCAATAACATCATATTGAGTTCAGAGTTCACTGAAACTCCCAGCTAAATCTCTTCTGTTTCTCCTGCTTCTAGTGAGCATACATGCACGTTCATCCCAGAACATCCATTTTAAAAAGAGATTGGTCTTTTTTGGTCCCTCAATTTTTGGCACTCAACTTCAGACCCTATGCAGGGGCCTGCTTTGATGGACAGTCAGCACTTTCTGAAAATCAGGCCACTTTAAAGTTTCTCAAGTTGAGCACCCAAAAATAGAGGCATCCAAAATTACTAGTCACATTTGACATGTAAGGTATATTTATACAAATATAAATTCACATAGGTGAAGACCTTCTCAGGGATTCTGAAGGTGCTGTGGGATTCTGTGTGTGTTAATTGAGAAGAGACTAAGCTGCAGACTTCAAATCTGGGTTTTGATTCAGCCTCATATAGGGACATCAATCGCCTCCCACCCCCCCCACCCCCCGAAAAAATGTAGCTGCATCTAAACTTCCTCAAACTTCCAGAGTGTTCAGATCTGTGGTGATGGTTTAACCCATTATAGAGAGGAAGGCCAAGTATAAAGTTGGATCTCAGTTCATATTTTGACTACCTGCCAGGGCTTGGAGCTGTTCTGATCCATTTCTTTTTCTGACCACATTGTATTAACCAAGGCATGTTTGCTGAAAGTTTGCCTCAAAATACTATGTAGCATTTACTCACACTTGACACAGAAACAAGAGCCTTGATTATCATTTGTAAGAGTGAACAGAGACACTGAGTAGCAAAATAAAGCAAGTGATAGTGCTGCTCTTGTGACTGAAGCTTTATGATATGAACACCTTGTCCATACTGTATGTTCCTTGCTATTTACTCTGCAGGCACCAGTTGCAGTCCCATGATTAATGATGAGTCGAGTTTGCACTAAAGGAGAGATTCAGCTTCTTTGCTCTGTATAAAATGCAGCATATCCTTCCCAGTCTTACTCTGAGTAAAGAATGCATTTTCTGAGCATTTTCAAGTAAATCTGCCAATTCGTTTGAAATTAATATAAAATCGGTCTATTCACATTATTCTGACTGATACTAAATTTTTTAATTATCTTAAAGAAAATAACACTTCAAATGTCCATATAATTAAAATTAATTGAAGTGTTTATGCATAGGGTATATTCATAGAAATTACTTTACAACTGAGCAAAGTTATTAATGATTTTATGTAATTCTTAGGATTTTACAGGCTACAGACAAAGGTAAGTCAACAGCTTGGAAAACTCTTAAGTAGGACCATCGTGACATCATTGGCAATTGTTTGGGTTGCCTCTCTTCCTTTTCTGTTGATTTGCATGCAACAGTTCTATTCCTTGTAATGAGTTAGTGGCATGAGGCAGACAGAATATGTAGCAAGAGTTCTCACAAGCACATGACTTGTGGCTGACAGTTACTTTTCCTTAAAGGTTCCATGGCTGCATGCTAGCTTAGGTTATCTGCCAGTGGCACTGATGCCTCAGCTTCACTGCCCATTGAGGCACTTCTGCAGGGTAAACTGAGGCAGGACACTAGTGGAAGACGTTGATGTGCTGAGACATTTTAACCCAGGGACTGGTCTCCTACATCTCCTTTCACTTAATACCCGCCTTTACAACATAGTCTTATATACCACTTGGTTATCTTTCACTACTCTGGTGTACCAGAGAATCTGCCCTTAAAAGTTAACATCTTGAAAAAAGATGTAAAGTTGATACTCCATAACTTCAAATCATTAAAAATATCACATGCAACATTCTCTTGGGTTTCTGGTTTAGGGTTCATGTATGATATTTTAAAAAATTATTAAAAAGCCAAGGAAATTCTTAGACAGCAAATTACATTAACATGTGACTATACAAAGGTAACAAAATTATAATTGTGTATATATACATTGTAATATCCCCAAATTGAACATCATAAGCTGGAAATTGAGCATTAAGGTTACTTATAAAAGACATCTAAATATAGTACAGTATAGAAATGCACAGTGAAGGCATCCAAACAACTTTTGCTCTGCCATGTACTGAGGCGGGGGAAGGAATATAACAATAGCTAATGTCTTTAAAAATTAACTTAATCAAATTGGGACCACAAATAGTAAAATACCTTAATCATAATCACATAGTTATTGCATGACATCACTGCAGGCCAGGGTTAAGGTTATTTGAATGCCTCAGCTGAACATTTCTTGCTTTAAAATGTTTTGGATTTCTTTTATGTGTAACCTGAACTCTCAATTTCCTGTTTGGAATACTTGATTTAGGGATGATTACAACATCCCTGTAACTTTTTTTTTTTTTTTAACTGTTATGTTACTAATATGCACTCTCAACCAAGTCAAGTCAGGAAAATTCTCTGCTGAGAATCTTTGACCTCTTTGTAAAGAGACTCAGTACTGCCATAGAATTGGCAGAGGCAGCTTAGCCTTCTCTACCTGCCCAGCATGAGGTTGGCAGGCCTGGAGGAAGTTACCAGGATCAGAGACCTCTGGACTACAACCAGGAGGACTGGATGGATCCCTATGCACTTGGCTGGTGCATGGGGCTGTCTGCCCTTGGCACCCCCCAGCACATACTTCAGGAGGTGGAGGCAGCCTTATTGCCCACTTCTCGGTCTTTCCTTGAGTGGGTCCTGTGAGAGGGTATCCCGCACCCACCCCTCACCTCAGGCCCTCTGGGCCTCTTCATCAGGCCTCTACCCTGTGAGCCTTCTTGGCCCCCACCACTTTGTACCCTGAGCCAGCTGCATGATTTTCATCCGAACCGCACCACAAGACCATCTCTACACGTTCGCACTCCACACTCATTTCCCCAGCCTTGTGTCCCACCCTGACACCAAGTGGCAGGACATTCTACCAGCTGCAGAGGGTGAGAGATCTTGGTGGGCCAGCCTATATTCCACCTTGGTTCCACGTTCTGGCGCTGTTCACCCCTCTTCCTGACACCTGCCCTTTTTGTGGTGTGAGGGAGATCTTGGCATATGTCTATCTGCAGTGTGCCAGGTTGCAGCCCCTTTTCCGGCTCCTCCAGAACCTCTTGTTGAGATTGTGGCTGCACTTTCCCCATACCAGTTTATATATGCACACTCAATACATGGCCCCACAAAATTGCAGAACCACCTCATCAACCTCTTCCTAGCCATGGTCAAAGTGGCCATTTTAAAAATGTTATTAAGATGTTTAAAAAAAAAAAAGTGAATGATACAGAGTTTAAGCATAGAAGTTTCTGGTTATCAGGGAATAATGTATAGATTATCGAGGGTGCAAAGTTTGGCTTAAGATCAGGTGGCATAAGGAAAACATAATCTGCAATATCCCTGATTGGGGGTAAACGGTTGATGGATCAAAGTACAGACATTGAGATATGAGGGTATAAAGTTCATAAAGTAGCTATGTTCAGATGTGGAGTATAATGAGTGGATATGATGATGAGGATGAATTGATATTACATGAGGGAGAGGAGGCTAGCTGAGGGGAGAGGCCTGCAACTGTGGAGCCTATTTTCATTCTTTTATCAGTTCACACATCCAGGCAGAGTTTCTCTGGGCGGCGTCCGGTGGCTCCTTGGACACTTTTGAGGAGCAGTGGGCGCTGTCCATTGTTCTCTGCTCCGTGTCCCCTTCTGGTTCCTTAGTTTTGGCCCTCTGACCCCCACACCTGTTCCTGTTATTTTTTTTTCTTCGTTGTCCCACATATTTAGTTGAGCACTGGGTTCAGTAGCTCCTCCCCAGGCTGGAGGAGGGGCCACTAGCAGTGGGTGGGCTTGCATCTGCCAACTTCCCAGTTGTCAGGAAGGGGTGTGGTGGATGTGAGCACAGCTACACCCAATCCTATGCAGGCATGCAGAACCTTACCCTAGCAGCCTAATTAGAGTTTTGATTCAAGAAGCACCTTAGCCACATCATAGAACTAAGGCATATGTGTCTATGACCATGAGACAAAGGGCTTTTAACAAAGTTAGCTTTTATAAATTATAGAATATCAGGGTGGAAAGGGACCTCAGGAGGTCATCTAGTCCAACCCCCTGCTTAGAGCAGGACCAATCCCCAACTAAATCATCCCAGCCAGGGCTTTGCAATGCCTGACCTTAAAAACTCCTAAGGAAGGAGAGTCTACCACCTCCCTAGGGAACCCATTCCAGTGCATCACCACCCTCCCAGTGAAAAAGTTTCTCCTAATATCCAACCTAAGCCTCCCCCACTGCAACTTGAGACCATTACTCCTCATTCTGTCATCTGGTACCACTGAGACCAGTCTAGATCCATCCTCTTTGGAACCCCCTTTCAGGTAGTTGAAAACAGCTGTCAAATTCCCCCTCATTCTTCTCTTCTGCAGACTAAACGATCCCAGTTCCCTCAGTCTCTCCTCATAAGCCATGTGCTCTCCAAGTCAGGTTTTACAGTAACAAATACAATAGGCTTCAGGATTCTGCAGGGTCCTAAAGTCACCTGATTTTACATTGACTTAAACTAAATATTACATCATTAGAAATGTAAATAGTTTGAAAGCCAATATATATTGGTCTAAAATATATAAAGTTTGAGGTTATCAGCCCAGCAATTCTTCCAATCAAGTACTCAGGATTGCGTTCATACAGTATAATTTGCTTTATATAGTGCCTTTCATACTTATGGTGTCTCATATCATTTTACAAAGCATGGGGTAAGATATGGCAATGGGGCAGCCATAGGTTTGACAATACTTTACAGCTAACCGTAGGTGTTAGAACTTGCTTTGCAAAGAGCTACACTTTTAGCCAGGATGTCTTGGTTATCCCTTGCATACACAAATACCAGGACTATCGTCCATTTTTCCCTGAAGAGCCACCAGGGACAGGTAGAAGGATTTTGCTAGAATAGTTCTCCTCTATTAGTGCATCCCCTAATAGTACAATGGTTTGGTAATCAGGAGGTCAAAGATCCATTTTTAAAAAGAGCCTAGATGCAGCAGGAAATAACAAATATTAAATATCACTTAAGAAGCCTGCAGGGCTTTCAAATGAATAACAAAGCAAAACACAAGAGCATTATTTTAAGTTTGTCTAGAAAAACTTTTTGGGAAGACCACCAGAATTTCTTACACAGCCTTACAAATAATGGGCCAGAAAAGTCTTTGCTCCTTTCAGGGACTAAGGGAGGTATTATTTCTCATGTACTCCAAGTTATTCTGTCTACACAAGGTGGGATTCCTCAGCAAGCATGCTGCATAGTGCACCTTACACCTGCCAGTGAAAGGTATTTTGCCTAGCCATTGCTGTCAGACCCTGGCAGGCATGCAAGCGGGTTGGATGGTGGTCTGGTGAACATCCCTTGAGGGAGGTAGACTAGCCAGCCCATTTAGTGCTCACATAGTAAGTGCCAGAGGTCTGCTGCAGGTGCAAGGGGAGAAAACCTGCACCCTCTTCCCCATAATGTGCATTCCGGAATTGGACTAACACAATGACCTATTGGTACCAATCACTTATTAGTGGCTGAATATTTTAACAAATTCTTGACCACCTAAGGCTACAAACTTGTCAGTACACTACACGCTATGGCCATTAGGAATGTAACATGACAGGGGGTCAAAACTGCACCGGAGAAAGGAGATCTTTGTTAATGCTGTTTGCTGAATAGGGTGACTAGGAGATACAGCTGAACAGTTTCAATTCCATCCAGTAAAGCACAGTGGTATGCATACACATTAGCCAATAGGGTGCATAAGAGTTAATATATATTTACTCAATAGTTTGTTTCATAAAACTATTTTAACAAGGTTTATTTTATGTTTGAAGATGGGCCACTCGAAGACAGATGAAGATATGCCTGGGTGACACAGGAGGTAGATGTTGTTCCCCAAAATAAGAGATTGCCTTGTAACCAATTTCAGTAAATTGCCTGTCATATTCTGTAAAGACAGTTGTGACCTAGTTAGCCACTGCTAAAGTTACAGAAATATCCCAGAGTAATGACCTTGTAATTTTCAAATTTGAGCACGTAGGTTTCCTCAGATGGGTATATTTAGAAAAACCACATGCTCAGCCCATTAGGTTTATATTGCTGTGGCCTGTGGGTGACGAATGTAGCACAGTTACGAGTGTTGGATCACATTTGCTGCTGGTGTAATTTAGTGTAGCTCTGTGATGTTAGTAGAGCTACCCCAATTTTCACCAGCTAAGGGTCTGGCTGAGTACATATAACTTTAGTAGTATGCTTACAAGGCTGTAGACTTGCAAAAATGCATGCTTCATTTAGTGATGAGGCAGGTCAGATTTATATTTGTAGTACATTAATGTGCATTTCTGCTTACAGAAAAAACTTATGGCTTAAAAAATAACAATAATTTAAAAAAATCCACAACTTCATCCCAGTTTTTAAAATGGTCATTATCTCTGCTTCCGCTACTAAACACCAATATCCAGTAGTAAATTGTTGACCTCAACTACTCTGGATTGGTCTGAAATCAACAAAATGAATTTCAATAAAAATAAGAGAAAAGTTGCCATACTTAGTAAGGGCAAAATCAAAAGCACAAATACCAAATGGGAAATAACTGGGCAAACAGCAATACTGCAGAAAAGAATCTGGGGGTTGTAGTACATCACAAATTGAATATGAGTCAAGTCTGATCTGATGCAGTTTCAAATAAGGCTATTATCAAGTGGGGATGTATTACAAGAAGTATTATATGTAGGACATGAGAGGTAAGTCTTCCACTCTACTCAACACTGGTGAACTGTGTCCAGTTCTGGGTTAAGAAAGATGTGAACAAATTTGATAGTCCAGAGGCGAGCAATAAAAACGATAAAGGGTTTAGAAAACATGACCTATGAGGAAACGGTGAAAAAATTAGGCATGTTTAGTCTTGAGAAAAGAAGGCTGAGGGGGGATATAACAATAATAACATAATAACAGAAAATGTGGAAATGGCAGAGATGCTTAATGACTTATTTGTTTTGGTTTTCATCAAGAAGGTTGGTGGTGATTGGACATCTAACATAGTGAATGCCACTGAAAATGAGGTAGGATCAGAAGAAGCTAAAATAAGGAAAGAACAAGTTAAAAATTACTTGGACAAATTGGATCTCTTCAAGTCACCAGGGCCTGAGGAAATGCATCCTAGAATACTCAAGGAGCTGACTGAGGAGATATCTGAGCCATTAGTGATTATCTTTGAGAAGTCATGGAAGATGGGAGAGATTCCAGAAGACTGGAAAAGAGGCAAATATAGTGCTCATTGATAAAAAGGGAATAATACAACCCAGGAAATTACAGACCAGTCAGCTTAACTTCTGTATCTGGAAAGATAATGGGGCAAATAATTAAGCAATCAATTTGCAAACTTCTAAAAAATAATAAGGTGATAAGTAACAGTCACCCTGGCTTTCTTTGACAGGGTAACAAGCCTTGTGGATGGGGGGGAAGCAGTAGACGTGGTATATCTTGACTTTAGTAAAGCCTTTGATACTGTCTTACGTGACCTCTCATAAACAAACTTGGGAAATGCAACCTAGGTGGAACTACTATAAGGTGAGTTCAAAATTGGTTGGAAACCCATTCCCAGAGAGTAGTTATCAGTGGTACAGTCAGTCCTTCAGGGATCAGTTCTGGGTCTGGTTCTGTTCGATATCTTCATCAATGATTTAGATAATGGCATACAGAGTATATTTATACAGTTTGCAGATGATACCAAGCTGGCAGAGGTTGCAAGTGCTTTGGAGGGTAGAATTAAAATTCAAAATGATTTGAACAAACTGGAGAAATGGTCTGAAGTAAATAGGATGAAATTCAATAAGAACAAATGCAAAGCACTTCATTTAGGATGGAACAATCAGTCGCACACATAGAAATTGGGGATTGAGCTGCCCAAAAGGGACTGCAGAAAGGAAATCTGGGTCATAGTGGACCACAAGTAATATGAGTCACATGTATGCTGTTTCAAAAAAGTGAACATCATTCTGGCATGTATTAGCAGGATGTTGTAAGCAAGACACAAAAAGTCATTCTTCCCTTTCTCTATGTTGATTAGGCTCAAATTCTGGAGGTATTGTGTCCATTCTGCGGCACCACATTTCATGAAGATGTGGACAATTAGAGAGTCCAGAGAGACAGACTAAAATGATTGATGAAGGGTGTCTAGAAAACACGATCTTTGAGGAAAGATTTTGGAAAAATTGGTTTGTTGATCTGGAAAGAAAGCGAATGAGGGGACATGATTACAGTTTTCAAGTATGTAAACGGGTGTTACAGGGAAGAGGAAGAAATTGTTTTTCTTAACCGGTTCGAAGATAGGACAAGAAGCAATGGGTTTAATTGCTAGCAGCGGAAGTTTAGCGTTGACATGGGGAAAAAACTTTCGTAATTAGTCAGGGTGGTTAGCACTTGGATACTTGCTAGAGTTTGGGGAATCTCATCCTTTGGTAGAGATTTTAAGAACAGTGTTAGACAAACACTTGTCAGGGAAGTGGTCTAGATCATTAGTTCATGGCACCCGTTGCAGGGATGGATAGATGACCTTGCTCGAGGTCCCTTCCAGTTCGACGCAAGAAAAGAGAATAAAATTCTACTGATATAACCATGAGACAGCTTAATATGTTAACAGGATGAGGATGAGCTTCTTATGTTTGAGCCAATTACTTCCTGTCCTCCCTCAATCGCAACAGGAAGATGGTTTTAATATTAGAAAGAGTTCTAATTTTTAAGAATAGGTAAGAGTTACTGGAAATATGTTGCCATGGAAGCCTACAACTGAGCATTTTAGAAGGTTGGTTCCAAAATATCTGTTAGCTGACCCCAATCTTATCTCAAGTGAGAAGGGTTGGACTAGATTGCTCTGGAGATCCTATTCTAGCGGCTTTAAGTATCAGAGGGGTAGCCATGACTCTGGATCGTAAAAGCAGCAGAGAATCCTGTGACCTTATAGACTAACAGGACTTTTGGGAGCGTGAGCTTTCTGGGTTGAATACCACTTCGTGGTAGACGCAGGAAGTGGAAATTCTGCCAGGGGCAGTATATATATGCTAGCAAGCAAGCTTAGAGATAACGAGGTTAGTTCAGTCAGGGAGGGTGAGGCCCTGTTCTGAGCAGTAGAGGTGTGAAAACAAGGGAGGGAGAACTGGTTCTGTAATGGCAAGCCATTCCGTCGTTTGAATGAGTCCGAGCTATAGTGTCAAATTTGAAAATGAACTGAAGCTCGCAGTTTCTCTTTTAGTCTGTCTGAAGATTTCTTTTGCGGAGGATAGCCCCTTAAGGGTCTGCTATAGTGTGGCCAGGAGAGCACTTCAACCTCCCTGGCACAACATAAGCAGCCTTAGGTGCTATCCTGCAGCAAAAAACTTCGGACCAGATTCAAAGGAAAACTGCTGAGATTCAGTTCATGTGCATTTTGACACCTCAGCTCTGGACTGCAACAAAGACTCGTGATGGCTTGCCATTACAGAACCAGTTTCTCTCCCTGGTTTTTCACACCTCTACTTGTATTAGAAACAGGGCCTTCCCTCTGACTGAACATAACCTCGTTATCTCTTAGCTTGTTGCTAGCATGTTACTTGCCGGAATTTTCCAATACCTGCGTCTGACGAAGGGGGTATTTCACCATGAAAGCTCCGCTCCAAAACGTCTGTTAGTCTATAAGGCCAACAGGATTCTCTCGCTGCTTATCTAGCCCTAGTGCTCTGATTGTAAGGCTCCTATGTAGCATTTATTCCATTCTCTGGTCATAGCGGATTAGTATACAGGGGCACTGCTTCCCTGTGGGAATCACTGATGGAGAAGCAGACGGCAGTACGTGGGAGAATTCTATGGCCTGTTCACTTACGTCGTTTTAACCAAATTAGCGCCTCAAACGTATTTAACCCTGCCCCCGTCCATATCAAACGAAGCCCTTCATCATGATAAAAGAGCTTTTAAACCAATGTCGATGTAACTCTCTCCACGACAAGGGGGAGCACTGAAATCGAGTTATGCATGGCGGATGAGGGTAGTTGGGGCCGCAATCCGATGGCTATGGCTCCGGCGGTATGCCCACGTGGACCATTTGTAGCCTACTTTGGAACAATTTGATAGGTAGCCCTGGCAGGGTAAACAGCGAAAAGCCCCTGACCTTTTGAAACATTTTCCGTGTTTGCAAAGCGTGGAGCTCTGATCAGCACGGGTGGCAATGCAGTGCCAAATCCAAAAAGGGCTCCAGCATGGACCGTACGGGAGATACTGGATCTGATCGCTGTATGGGGAGACAAATCTGTTCTATCAGAGCTCCGTTACAGAAGACAAAATGCAAAGCATTTGAAAAAATCTCCAGGCTATGATACAGAGTCCACAGCACAGTGCTGTGTGACAAGTGTAACGGAAAGCCAAAGAATCAAATGGATGCTCATAGAGGGATGGAGGAGATACTGAGGACTCCAGCTATCCCACAGTCTCCGAAAAGCATTTGCATTCTTGGCTGAGCTCCCAATGCCTGAAGAGTCAAAAACATTTTCCCGAGCGTTTCAGGGTATATGTTGTCAATTTACACCCTTCCCACCCCCTGAAAGAAAAGGGAAAAAAATCGTTTCTCGCCTTTTTTCAATGTTACCCTATGTCTACGCATGCTGCTGGTAGACGGGGTGCTGCAGCGCTAAACACCAGCATCCCGTTCCCGGTGGCAGATGGTGCAATATGACTGATATCCATCTTCATCATCAGCCCATGAGTGCTCCTGGCTGGCCTTGGTGGACGCCTGGGTAAGAATGGGAATAACTCCCGGTCATTCCCAGCAGATGGTACAAAACGACTGGTAACCGTCCTCATCACAGCAACTGGAGGCTTAGCTCCATCAGCCCCTCCCCCTTCATGTCTAAAGAAAAGATTCTGCACTGTCTGGACTATCACAGCAGCGGGAGGCTTTCTCCCCCTCATTTTATCTCACTGAAAAGTCAGTGTTTCTTATTCCTGCATTCTTTATTACTTCATCATACAAATGGGGGAACACTGCCATGGTAGCCCAGGAGAGTTGGAGGAGGAGGGAAGCAACAGATGGGGTTGTTGCAGGGGCACCCCCTAGAATGGCATGCAGCTCATCATTTCTGTGGGATCTCTGGGGCTCTGACACGGAGCGGCTGTGCTCTCTGGTTCTCTAGTACACTTGCCCCATATTCTAGGCAGGACTGACTCTATTTTAGACAAAACATAAAGAAGGGAATGACCCGGGGAGTCATTTCCATTTTTGTCCATGCGCCCCGGGCCGACCTCAGCGAGGCCAGCCAGGAGAATCCATGACAGCAGCAGACGGTACAAAACAACTGATAACCGTCATTTCATCGCCATTTTACAATGGCAGATGGTGCAATAAGGATGGTAACTGTCTCTGCTACCTTGCAAAGGCAAATGAATGCTGCTGTGTAGCACTGCAATACCGCGTCTGTCAGCAGCATCCAGTACACGTACAGTGATAGTGACAAGGCAAAACGGGCTCCATGGTTGCCATGCTATGGCGTCTGCTAGGGCAATCCAGGGAAAAAGAAGGCGCAAAATAATTGTCTGCCGTTGTTTTCACGGAGGAAGGACTGAGTGACGACATTTACCCAGAATCACCCGCGGCACTGTTTTTGCACCATCATGCATTGGGATCTCAACCCAGAATTCCAATGAGTGGGGACAACTGCGGGAACTATGGGATAGCTACGGGATAGCTACCCACAGTGCAACAGTCCAGAAATCAATGCTAGCCTCGGTACATGGACGCACACCACCGAATTATTGTGCTTTGTGTGGCCGCATGCACTTGACTTCATACAATCTGTTTTACAAAACCAGTTTATGTAAAATCAGAATAATCCCGTAGTGTAGACACACCCTATGAGTAGGATGAGAGGTGAATCTGAATAATCCAGAGGAGAGTTTGGCCCCTGCTATCCTGCAGTCTCTTATGTTGGTCTCTCTCAAGTCAAACTGCTTCATTATAAGTGGTAAGATGTTACAAATGCTGCCAAAAATTCCCCTCTCAGACTCTAAATACATGACAGATTACTTAGGTCACCTTCACAACACTGTATTTAGTACAGAATTCCTACTCTGATACTTATTTTTCATTGTGGTCTTGCTCCCTGAGATGATGATTGAAGAAATAGGAAAAACTGAATCGTACCTTCCTCTAGAGCAGGGGAATAACTGCCTAATTTCATAGTGTAGAAGCATCATTAGAACTGAATTAATTTCTACCTGTCTTTCCTTGGCTGAATGGATCACATGCTGCTTTGAACCATCTCCCATTGATGCTAATGTGTCCTTTCACTGACACTGATCAGTGGAACATTTGCTTGTAAACAGTAGGTCAGAGGGGGGAAGGTTGCTCTACTGGTTAGGGCACTGGCCTGGAACTAAGAAGCCCCACATTCAGCTCCCTGCTCTGCCCTGTACTTCCTGTGACACCTTGGGCAAGTGCCGTAGACTCTCTGTACCTCAGTTCCCGATCTGTAAAATGGAGACAATAGCACTGCCCTACATCAGAGGCGTCCTCCTAGAATACAAACATCAAAGATTGTGAGGCAATCAGATATCCCACTAATGGGGGACATATAAGTAACAATGGTAAAGAATATCAGAGGGGTAGCCATGTTAGTCTGGATATGTAAAAGCAGCAAAGAGTCCTGTGGCACCTTATAGACTAACAGACGTATTAGAGCATGAGCTTTCGTGGGTGAATGCCCACTTCGTCAGATGCATGTCAGAGGATGAATGATAGAGAGGCATAGATAGATCTGAAGTAATTGCTTTTGATCTCCTTTGTTTTAAAAGCCAGAAAAGATTTTACACTATTTAAGATGCCACTCAGGCCTGCCTATGGGATTGGCAATCAGAGTTGATTATAATCTACAAGATCTGATTTGGCATTAAAATGACTAGAGTTTGTGTCCTTGCAAGATGGAGATTTAGAGTGTGGGGAAAGGGTTGGAGAGAAGAGGAACTATGGGATTACTTTTAATTTTTATTGTTTGCATAGCCTACTAGGCATTTTTTACAAACAGGTAAGAAGGCAAGGCCACAAGGGATTTGTAATCCAAACAGAGAACAAACCAATGAAGTTACAGTGAAAGAAAGAAATGGAAAGCATTATGACTGAATTACAGAAAATGTAGGTCTGGAAGGGACCTTGAGAGGTCATCTAGTCCATCCTCCCATTCTGAGGCAGGGATTCCATAATGTCCCTTGGTTACATATTCTGGTATTTACCTATCCTTCCAGTTGGAACAATTTTCTTCATATCTAACCCAAATCTCCTTTTTTGCTGCAGATTGAGCTGATTACTTCTTGTCCTACTTTCAGGCATATAGAGAACAACTGATCACTGTCCTCTTTATAACAGTCCTTAAGATATTTGAAGAATATCAGGTCACTGCTGTCTTCTTTACTCAAGACTAAACATGCCCAGTCTATTTAACCTTTCTTCAGAGATCAGATTTTTCTAAAACGTTTATCATTTTTGTTGCTCTTTTCTAAACTCTCTCCAGTTTGTCCACATCTTTCTTAAAATATTGGACACAATACCCTCAGATGAGGTCTGACCAGTGCCAAGTACATCAGAACAACCAGCTCTCATGTTTTACATACAACACTCCTGTTAATACATCCCAAATGATATTGGCCTTTTTAACAACAATACCACATTGTTGGCTCATATTCAATTTTGCTCCACTATATTCCCCTAGATACTTTCTGCAGTATTTCTGCCTAGCCAATTATTTCCCATTTTTGTATCTGTGCATGTGATTTTTTTTTCCTTTCTAAGTGTAGTAATTTATTCTTCTCTGTTAAATTTCATCTGGTTGATTTTTACCAATTTTCCAATCTATCAAGATCCTTTCAATTTCTAATCCTGTCCTCCAACATGCTTGCAATCCTTCCCAGCAAATTTCATAAGTATACTCTCCACTCCATTATCCAACTCATAATGAAAACAGTAATCCTGTCAAAGAAAGAAATTAGGTTTGTTTGGCATGATTTGCTCTTGACAAATCCATGTTGGCTATTTCTTATCACCCAGTTATCCTCCAAGTGCTTACAAATTGATTATTTAATCATTTGTTCCCAGTATCTTTCCAGGTATCAGTTAGGCTGACGGGTATATAATTCTGTGGGTCTTCTTTGATCCCCTTTTTAAAGATAAGTACTATGTTTGCCCTTCTCCTGTCCACTGAACATCTGTCCTCTAGGAGTTCTCAAACATAATGACTAATGACTCTGAAATTGCTTCGGCTAGTTCTTTAAGTACCCAAAGGAGTTTTTCATCAGGCCCTGCTGACTGGAAACATCTATCTCATCTAAATATTCTTAAATTTGTTTTCTATCCTAATATTAATTTCTACCCCATTAATATTAATTGTGTTATGCTTTTTGTCACAATTAAACTTTTAGCGAAGACTGAAGCAAAATAGGTATTAAACACTTCAGCCTTCTTGTTGTTGTCCATTATTAGCTCTTTCCATGCAAAGTAGTGGACTTGCACTTTCCTTCATCCTTCTCTTGTTCCTAATGTATTTAAAGAATCTCTGCTTATTGTCTTTTATGTCTCTTGCCAGACGTAACTTATTTTGTGCCTTAGCCTGAGTTTGTGCCTACATGCTTTGTGCTATTCTTTTCTACTCATCCTTAGTAATTTTTTCATGTTTCCACTTTTTGTAGGATTCCTTTTTGATTTGTAGATCATTAAAAGCTCTTGATGCAGCAATATTGGACGTTTACTGTTCTTCCTGTTTTTCCTTCACATCAGAATCGTTTGCTGTTGTGCGGCACAGACAGCTGCAGCAGCACAGGAGCCAGCAAACAGAGCTGTGAACAGGGGAGTTTGAGTTTGAGTTCTGTTGGAGGAGAAGAGGTTGGATTCAGGTAGGAAGCCTATGACAGATACAAAGTCAGCAGTGGTAGTGACCCAAGCAGTGGAAGACACAAGGGAGACTATGCCAGGCTGGGAAAAATGCTTAAGGAAATTGAGGCTCAGGTGACTTTCTGCCTATTCCTAGAAAAGGGCAACAAAGGTGTGACAAGATTATGACGATCTATGAGAGGCATTAGTAACGTTATACCAGGCACTGGTGAGACCTCATCTGAATACCATGTGCACTTCTGGTCTCCCATGTTTAAGAAGGATGAATTCAAACTGGAACAGGTACAGAGAAGGGCTACTAGGATGATCTGGGGAATGGAAAACGTGTCTTATGAAAGGAGACTCAAAGAGCATGGCTTGTTTAGCCTAACCAAAAGAAGGCTGAGGAGAGAGATGATTGCTTTCTATAAATATATCAGAGGAATAAACACCAGGGAGGAAGAGGAATTATTTAAGCTCAGTACCAATATGGACACAAGAACAAGTGGATATAAACTGACCATCAGGAAGCTTAGACTTTGAAATTAGATGAAGATTTCATTAGAGAAGTGAAGTTCTGGAACAGCCTCCCACGGGGACCATTGGGGGCAAAAGACATATCTGGCTTCAAGACTAAGCTTGACAAGTTTATGGAGGGGATGGTATGATGGGATAGCCTAATTTTGGCAATTAACTGATCTTTGACTTTTAGCGGTAAATATGTCCAATGGCCTGTGATGGGATGTTAGATGGGGTGGGATCTGAGTTACAACAGAGAATTCTTTCCTGGGTGTCTGGCTGTGAGTCTTGCCCACATGCTCAGGGTTTAACTGATTGCCATATTTGGGGCCGTGAAGGAATTTTCCTCCAGGGCAGATTGGCAGAGACTCTGGGAGTTTTTCACCTTCCTCTGCCACATGGGACATAGGTCACTTGCTGCAGGATTCGCTGTACCTTGAAGTCTTTAAACCATGATTTGAGTACTTCAGTAGCTCAGAAATAGGTTAGGGGTTTGATACAAGAGTGAGTGGGTGAAATTCTGTGGCCTGCGTTGTGCAGGAGGTCAGACTAGATGATCATAATGGTCCCTTCTGTTCTTAGTCTATGATTCTATGATTACTTAATATTGCTTCTTTCTGAAACTCCTAGCTTTCCTGACCTCCTTCCATCCTGAGATTTTCTTCCAATGGGACCTCAGCTGCCATTTCCCCAAAATTTAACCTGTTTTTTCTTAATTCTGCTGTCCTTATTCTGTTGCTTTCACTCCTTCTGTTACAAATCTTGTTAATTCTACAGTTTTTGTTTGGATTTATTATTTTCAAGAATTTTTAGCATCAACTTTACTCACTTCTCTGAGCTTGAGCACTGGTGTTCACAGCTCTTTTTCCACTGTTGCCAGATTCAAGTCCTTAGTGAACAGCAGCAAGTGATCATACAAGACAAGTTTGCTCACATTCTATCACAGGTAAAGTGAACAAAGAAAATACAGTGGACATAATTTATCTTTTCAAAATCAATAAAGTTTTAGGGGGATCTGGCAATAACTCCTCCATTTAGGTTGCCCATGTATATTACTCACATAAGACACTAATATATCTGTTTGTATATATCTCCATTATTTTTTTCAAGTCACTCTTAATGACCAATATTTGAAAGAGAATAATCCTGAAGCCCTAAAATATAAAAAATGTGTAATTTAAAAGAAAACAAAAGAAGATGAATGCAAGCCTAGGGGATCAACAGAACACATGAAAGGGAAAGATCATCAAATAACTGAAAACTATTTATTTCATGAGACCAAAAGAATGAGAGGTATCTTACAGAACAGACAAAGAAACTCTTATCTTTCATAGTGACGTCTTGCACACAGCAGAACTCACTGCTACTCAGTGTTAATTTAATGCAAATATAATTTTAATCAATAACTTGCTATGATGAATGGAAAATATATAAATTGGTTCAAATTACCCACAGCTCCACAGGAAAGCTGTTCCAGTCTTAAGTCTGATTTATCTTTAATGAGTATCTAAACATGATAGGGCATGATGAAAAACATTAAAAAAGTAACTAGATTAGATGAAGTGTTCAATTTGACATATTTCACATGTTTTCAGGATGGAAGTCCTCTATCCAACTGAGCAATGAAATCACACTCGGCAGGTGGTACTTTCAAAAGCACTCAGCATTGGCCTAACTGCTTCCACTGAAGTCAGTAATGAGTTCTGTCATTAACCATAGGAGCAAGGTGAGGCCAGTTACAAAGATTTCTGAATATTTCCCCAATGGGTTTTTTAGTCTGTATCTAGTTATCTTCCACACAGTGACAAATGCCATGTTTTCCTCACTTCTTGTTTTTCTCTAGGAATGTGTCCTTTCCTTTCCTGAGATAACACAAACAGCAGGTCTCTAGATCAACATTTTAGAGGCCTCACTATCCATTTTCCCTGTGCATGTCCAGGAGTTATATCTCCAACTCATGCAACATATCCATTTTGAAACACGAGATTTGGTTTGGATTTACTTACGGCACACTCAGTTTGGGAAATTTCTGAATATCATTTTCAGACATGTTCTGCAACAGAAACACACAAGGTATATGTTACAAAATTGTCCATGTGACAGCTTGGGAGATAAGGAAACTTTAATATTCTTTCATGTGTCAAAACATTATAATTAACAGGACTGCATGATAAGTAGAAAACGAATGAAGAACAGGTACAAACCTAAGCCACTGTTCAGCATTTAGGATTCGATTCAACAAAATATTAAGCATGTGCCTAACTTTAAGCACTAACGTGAAGTCAATGGCACTACACATATGCTTAAATTTAGGTGTGTGCTTAGGTACCATGCTGTGCTGTGTTGTAATTGGGTCTCTGCTGGTGCTATGCTGCTCAACTGATACTGTTTTACTGTGAGATTTAAAATGTTGAACTGCTGCACCTAGGGGCAATGTATAAAAACTTTTCATCCAACAGCCTTTTCCCTGTAGCTTGTCATAGTTACTGGAATTATATTGAGCAAACAGGCAAAATTTCAAGCATACACAAGAATGCATTTCAAACTATAACCACGTGACCCAAAGGCTCATCCCATGGTCCCTAGGGAAATGTACAAGCAGCTTAAATCAAAACAAAGATGGACACACATTTTAATGAAAACATTTTCTATTAGTTCTTCTGTCTTCTCCCTTTCTCTCTCTCTCTCTCTCTCTCTGCTTTGCTAGATCTTGATCCTCACTTAATGTTGCCCTAGCCCTGGACGCATCTAGCCCACTAATTAATAAATCTCTGGTGTCATGGTGTCAAGGAAGTGAAATTTCCTGTGAGATAATACATCCCATCTCTATGCACCAATTCACGCAAAGTGGAGATCCACCTCCCCTTGAGACCTAACCCTGATGAGACTTGAACTCCAAACACAGTTCATAGAGTCTACTGATGTCTTCACCCATGGTCATAACACTTTTGTTGGCAATACGTGAATTCTCTGCTTCTCTCAGAGAGCTCTACAGAAAAAGGTGGGGGGTTTTCCACAACATTTTTTTTAAAACCGTTGCCATTTCAAAAGCGCTGTGTATGTGTTTAAATGAAAAGATCTGTTCCTGGTTGTGGGAGGCAGAAATGGGCAATGCTCTGTGGTTTTGACTCTCAAGAGTTCTCTGATTCAAATTGCATTCACACCTTTTTGTTCTGCAATGAGCCTGGGTTGGAACGAACTCAAAAACTCCAGGTTGCCCTCCTTTGAAATCACCCAGTTTCTCCAAGCTGCACAGCAAAATCATGAGAAACTGTAAACTTCACAATGTCAATATGAAACCATGAAATTGGGGCCAGGTTTTCTCAACTGGGTCAGGAGGCTTATGCTGGCAACACACTCTGAAGCCAGGCAAGCTTTGCACTATGGTTTTTCAATGAAGTTTTTACACAGATATATTTGTTACCTGCCATGACCAGATGTTTAGCACAGTCCTAAGGGCACCACTGGTATCATGTGTTTGGAGGACTCATTGAACATGACGTAATAATCAGGGATAGCATACTGTGGGTTACACAAGGAAACTTTAATGTATGCAGGGGTTTAAGGCAAAAACTCATCATGTTTTGCACATTTTAGCTGACTTTTAATTTTTGTGTTTGTTTAGGAAATGGCTCATGGATTTTTTTCATATACTTACAATTAAAGAGCTAGCTTGTCCCTGGCCTAGCTCAAATGTGTGGGGGTGGGGAGGCGGGCACAAGGAGCCTTGCCTTTGCTTCTTTGCACACCTTGTGCAACGGCCAGCGACTGTCATAGAAACAGCTCCCTCCCCTACATTGTGCCAAAGGGGGTAAAGAGGAAGTGAGTGATGTCTTCCCCTCCCCCAAGGAGCTGGCCTCCTGCACCAGGAGAAGCAGATGTATCTTCCTGAAGTGCCCATCCCTCCCATCAGGTGCAGTTCCACGTTACCTCCAACAGGGTCCAGTGTCTCAGTGGCGTAATTTGGCTCAATACGAGGGAAGTGAAAGATGTGAATGTTATATGTGCTTTTAAAAGGACATGGTAAACAACTTTAAAATGGCATTGTGGGATTTCATATATGAGTGTCAGCTTCAGACCATATCTGATCAGTTTTGAAAGTAAAAATGTGTTTTTAACCTGCCAGCTTTCAAAACTCCTCTTGGAACCTGAAAGTCAGGCTGAGATATTCCTGGCTCATCTGAGCAATAAGTGGTCTCTAATTAAACGTAGTGAACAGGGGCAGCTCCAGGCACCAGCACGCCAAGCACGTGTTTGGGGCGGCAAGGCACGGGGGGTGCTTTGCCAGTCGCTGCGAGGGCAGCAGGCAGGCTGCCTTCGGTGGCATGCCTGCGGAGGGCCCTCTGGTCCAATGGCTTCGGCGGACCTCCCGCAGCCACGCCGCCGAATCCACGGGACCGGGAACCTCCTGCAGGCATGCTGCCGAATCCACGGGACCGGGGACCTCCCGCAGGTGTGCCGCCGAAGGCAGCCTGCCTGCCGTGCTTGGGCCAGCAAAATACCTAGAGCCCCCCTTGGTGGTGAACAACTCTATTAAAGAATATTCAGCCTAGAGCAGAATCAAGCTGCTGTCTCCAGGGGTGTCCTTGGCTCTGGAGAACTAACATTAGTGAAATGTGGTGAAATATATATTTCTCTTAGGGAAACATCCTATAGAATCATAAAATTTAAGAATACATTTAAACCAACCATTAGGACTCTATTAAAGGAATGTGGTTGTCTGTTAAATTCAGTAGCTTGGGTTAAAAATTCTGTAGGAAGAACATGTCTCTCCATTAAATTCTACAAAGTTTTAATTTCTAAATAATCCTATTGATTTAATCCCTAATATACTCTGTAGGACTTTTCCATGCAGGTAGTCAGCAGAGTAAAAATCATTACTCAAACTAGGGAGTGGATTCATTGGGACGGTGCCATTTTTTTCATTATCATGTTGCTTGCATGGCTTTGTGAGTGAACACGAAACCCACAAACATTTATTCCGAACAGTATCGGGCTATCCAAATGTAATTTAGCAGTTTCTACATCTTACAAAAGTCGTTAGAAAGACAATTACCCTAAAGAGAAGCAATTAATTTCTTACAAATTGCTCTGCAGGCTAGATTTTTCCTTATCACTTCTTCCCCATTGTTACGCTTGTGCTTTGCATCTGCAGTAAGCAGAAGGTTTTCTAGTATACAATGGCCTAGTAGGCAAAAAGTTAAAAACGAACAAAAATTATATTGGGAGAAATGAGGAAGCAGCAGCTACTGGCCTGCCTAGTAAAGGTCAACCATTGAATCTGCTAGGCCATTTCTGCATAAAAACATTCTAAACTGGTTAGGTATCATAAGCACTTGGTAAACAATGCAAAAGTCAAAGATCCTTGGCCACATAGGTGTTTCAGAAATGGCATTATGCTGCACACCATGATCACTGAGGACTTCACAGTGACAGCGGAGCTAGAACTCAGATCCTCCTTTTCTTAAACACACGTATCTCATACAGCTGGTTAGGAGTTTTGCAAGGAAAAGGTTTTTCATTCATCACAAATCGTCTTGGGGCCAGAATAGAATGAGTAGTTCTGATTCAGAACAGGGGCTTGAACATGTGTCTCTCAAAGCCCAAATGAGTGCCTTGCATTCCAGATTCTCTTTATAGTCAGTGTCTTTCCATATCAAACCAGTCACTAGAAGCTAGCAAATGATGTTTGGAGGAACAGACATTACTAACAGTGAATGCCTGTAGGTGTCACGTTCACTCACGTAGCCATACAAAGAACCCAGCAATACAAAAATGATACCATGTTACTCAACAGATCCAGAGTTATGTTTCTTAATTTACAGACTTATCCTTATCCAACATTATAAGATATTTGGATTCTATATAAATTACTCTAACCACTGGACTACAGAGTTATTTATACAAAATGCAATAGCTTCAGCAGGAGCGACTGTGAGCCTGGTGGTTAGGACACACACTTGGAAGATGATTCAGAGCAGGAATTTAAGCCTAGGGGCTCGTCTACATGGTGTGTTAGTGCACACCAGCTGGGGTGTAAATTTTAGTGTGCACTAGTGTGTTGTGCACTAAAACTTCCCTAATATGCATTGACATAGTCCCAGACTACATCAATGCCAGCAGGCTCCACATTGACAGTTAGTGCACAACATGCTGGTACACATTAGAATTTACTCTGAAGCTGGTGTGCACTAGCCATCAGGCTATTGCCTATTCTGGGTGGGTTTTTTTTTTCCTGTGTATTTTTTTTTTAATGAAAGTTTGAAAGGTCTCAGTTTTGTTCTGATGCACACAACACACTTTTGAAATCTTGAAAATTTTCACAGGATAGGAAGAATGTTTCCTGCCTAACTCTAGTTCTAGTGCTTGAGCGGAATAAAACCTATAATGTACAGTAGAGCAGTTTTCATTCTATCCAGCAGAAGGTGGTATCCTGGTGGAATACTCTTTCATTTTTAGCAGACGTTTTGAATTGCAAAAATTTGATGGATTTTCAAAACTTGTCATTTCAAGCAAACAAAAAAAACTAGAAGCTGGGAAGAACTGTAATGAAATTTGTGGGAAATTTTCCCCTTAACTAATTACAGAGCTAGTCCATAATTAGAATTTTGAAGGGAAAAAATGAATTTTTCAGAGTGGAAAATTGTGAAATTACTTCCTTTTTTCTCAACTAGCTCTACTTGTAGTCAGTTTATTACTTTGTGTACATATGCATATACCCTCACACTGATTTACAGGACTCTGTAATTCCACTTAATGACAGTGAGTAATTATTAGGCTAAAATCTCTGTGTGCTACAATGTATAAGGCACTGAGTGAGTTTCAGGAGACAGAAGTTCTATTCCTGGCTCTATCACTGACCTACTTTGGGTAAATCCCTTCCCTTCTCTGTGCCTTAGTTTCCTTTCCTATCCTTTGTCTGTCTTGTCTGCTTAGATTATAAACTCTTTGTGACGGGGCTGTCACTAAGTCTTTGTGTGCTGATTATCACGTTGGGGCCTCTAACATACATAATTTAAGGTACATTTCCCTAGAACACCAATCTTATACTAATGTTCAATACCCCCCATATTGTGTAAATTTTTTTCTGCAACAAGGTTTTTAATAAGAGCCAGATCCTACCACCAGATCTGGGCTGTCCATCTCTGAAATTTGAAATAATGTATGCACTTAGGGGACTGAGAACAGCCCCCTTGTTTAATGACTGACCCATTACGATTCTGCCATTTCTAGAGAGTCTAGATTTCATCCAGATAATTATGTTTATGATGGGATCGGATTTTCAACAGTGGAGACACTAGGTAGATTATGTTGCTTGAGGAAAAGGCATGACTTTCTAATGCCACTCTTTTACATGAGGGCAGTCACAGTACGTGTATAAAACTCTGTTTCTGCTAGCTAAAAACTGGGACCTGAATCCTGACTACCAGGAGGATCTGTGCATGCGAATATGCAAACATTCAAAGGACAAAATTAGGTTCTGATTCAAGGTTCACTTGCAAAGACCCACTGTGCTTTGAGTCCTGTGCTCTTTTCCATGAAAGACAAGGGCAGATTGTACCTTAGGATCATTTCCAAATTGAGTTTTAAAGAAAATTATGACATTTTTATCAAAATAAAAATGTCAACCTACATGCTGTCAACTGATGTGGAATTAAGACCAGATAATGGTGGCTGTACAAATGAGAAATATGGGTTTGTTTGAGCCAGATGAATTGCAGGGATAAATCGAAGTATATCTATTAATTTCAGTGCAGCAGCACTGAATTATATCCCTGGTGAATCTGGCCTGTTGGTTGTGGTGATTTTAAATACTATTGATTATACATACAGTTTCAGAAAACAATCATTTTTTATCCATAGGGGCTTAAAATGGCAGCCCTTGGCATAAGTAGTCTCCAGCAGAGGGTTAGCTTTTACAGGCAAGTGGGTTGCACTGTTCTGCGAAGGTAGGTGGAGAAATCTGACAAGCTGTAGGTTACTGCTAATGCATGAAAAACAAGCATTTCCTATAAATGACCAGAAAGAAGGTAAGCAAATATTGCTGCTGTGAACCTTCACTTTCTGTTTAAAAAAACAATGTCAAATGGATTCAAGCTAAATGCAGCCATGGGGGTCTTGGTGTTCAGTGTTCATGTTTTAAAACAATGATCTTTGGTGTAAAACCAGGATGTCAATTTTAAGCCCAGATCCTTAAGAGTATGTAGGCATCTTACTCCCACTGATTTCCATAAGAGTTAAGTGCCTTTTTTGAATATCTGGAACTTAATATGTAAGCAACTGTGTAGAGGCACAAAGAACACAAGGAATGTCCTTAATTGCAAACCCAACGGCAGCCAAGTGACGATTTTATTGTAAATATGGAATTTTATTGTTGCACTTACCAAAAACCTTTGTCCACTTATGCTGTGTTTTCTGACGACTTTTTCACAGTCCTTATACTTTAACTGTGAATGGAGAGAAAAAGATTGTTGTTACACACTTGGTTAAATCTAAGATTAACGTTAAGGTTTCAATTCGGCAAAGCATTTGTGCCCAAGCTTAGCTTTAAGCATATGATTCCGTCCCAAAGCAATCTAGCATATCTTGAAGTCTGCACAACCTTGTCTAGAGATTTTAGCTAGACTGTATTAGCTATATTTGTGTCGTAAATAAGACAAAGCTATCAGGGCCAGGCAGAATTGCTGCCCCTATCCTCTGCTGCACCCACTTGCATGGTGCAGATCTAGGCTGCTCCTTACTATGGCCAGCACACCTGGCCCCTTATTTATGTACTGATTTATTTTTCTTGAGAAATGTATGAAAAGGCCCCGTCAGACAATCTCTGCACACATTTTAAAAAAAATACACCACTCCTGCCCTTCCCTGAAAAGAAGCTGAACAAGTTCCCTGCAATCACCTTGTCCAACAAAAGCTTTGGAAAACAGATGAGCTTGACACTGCACTTTCAAGCTGCAGGTATCTTGGACTTGTATGGCACAGAATGTTCAAAGCCAAGGAGTACAGAGCAAGGGTGTCCTGCTCCCAGCTACTAGACATTCAGCATTGTTATAGCTAACACGTCTCCTCTAAGCTGAAATGGCACACCTGTAACTTTGTACATGATCTGTTAACTTTCTTCTCTTCATTATTAAGATTATTGGCAATAAGGAGTTATCTCGGGGCCCACCTAGAATGGGATGCTATTGTGGCAGTTGCATCCATGCACACAATGAAAACGCTGCCCTTGTCTCAAAGAGCGTGCAAATTAAATATAAGACAGGAGATTCCAGGTTAACCCAGCCAACAGATGGGGGCACAAGGTCACAGAGGATTGTGATCATAATCATCAGCAGTTGCAGCTGCCTAGCTATTGTTGAGTGTTTTGTAGGTATCATGGAAGAGGAGTATTTCAGGAAAGATTTGAAAGAGAAGAATGTAGTGGCTTTGTGGATATTTACAGAGAGCTCCTTAAACTTTGTGTTTGAGTATACCTAGGGTAACATGAGAGCACAGCGTTAGATTTTACATGTCCAAAGAGTTAATGCTCAGTTTTAGTTACAGAAGATGGGAGGCTTTCCACTGACTTCAATGGACTCTGGATCAGGTCCAGAGCTGGTAAAGCTCAGATTGGGGGAGCACAAAGGTGGCTTTTTGCTGCCTTTGCACACTCCAAACCATGATTTGGCTAGGGGCTTGTCTGGACTGTAGTAGTCTGCTTTCCGTAGCCACTTATTCTGCCCTGTGCCACTAGGAGGACACTCTGGCACTGGGGAAATTCCCCAGGGAGCATTCTATCGCCTTTATACGGCTCCAGAACAGGGAATATGATCTAAGCTTGTAACTGTACTGTTTTAAGGGCTGATCTTGAAAACACTTATGCATAGGAGAAACTTTACTTGCATCAGCAGGCTCCATTTACTCATGTATTTGCAGCAACGGACCCTAACTCTGGAAAGCATTTTAGGATTCAGGTTGTATTAAAGACTTCGTACAAATGAAGGATCCAATTCTACAAATAATTCCTCCCTGGCATAGTACTTACTACCATGACACTGGCTGCAATGTGGTAGGAAGTGCTATACCTTGTAGGAAGTGTTTTGTATGACAGGGACCTAAGCTGGTTTTCTTTATGATTTTGCCAATGGCTGAAAATTCTATTTTCTGGTTTTAAGTGAGTTTAGACATTTACAATTGTGAACTTTCTTCCTTTTTCTCAAAGTCTGAGAAATTAGTTGTGAATGGTGGCCCTTTATCACTTCCTTCTGAACACAGGATGTTTTGGGGAAAGCCTTTTAGTTTAATAGCCCTGTTAATTAAAAGCTTTAAATGTGGTAGAGTTATGGAGTCAGGAGACCTGAATCTCTTTCTGTTGACCTACACTCTGTGTGGACATTTACACTGACGGAAGTGATTTTATCTGGATTTGGTATTGCTCAGAGCCTTTGAAAATCCTCCCCATGGTATCTCCATTTTGGCAGAGAAAATTAGTGACCGCTTTTGAAAAAGTGGATCTCAACCTTTGGAACTCACTGCTGCAGGATATTTTGAGGTAAATAAATGAGTAAGATTCAAAAGAAGATTTACACATTCCTAAGTATAACAAATAGCATCCTGAATTACAACTCTATATGATACAAATTGTGAGGGCTAATGAAAGAGGAGGTGGTGAGGGCATAGGATTTGAGATACTTGGATTCAGATCTATGCTCAGAGTTTGTGTGACTTTGGGAGAGATCCTCTGCCTCAGTTCTCCATCTGAAGAAGAGAATGTCATTGAGGATTAATAGGCAAAAGAGTGTGAGGTTCTCCAATACTACAGTCATGGGTGGCCATATAAATATGAAGGATATGTATCATATCATTCCTTGCCCCTTAGAGAATAAACTGATCAGTAATTCATACCAGGAACCCATTTCACCCCACTTGGTGTTTCCAGTTAATGGTGATCTAAAACCCTGTGCACCAGTTAAAAAGTGTGTGTTCCTTATTAATCTGCTGAACTAGGATTTAAATAATGTAGTTCTCAATTACGATAAATTCTGTCTCATTTAAGATATCTCAAGATCTTGGTTTCATTCTACTACACAGCTAAGCAGGAGCAAAACAGTTAGGACCAGAGTACTGCAAAGTTGGCGGTTTCACTTCTCAGGCAATCCGGCAAGCGTTTGCTTTGGCTTTGATCTGTGCATCTTTGCTACCCATGAACTTCACTTTGCATTTTGGTTTTGAACTTGTCCCAACTCCCCCAAATGAAACCCAGTGAAAGCTGTTGAAACCATGAATTTTGCATGATTTCAATACTAAATAATAAACTGGCCTAGGTTTCTTTGGCATTAGTCCCATATCCACTTGAAACTGGTTTCCTGGAATGGATTAAAAGCCTTGGCAAACCTTTTGGGTTTAAATTTCCAGACTGTAATGGAAGTTTTAGAATTTGTTGTGAACATGCACTATAGCCAGAGCGGAAACATATGGGAGGTATTGCTGATTATTTAAAAACCTGGGGGAAATTATGGAAAATATAAGTATAAGTGATTAGAGTTAAGATTCAGTAAAAATGAACCAAACTCAGCATTGACACACATCCCTTTGCAGTTTTCTTAGCATCAGTGAGGTTGCAGGGGGTAAATCAACACTGAGTTTTGCCTATTCTTTTAAATTTGTCGTGCCCCTCCTCGTGTAAAATCCTCCATTCTGCAAAATGAAATTTAAGAGCTCATCGGGGCTAAAGAGGTATCAAAAGGTGTGAAAGCCCCAGCAATGTCCAGGTTAGTGCATTAGGGGAAAAGCTACAGCAGGTTAAGGGGGGATGTGTAGGAAGCCTGATGAGACATCAACCTCCTAAGCAGGGGAGAAGAGATGAGGAAATGAGGAGATGGGGAGGGTGAGGAAGAAGGTCAGTTGGGATCCTGAGGCAGGGGGGAGGAAATGGGTAGCAGGATCTCTTTTTTTATTTAAATCTTCCCCTCCAAAGAATTACCGTCACTATTTATATTATTATTGCCAAATGCTTTTAATTTCAAAGATGAGGTGTCAACATGGGCATTCTACAAATAGGAGCAGCTGCTAAGAGGTGGGGAAGGGATAATATTCTATACATTGTATTTATTTTGGAGGAAAGAATGTCTATCATTTCTCTCCCTCCATCTAGCCCTTTGCTGTATCCTGGAGTAATTTTCCTTAGGCATAGATGCTGCCCTCAACCCTGTGGAATCTCCCAAGGAAGTATTTGGCGCTGTTTATGTGAGTTCAGACAAAAAATCATTTCAGGTCTCATTTTGGGGCTAGCATCGGAACTCAGTTCATCATGTCCCTTCAAAAGGCCTGATGTGGCGTCCAAGGCTCGGATTTAAGCACCCAATGCTCATTGAATCTGAGCACCTACTCCCTTTTGAAAACCCCAACTCAGATACTGAAGAACTCTTTTGTGTGTCAACCTAAGCAAGTTTTCATAGCCCTTTTGCTCAAACATCCTTGTTCAAAAGATTGGAGCTTATGAGGTGATCTGTAGATTGAGAATCTGTTTTTCCCTTCTACTAAAGACAAGGTACTGTGGATTCTAAACCAAGCCCTGACATATAACAAGCTTTTGTAACACTAATTAGGAAAGCAGTTCAGTCCAGATCAGAGATCATGTGTGCATCGTGATTAGTAAGGATCTTTAATTTTGAAAGTCACAGGAATTCTCATTGGAGAGGCCTTACAAGACCTGCATATAATGCTTTTCTACCTTAAAAATAGATTTAGAATCCTTAACTTTTACAGATCCAAACCAAATGTTACATCAGCAAGACATTAGTACCAAAGATAAGGTGATTTTCTGAGAAGCCATCACTTTCTCTTCCTATTGATTTAGAATACACTTTTCAGGATTCGTCAAGGGCTTCAGGATAGGTATAATCCCTTTCTGAAGTGGCATCTGCTGTGATTATTCAAAAAGATAATTTTATATTATTTATGCAACAAATTCTGCTCTTGGTGTAAAAGAATATTCTTTTTTTTAGCACAGAGGTGTTAGTGACTTGCTACTCCATCATACTAGGACAAAACACAGCAAAACTTACTTTTCTGAAGTAGTCTGCCAGGTCATCTGGGCTCCAAGCGACCACCACTGAGCGATAGGGAATGTTTTGTAAATCCATTTCAGCTCTTTTTTCCTAAGCAGTTACAGAATCTTCATGCCAGTAGTATTAATGAAACAGGCAGCCATAGATTTCCTGCCTGTGGCTACTTGCAGCAAATTCAATAACCCACTTGCCTATGAAATGTCCAGATCTTTTGTTAAACCGTTTTACTTTTCATTTCTGAGTTATGATGCAAGAATATCCAAGAGAGCAAGTGCTTCCTCTAAGTACAAAATGGTCTCTTCTCAGAAAACTTGTCAGCTATTCAGCCTCACCACTTCCTTTATCTGAATCTAAATAAGTAAACAAGGAAGCACAGCAACATGATTAAAGTATTCTGCCTACTGCATGTAACTGTAATCCTTATGAGCCCTATTTAACAGTATTTAAACTGGAGAGAGTGTTTGTTTACATGATATTTCCATGTAACTATTGGCAATATTTAGATAGACTGGTACATTGGCTGCACAGAATTTTGCACGTATGTGCACATGCATGTGCATGTGTATTCCCACCACCAAAAAAGTCGCTGGCTTTGAATTAAGTTTAATTACTTGCACATCTAGCTCGTTCAATCCCTGAAAACCAAGAAAATGCCTAGTTAAGAAAACCTTTAACATATCTCAGGGCCCCATATGTGATATTGATTCCTGACACTGAAACTCTGCCTTACACTGCTAACATATAAAAATAATACAATGCACACAGATTCCTCTGGCTGCCACCCTTATGCAAACTTTTAGCAATGTCTGTGCAACATTCCCATGTATTTGCTGCATTTTTTTGGTATAAGGAATATGCAGGATTAGTGCTAAGGTTTTGCTTTACAGTATATACAGGAACTCAGATTTAACTATGGAGCTGCAGCCAGCACCTGCATAATACCCCTTATATAGATTGGGGATTTTGGCTAAATTTAGGTTTAAAAAACAGCACCCACCCCAAATTCCACCCTCCCAAAAAAACTTTGATTACATTTTCGCTATTCCACCTCCCCATTTTTCATTAGATCTAGTGATGATAAATTCTAAACTATGGAACTAAGATAAATGAGAAAACCATGTAAAAAACCAGAGACCATAAATTATGCACTTTTGACTAGTTTACCTGCACGCTGCTCATTATTCCACCTCTGCTGAGACTACTTTCAAACTTCCAGCAGCTTCAAATGCTCAACATTAAAAAAAGAGAACTTGACAAACTTTGTCCTCCCTCCCCCCAAAATTAACATGGAATTGACCTCCCGCCCCTGGAAATTATACTGATGGGCAATATTCAGTTCTGGTTCAGAGACAGGGATAAAGTTTACTAGTTTGTGGACTTTCTAGGTTAGAAATAATAGTTCCATACCACTAGAAAGGGGAGTTTCCCATGTTTCCAATGTGATATACAGTCCCTGTAGCTTTTAGTCCTGTTTCAGAGGTCATTAATATAGATACTGTATGACACTGATTATTAATTATTCTTTATTTGTTTGATGGATCCCGTGATCATGAGAAAATATGGACCATGATGACGTCTCACACTAGAGTAAGGTGTTACTATAACTCCACAGTATGCAGAGACAAGGTGGGTGAGGTAATATCTTTTGTTGGACCAACTTCTGATGGGGAGAGAGAGAGTTTTCAAGCTTACACAGAGCTCTTCTTCAGGTCTGGAAAAGAAAGAGGGGGAGGCAGCTATGGGGAGTGTTGTTAGTGGTTTACGGCTGGTTGTAATAAACCATAAATCCAGAGTCTTTATTCAGATTTTTAGGCTATGTCTACACTGTCAATTTGTGTTGACAAAAGTGGTGTTGATGCTCGAAAGTTGACATAATAATAATTGCAGTTTCACGTTCACCATCATCAACAGTGTGATCAATGCACTGTGGGTACCTATTCCACAGTCCATCTGTCACTAGGTGTTGTGGGAAGGCAGAGCGAATAGCAGCACATCTTGGGATCGGGATCAATGTCCCGTAATGCATTGCTTTCTGTCCCAGCACTCGATAGGCTTCTGGCTTTCTTTTGTGGCATTTTTTAATGGCCGTTCTTTGCTATGCACCCTGGCATCTTTGTGAGAAGGGATGAACCCCGCACTATGCTCTGTTAACTATAATGAAGACATCACGATTAATTGCACTGCCAGCTGCAAAGTTCCTAACTGAGGAAGACTTGCAGGTACCTGACATTCTGCGTGATATGGATAGGAGCAACGTTAGATTGGCATTCACAGAGCAGCTGCATAGGGTAGCCTGTCACTTTTGGACTCGGGGAAACAAGCACTGAATGGTGGGATCGTATCGTCATGCAGTTGTGGAATGACTAGCAGTGGCTACAAAACTTTCGGATGAGGAAAGCCACCTTCCTGGAACTGTGTGCAGAGCTCGCCCCAGACCTGCAGTGCAAAGACACTGGAATGAGAGCTGCCCTCTTGGTAGAGAAACATGTGGCAGTTGCTGTGTGGAAGCTAGCAACTCCAGACTGCTACTGGTTGGACGTGAATCAGTATGGAGCAGGGATAGGCAACCTATGGCACATGTGCTGAAGGTGGCATGCAAGCTAATTTTCAGCTGCACTCACACTGCCCAGGTCCTGGCCACAGGTCCGGGGGGCTCTGCATTTTAATTTAACTTTAAATGAAGCTTTTTAAACATTTTAAAAACCTTATTTACTTTACATACAACAATAGTTTAGTTATATATTATAGACTTATAGAAAGAGACCTTTTAAAAACATTAACGTAATATTGGCACGCAAAACCTTCAATTAGAGTGAATAAATGAAGACTCAGCACACCACTTCTGAAAGATTGCCAACCCCTGATATGGAGTGATGAAGTCAACCATTGGAACTGCATTAATGCAAGTGTGAAGGGTAATAAATCGCATCCTGCTATGAAGACCTGTGACTCTGGGAAATGTGCGTGAAATAGTGGATGGCTTTGCAGAAATGGGTTTCCCTTACTGTGGAGGGGTGATAGATGGCACACACATTCCAATTTTGGCACCAGACCCCCTTGCAACAGAATACATCAATAGGAAGAGATACTTCTCCATGCCGTTGCAGGTGCTTGTGGATCACCACGGGCATTTCACTGATATCAGCGCAGGGTGGTCTGGGAACGTGCATGAATCTTCAGAAACACTGGCCTGTGCAGAAACCTGCAAGTGGGGACTTTCTTTCCTGACCAGAAGATTACAGTGGGGGATGATGGGGACCCTGCCTACCCCTTACAGCTGTGGCTCATGAAACCTGGACAGCAGTAAGGAGTAGTTCAACAACATGGTCAGTAGGTGCCAGATGACAGTTGAATGTGCCTTTGGCAGATTAAAGGCACATTAGCGATGCCTTTATGGCTGGCTGGACTTCACTTAGGATAATATTCCTATGGTCATAGTCGTGTGCTGTACATTGAATAATCTCTGTGAAGCTAAGGGTGGCAAGTTTGCTCAAGGGTGGAGTGCTGAGGAAGACTGATGTTGAGCAGACAGATACCAGGGCTGTCAGAGGAGCCAAGAGGGGAGGTATTTAAATCAGGGAGGCTTTGAGGCAGCACTTTGACAATGAGCACCAGTAACATACATCTCCTTCCTAGTTGCTTCAATGTTCCATGACATAGTTTTCCTACGAGGAAATTATGACATTTGAGGCCTTATATTCCAGTAATAAATGCCTGTGCATGTATTGGCAGTGCCTGCAATCTCACCTTGTAGAAAAAAAATGATTTACCATTATAAAACTTGGCTCTTATTGCACAAGAAACAGCACACACAGACGTACAGATGCTTGGTGGGAAAGAAGGAATCAGGGAAGGGCAGACTTTCACAATGATAGCTGGACCTATATGCAGTTGTGAAAGTTGTCTGAGGGAGTGAGTAAGGGAAAACTGAGAAATCCTGGAAAGTGAAGAGGAATGTGCAGGCAGAGCTTGGGGGGGGGCGGGGCACGAAAAAGAGTTCTGAATGTGCTGCAGTGGAGGCTGAGTACTGATCTGCTCAGTCTGCAACGTTATTAAGGACTTCAGCATCTGTGTTTGCTCCTCCATTACTTTAATGATCTGCTCAATTGTGTCCTTAACAAATATGTGATTCTCTTTTCTGTCCTGCCGTTCGGCTTCCCAGCACTCCTTGCATTCCCTTTTTCCTGCATTGGAGCACTGTAGGACCTCCAGGAATAATGTCATCTTTGCTGCATCTTGGGTGCTTTCTTATCTGGTGGAGATGCTCAGCCATTGTGCATGGGGTGTTCCTGAAGGCCACATCTGATGCAGCACAGGGGACAATGCACAGAAGCGGGATTGTTAAATTCACGCACCACATTGAAACATTTCTGTTAAATATAACTTTTGCAATGTCGACATCATGTTTTCACTGACTAGGCACACATCTCTGCAAACAGCCAAAGCCTGGTGAGTGTTGGCGGGGGTGGGGGGCACTCCATATGAGGGAAAAGAGCACACACTCTTTGCAAGGGTCATGGTGCAGCATTCTAGGGAGCAAATACTAAAATTCTCCCATACTTTTCCACAGGTGAGGGTAATTCTAGAAGACATCTCACTGCTAAGGGTAAACAGGGAAACGAGGGTACATCTACTCCACACTTGTGGCTTCCGCCCTGCTCCCTATGCTGTTCACCTATGTGCTGATTTGGTCCATAACAAGTGATTGCCAAATGGCACGGGAAAATTTCCTTCAGTGGGGGAAGGAACAAAGCTTGTCTGCCACGGAACCTTTGGCAGAGGATTAACAAGTACATCCAGGAAACTTTCCTGGAGATCTCTGGAAGATTGGCATGCATTAACACTCTGTTCCGCTGTACTGATTAGCTACACAGAAGAATGTCCAACTCACAGAAACATAGCCAGCCTCCCACGTTTCTGTGCCCTGAACCCACCTCCGCACTACACCAGCCACAGCCACTTGCCAGGTGTCTCATCTCCTGCTTCTTGCTCGCTGCTCAGACTGGCTAGACACCTCTGGGGTGGAGAACAGTTCTTGGCTGCCTGCCCCACCAGGAGCTGCACATCCTCATCTAACTCCACCTCTTCATCAATAACTTGGTCCTCTTTCTGCCACCTGAACTATCCACGGGGCTCTTTGCAATGGAGATGGGGTCACCACCGAGGATAGCATCCAGCTAATAACCAGCAGGTCTTAGGTGAAGCACCTGAGCAACGGTGTGCCTCCCTTGCCTTATGGTACACCTGCCTCAGCTCCTTTATCTTCACTCTGCACTGCAGAGTGTCCTGATCATCCCCTTTTCACACAAGCCTTGAGAAATCTTCCTGTAGGTATCCCAGTTCCTACGGCTCAAGCGCAGCTGGGACTGCAAAGCCTCCTCTCCCCATATACTGATCAGATCCAACAGCTCTGCAGTGGTCCAAGTGGGAGAGTGTTTGCTGTGATAACCCACCATGGTTACCTGGGAAGATGTGATCAGACTGCTCCATGCCAAGCCAGCAGGAGATAGAATTTCAAAAATTCCTGGGCTTCTAAGGGGGAGGGGCAGATAGTTGTTTACCTGGCTGCAGGGCAGTGGAGTTCAAACTGCTGACCAGAAAGGTCAAGAAGGACATTGTGGGACACCTCCTGGAGGCCAATTAAAGTGATGAAATCAAGAGTGGTGTCTACACTGGCACTTTGTTGACAAAGATGTAGAGGAAAAAGACGTAAATCTCTCATGAAGATGGCTGTGTTTTGTTGCCAAAACAGGGCATTTTCCCCAACAAAAGTCACCTTGTAGTGTGTACGAACTCATTATTATGATAACACAGGTACAACAACACTGTATACAGCTATAGCATGCTCACATGTACACTTCATGCTTTTTGCAGTGTCCGTGCTGTGGTTAAAGACATCTGAAGTTTTCCTGTGATTAGGAGTGTTTGTGATAGGTGAATAGCACCTTGTAGCCAAGTAAAGGCAGCTGGACTGGAAAAACATAACTCCTTTATTTGCATATTCATCCATATTTTTGTATCAGTGCAACTGATTTGCATTTAATTTTCTTTCTGTGTGTGTGTGTGTGTGTGTGTGTGTGTTTGTTTTTTTGGTTTTGGTTTTTTAAGAATCAGTGGAAAATGTTAATCACCCACTCCAATAGCATGCAAAGTACTGTCATCTGAAAGCTGGTCACATACACATCTCTCATCTATAATGTGGGAGAAAGCCCATGCTGCACAAGCCAAGGCCCCTGACATAAAGGGACATTATTTTTCCTTTATTACCACTCCTAGAATTCAACCACATTCTCCTTCAATTCTCCATTTCAGTCACCTCATTGCTTAATCTGTTCCCTTTTCTCCTTAGTCACTGTTACCTACAGTCAGTGGTGAAATAACCACTGGGCAATGGGGCCCATGCCCAGGGGTCCTGGCCAATGGGCACACTCACACCTCGACCTGCTCCCCAGTAGGTGCACCAGGTGGGTGGAGTGGGGCAAACCCCTGCATCCTGACATCCGGGGTGGGCAGGGGAGAACTGCAGGCAGAAGGGGTAGGGAGGGGCCTCTACTTGCTCTGGCCCAGGGCCCCACAAAACCATAATCCACCTCTACCTACAGTAGTGACCCTTCTCTTCCAATCATTCCTCATCTTTCCAACCTGCCCCGTACCTTCCAGCATCCTTAGCAGAGAAGGGAGCAGACCAAGTCCAGTCCTAGTTAGCAGGAGAGAAGCTTTGAAGACCACTGGAAGGGGGAATTTAGTTGGTAAGACATGACCTCAAATCCCACCCAAATTGTGGGTGTCCTACAAAATGAAGTACACCGCGTATGCCTATTGCATTGGATTATGCTGCTGAAGGTACAGTCCGTGAAAACAGTGGAGCTACGTTTATCTGAATGTGTGGTGTTCCCCGTGCCTGTTTTGTGTTACACAGATTAAAGGAACATTCTGCGGGGACCATGCTCAGAGTGAGTCTGTGAATTAGGTAGAATTTAGTTACATGTCTCACTAGATTTCTTCAAAAAAGTTGTGATGGGCTGGACAAGAAGTGTGCACTGAGATGCATCAGAAAAGGGTTCGTTGTCCAGCCTGGAGACAGAGCCTTATATCAGCCCTTCCCCACAACACCGGCCAGTCATGTTAAACCAGGAGAGAGGCATCTCCACCTAGCATTTGGTAATCAGTAGGGAACGGGTTATAAAAGGAAGGAGGCAGGACTCTAAGGTGGCTGTTTAGGAGCATCTGTTCCTCTTTCCAGGGCCCTGGTTCCCCAGACTTGGTGACTACAGCTAGCTGGTGAGAGGAGGGCTTTACTTTGGGAAGGAAGGGCTCAATTTAACAGACTATCTGATCACTATGTGAATGGGAGAGAAGAGCCAGATCTCCGTGAGCAAAGAGAAGGCCTAGATGTGAACTAGATTTAGGTTTTTATTCTTTTTGGAGCTGACCCCAGCGTATGCCCAGTTTGGGCAAGGATATTCTATTGACGGATTGTCTCTTTTCAATAAAGGCAAAGTGACTTTTCAATACCACCTGGAAATGCATCTATTTTGGCTTCTCTGTGCCCAGTGGACATTGTAATGAGGGATATCTGCATACATGTCAAAGGTGCTAGGTCCTACTTAAGGCTGAGCATCTGGTATTATACTTTTCTATATGTGGGAGGAGCTGTTGGACACTTTCAGAGCTAAATAACCTCCATCTTAAACTATGAGAGAAAAAAACAAAACACAGTCTTCATGAGATGGCAGCACAAGATACATCTCCTCCATAACACATAGTGTTGCATTGGCTCTGCCTCACAAAATGGCAGATGAAGACCAGCAGACCCTAGAAATGTGGCACACAGAAGGTGGAATCATAACTGTTCTCAGATGTACACACCATGCTTTGTAACTTTTTTGTAAACAGAGTCTGGTGCAGCTGGTATCTCTACTTCACATTAAAGTGTGACTCTTTAAGAACTTGAAAATAAGGGCCAACAATAAAACTGTCTTCTCAGTTTATAACTTCGGTGTGGTCGATATTACTCGAGACTTACAGTTTGGGAGCTGACAGTTTAGAAAGGAAGCACATGCTGCCCACACACTCCAGGGTTAAAGGAGCAGCAACCACTTCCACCCTCTCTTCGCAGCAGACAATTCCATCCACTGTGCCACCTTCTGTGTGGGAGGAAGGAGTCATTTCTAACTGCTTTCAGCATGATTTTTTTTTCTCATAATAGCTTGCTTTTCATATCCACTTTCATAGGTCCATGTGACTGATTACAGTGCAAAACAAAGTTTGTAGAATCGTGGAAACAATCTGAATTTTGTTTTGAAGCCTCTCCCCTTCCCAGTGCAGATATGTTCCCTGTGCTATATTTTCTAGATGACAATTTAGCTTTAAAAGTCCCAAGTAACAGAGCTTCCATCACTCCTCCTGTGGGACTGTTTCATATTCTGATACTATCTGACTAGATTCCTTCTTAATTTCATCCTTTTACTCCTAACTATCCAGCTGCATACCACATTAAAGAATCGTTGATATTTACACCTTTCAAGTAGCTGTATACTGTTCTGATATACTTTTGCCCATCCCTTAGTAATCATTAAGTCACACTTTGTTCATATGCCACTGCATTCAACTTTCCTTATTTGTGGATCTGTTCAGCATTCCAGTCTCTTGTGTTGACCCCTTCTGAGCTCTGCTGTTTCTTGATACTTTTCTGGTAATGTGAAACCCAGAGTTGAATACAAAATATCAAGGAGCCCAGACAAACCAGCAGTTGGGTCATGCAGTTCCCATTGACTTCAGTGTGCATAGGTGACAGGCTAATTAAGTTACAGGTGAGACATAGATGGTGAATGGGGGTCTACATTTTCTCCATTGTATATGCTGATCTCTGTCAAGCTTCACTGTAGATTTTGATTATGTATTTTGCTGCAGTTCCATATACAAACTTTGTGCAGCCTTCAGTAAAACAATAGAGATCTGCAATAAAACAATAGAGATCTGCAGTGCAGATATCAGTGAGAATTTTGCTTGCTTTCCTTTTTGGGAAAAGGACTGTATCCTCCATTTACAGATGGGGAACTGGACAAAGAAAGACTATGTGGCTTGCCTAAAACTACACAGGAAATCTGTGGCAGAGCAAGGAACTGCAATCAGGTCTTCTGTGGCCAAAGGTAATACTCTAATTACTGGACCATTCTTCACTTTAGCATCAAAATTCAGTTTCATTTGAAATGTGAAAATTCCTCCTTTCACAAGACTTTGAAGGTAAAGTAGCCATGTCATTGAAATTGTAAATAAAGCAACATTTTCAGGAACTGTGAGGTTGCACAAAATACTAGTCTGAGGCCCAGACAAGTCTAAAAACAGAGTTTCATAGAGCTTTACTGGAGGGGTGGGGACTGGCTTATACTCCACCTGGTGGCCAAGGTACGTAGCAGCCTGCCACCAAACAGGAAAACCGTTACTATTATTTTGAAGTGCATAGCTGCCACACTGGATTTTATTTGAACATATGTAGGTTTTAAGATGTGTAAAGTTGATGTATACCACCTTCTCGGATAATGTCAGTGCTGTGCACAACAGAAAAAGCATAATGTCCACTGCACAAGAAGATAACGGTTAGAATTAATTTGGTATATTAGATAATGACTTCATAGCCTACTTTGCAAAGAATTCTGCAACCTGTTTAGTGTTTAAATGCAACAGAAACAAAGATACACAGACCTCGAGAAGCAGATTTTTCATTGCCAATGATTTAGATGAGAACCATTAATTTTAAAGCAATTTTAAATCTGAAGTTGCTAAAGAGTGATTTATAGCACACACTTCATGCTGGATGAAGACAAATTGGTGAAAGGATAAAAAAGGTTACTTACAATTGATGATACTCTATGTACAGATAGAAAACAGCAAATACAACTGTGACACATGGCTAGAAAGGGTTAAACATCCTGCAAAATAAAAAACCCTCAAAAGACATGTGGGGAGATAATTTTTGTGTATTTACATATGTATGAGTAGGGTCGACAATGTAATCAACAGTCCCTGTCTATGCTGTATTCTGATAATTCAGAGATCAAAAGAACATCCTAGCATTTAAATGAATTGTAAACATGGGATATTTTTGTATTCATCTCTCTTTGAGATGTATAGAAAATAATCTGTGAATGGTGGAGGAACAAGCAAATTGCCTTATGTTAATTCTATAGCTAAATACTGGTGATGGACCTCCATCAAAGTCATGCTAATTAACTTTTGAACTCCAACTTGTCAAAAAGGACGTGAAATTGGATAAAAGATCCTTGAGTCCTGATTCTGTTATCTCAGATCTGCTTAGGCTTCATCAGGGGAAGTTTGAGTCGCAAGACTGAGGTCCCAGTTATGCTGGTACGCCCTGAATATGATGTTTGGACATTGGACTGTAACATATGAACTATTTCTAGAAGAACTCTTTACAAATAAAGTTCACCATCTCTGCTATGAATCTGAATCTAAAGAATTGAACTCATATCTGTATGTATAGGGACCCTTTAACCATACTTTCTTATTTTTTTAATAAATTTAAGTTTAGTTAATAAGAATAGGCTGTAGTGTGTATTTGGATAAGATCTGGAATATTCAATAACTTGGGAATTAATGTTTCCAATCCTTTGGGATTGGTAGAACCTTTTCTTTTATATGATGAAATAATATTTTCAGAAATCATCATATTTGACTTAGGTAGCTGGATGACGGCCTGAGGCTGGATCACTTTAAGGGAACTGTGTCGTTTGGACTTTTGAGTAACCAGTAAGGTAATAAAGCAGCTGTTTTATGCCGGCTTGGTAAATCTAAGTATTGGAATATCCGTCAGCTTTTTGCAGGTTGTCTGCCCCATTCTTTGCAGTTCACCCTAACTGAGTGACCACAGCTGGCTCCCCACTAGGACCCCGGTCACAACAACTTACAGATCATATTGCTGAAAGAGTTAAAGGACTGGGCTTTCCCAATATGGGGTGGGGTGGTGGTGGTTGTTAATGCCAATTAATAATATTCATTATTTATTTGTATTATGATAATTCCTAGGAGCCCTGGTCATGGACTGGGACCCTATTGTGCTAGGCACTGTACAAACAGAACAAAAAGAGGGTCTCTGCCCCAAAGAGTTTTTATTCTAACTATAACTAAGCAAACTTTCTGCTCTCAGCCACGAGACACATTTTAGATGCAACATGGTATCTTTTCATCTTAATTGTAAAGATCTATTATTAATTGGAGCAGCTCCTTGCAAACCCACAGAGCGGTGGGACACAATAGGCACTAATACTAATATTCTTGGACTGGGGTTGGAAGTGATTTAAGATGTAGTTTTTGATCCAAAATGTTGAAAATGAATGGTTGATTTTTGGCAGGATGTGACACAGGCCGTCCTCTGTAATCAAATGTTCTGCCTAGGGTGACCAGACAGCAAGTGTGAAAAATCGGGATGGGGGTGGGAGGTAATAGGACCCTATATAAGAAAAAGACCCCAAAATCGATACTATCCCTATAAAATCGGGACATCTGGTCACCCTAGTTCTGCCTCTTCCCAAATACAAGAAAGCCTAGCTCAAATGAAAGAGTTGAGGGGTAGGAATTTGGGGTCTTAAAACAGCAATGCTAAAATATTCAGTTTATGACCACTAGAGGGTCCCTGAACTCTATTCGGTGAACAGTGGCCCAAATAACTATTTGAAATAGCAAATATTGTGTCCCCCTCTCTCTCGCTCTTACACACACACACACACACACACACAATCAGTTGGAAAACAAACATATAAGGAAAGATGAAAAGGAGAATAGCGGGCTCAGGAATTATCCCCCAGGAATTATTTCTCTGCCTGACGCTTCTGTTACTTACTCTTTTTTCTGTGCAAATATTTTAACTTTGAATACACCTGTGGTCATAGAATACCTTGCCACTTCTTTTTATTTTATTATTTAATTATTATGATGATTAGTTACAAAACTCCTATTGCCTTCAGCATATTTTATTCCCTGAATAATGGCAGAATATGGCATTTAGGGTTAATTTCTTTCTCTGTCTGAAATTTAAGATTTACGAATAGGAAGGAAAGAAACCCTCCTGTTTTTATGTGCATTATCAAAAAGGTTTGGTGTGCTCTTCCACAGACATTTTTCTCACACAATTACTGTAAGTGTAAGTAAAAATCAGGAGACCGTGCACACAAGAAACTAGGCCTGATCTACACTATGATTTTAGGTTGAATTTAGCAGCGTTACCTCAATTTAAGCCTGGACCCGTCCACATGATGAAGCCCTTTTTTTCGACTAAAAGGGCTCTTAAAATCAATTTCTTTACTCCACCTCCGACGAGAGGATTAGCACTGAAATTGGCCTTGCTAGGTCTAATTTGGGGTAGTGTGGACACAATTCAACAGTATTGGTCTCCTGGAGCTATCCCAGAGTGCTCCATTGTGACAGCTCTGGACAGCACTCTCAACTCAGATGCACTGGCCAGGAAAAGGCCCGTGAACTTTTGAATTTAATTTTCTGTTTGGACAGCGTGGTGAGCTGATCATCACAGGTGACCATGCAGAGCTCATGCAGAGCTTATCAGCATGATGGGCACATTAACGGGTCAATTTCGTGTTTTGATCCAGTCCATCTATCTTTTACATCTTAGGCTGGCAGCAAATGGTGCAGTACGACTGCTAGCCATTGTCCTCTCCTGGGTGCTCAGCAGAAGATGCTGCATTATGATTGCTAGCCATTGTCATCTCCTGGGTGCTTGGCAGAAGATGGGAATGACCTGGCTGAGTCACTCCCATGCCCAGGTGCCCCTGACCAACCTCACCAAGGTGCTAAAAGAGAACCCAGGAGTACAACGATGATGGCTACCAATCGTAATGCACCATCTGCTGCCAAAAGGCATTGAGCTGCTGCTGTGTAGCAATGCAGTCCCATGTCTGCCAGCACCCAGGTGACTTACGGTGATGGTCAGCTGTGCGGGCTCCGTGCTTGCCGTGGTATGGCATCTGCTCAGGTAACCCAGGAAAAAAGGCGCAAAACCATTGCCTGCCATTGCATTCACGGAGGGAGGGAGGAAGGGAGGGAGGGAGAGGGGGGCCTGACGACATGTACCCAGAGCCACCTGCAACACTGTTTTTGCCCCATCAGGCATTGAGATCTCAACCCAGAATTCCAATGGGCAGTGGAGACTGTAGGAACTGTGGGATAGCTACCCACAGCTACTCACAGTGCAATGCTCCGGAAATCGACGCTAGCCTCAGTACTGCGGACGCAGTCGACTGACTTAATGCACTTAGAGCATTTTGTGTGGGGACACACACAATCGACTGTATAAAAATGATTTCTAAAAAACAAGTTCTATAAATTCAACCTAATTTCATAGTGTAGACATACCCCTAGTTACACACTCAACTGACCATTAGCTTAGCAGTTACCCAGTTAGTATGTGCAAGCACAATAAATTGCATGAACATATTAGGTCCACTTTTGCACTTTAAAAGCCTACTTAACTGTTGTGAAACTTAAACCCCATGAACAGATCCTCAGCTGGTGTAGCTCCATTAACTTCACATAGCTATGCAGAATTACACCAACAGAGGATCTGGCCCGGATCATTCTGTCTAGAGATTTGAAATATATATTGTTTTCCTTCTCTCAAGTTAAATGTAATATTTGGCCTATATACAGAATTTGATCCATGTAGCTAAGTTTCATGAGATGTTAGAGCTGTGGCTTAGTCCCCCAAGTGAATAGTCACCAATCTGTTGTAATTGGACCCAGCCTTTGGATCACAAGTGCATCCAAGCCAGCTGGGTCTGAGCAGCATCCAATCACTGTTTCTAACGGGGTCTCTAAGGTTACGTCTACACTGCAATAAAAGAATTGGAGCTGACCAGGGTCAGCTGACTTGGGTTTTCAGGGCTTGGGCTGCAGGGCAATAAAATTGCAGTGTAGACAAACTGGTTTTGTCAAAATGGTATTTTCCCATAGAAAACTGCTTTGGTGAAAATTTTCTCACCAGCTCTAGTCCTTAGGCTTAGTCTCTGTTAGGTCAGTAGGTCCCTTTGGCCTGTGTCTTTTTGTTGTCTGGAGGTGATTTATATGGGGAGAGGGATCACTACTGGCCGGATCTTGGCTTTAAAAAGGTTTCAAAGAGTTCCCTCTGTCATGCAACTACCTGACCATCTTCAGCATCCCAGTCACATAACTGAAGCCCAAGCCTCCTTAGGGACAACTGAGAGAACCAGTTTCCTTTAGCCTGCTCACTTTCTTTAGCAAATCCATTGTTCTGACACTCACCACCAATTACTTTTGTGTTAGTTGCTTCAGGGTGGTGTCTGGTATTACAATAAGATGTCTTGGTCTGCCCTTTACCTCTCTAAGGGCTTGTCTATATGTAAAAATTAATCTGGTATAAAGTAAGGTGTGAATTTAAAGCAGATTAACTATTCATTGGTTTAATGACTTTGGCAACTTTGGAATAAGGCATTCTTATTTGGACATACCTGTTCATATGGAGTGAGTCAGGATTCGCAATGCCAGATAAATTCCCCATATAGGCGAGCCCTAATCAGTCACAGCTACACACTCTAAATGCAAGCCAGTCTTCAAAATGGTGGGAACTGTGTCAAGGGAAGGTCACAATTTGTTACAGGTTTGTACAGACATATACCAACCTGTCACACCTCATTCTCTTAAAATGGAAGCAAACTAAAGCTTCTTTAATTGCTGAGCAATTTGACTACAAAAGAAAAATCGCTGAGCTGAATAAACTGTCTTATTGCTTGGATCATAAACACAGAGTTTTAAAAATAATTGTCACCCTTTTCTTGGGCTATGAAAACACCTTGTACAGCTGCATGGAGTTGCCTTTTAATTATGTAAAACATTGTGCAGTGTTGGACTCTTTTCATTGCTTTCTTACTCCATAAATGCCTCCAGTTATCCCTACCTGACAGAATACCATGTGTCACTATTTCTTTCTAAAGTTATTACCATGCATCACTTGTGATCATTTGTGATGGGTTGTTCTGCTTTGTTGTATAATAATTTGTGAGTTTCATCCTGGTGGAAGGAGCTAGATGGCCCTGAAGGATGCTGTGCTATACCTGTACTGTGGAGGGTGGAGAAGCAGTGGCAGCATAAGATTCTGAACACTGAACTGCCAGTATACGTTAACCTTAACTGGTTTGGGAATCAGCCAGGGCCGGTGCAACCATTTAGGTGACCTAGGTGGTCGCCTAGGGTGCTAGGATTTGGGGGGCACCATTTTCTTCGGCAGCAACCACGGCGGCCGGATCTTCGGCTGCCCTGGTCGCCGCCGGCATTTAGGCGGAGGGAGCTGGGGCAGGGGGAGCATTGGGAGGGCTGCCTGCAGCAAGTAAGGAGGGAGGCAGCACGCAGGGGAACTCCCGCCCCAGCTCACCACTGCTTCCCCTCCTCCCCGAGCACACCGTGTCTGCTTCACTTCTCCCACCTCCCAGGCTTGCGGCGCCTAAGCTGATTGGCACCGCAAGCCTGGGAGGCAGGAGAAGTGAAGTGACGATGGTGTGCTTGGGGAGGAGGCAGGGCAGGGGTGAGCCGCTTCACTTCTCCTGCCACCCAGGCTTGTGGCACCAATCAGCTTAGGCACCGCAAGCCTGGGAGGAGGGAGAAGTGAAGCAGCGATGGCGTGCTGAGGGTGGGGGCTGGGGAGCTGCCGTAAGGGGGGCACCTCAGGGTGGAGGGGGGAGCTGCTGCGTGGGGGGGTGCCTCAGCATCGGGGGGGAAGTGCCACAGAGTGGGAGAGCAGGGGGGTGTGGAGGGCGCAAGGTGGAAGTTTTGCCTCGGGCATGAAACATCCTTGCACCGGCCCTGGAATCAGCTATAAGGTGATGAGATAGGTTAGTCTCCACACTGACTCCATCCTTAATTTCTCTTCTGCTACTGCCAGTTAGGATGGTATGGACACATTTGCCTCCTCTGGAAATTGACTGAAGCCACTAACCTCTTTAGAACTTGCAAGAAAGCAACACATTTTTTTTTCATTTGTTTGAATTTGATTCTCCTCAAATTTCTGACCAATAGTTCCTCCGTCACAGAGCCTTTTAGACTCCTTCCCCCACTATTAGACCAAACCACAAAGATGCAGGGGCAAGCTAAACTGATGGAGGTGCGATGGGGATTTAGATTAGGAGGAGATGTAATGAGGCAGGCCTAGGGTACATTAGGATGTTTCTGTGTTTGGGGGAAGGGAGTCACCCAAAACTGCTGGAGGTCTGGTTAAAACCTTCTCTCCAACTTTCCCTTTTGCCCTCCATTTAACCCCTCTACTGCCAATGTCTTTTATAATAAAATTCTTACCCCAGTACAAACATAACCTGCACAACTCTGCATAGAAATGCTGCATGCTGAAGGTACAGATGCCCCTCTTCCCTCATGCACATTAGAGAGTGGGAAAGCAGACCTCCTCACATCACAGTAACAGCTCTGTCACACTTGTCCTCATATTGCAAACACACCTGTACCAAGCAGGCCCAGCTACTACATCCACCAGTCAGTGTAGGCCCACCTAACACACTGACCACATCTGAAGTGTACCCAAATTACTCCTGTTGGCTACTGCCAGCTCTAGGGGAACAAAAGGAAGGTGTCATGAACAACCGCTTGTTTTCTGTTTGTTTGGTTGAGTTTTTTTGCTTTGTGCCCTTTAACTGTGTTAGATAGAATCCTGTGGGAGAGAGTGGATGTGCTATAAAGGGAGGTGATGAGCTTGTACATGCCAACAATGGTGGGGTTCACAGAGTAGACGTGTGTTAATAGGCATAGGGCCATTGCTGAAATAAGGCAGAATTAAGGTGGCATGGGCAGGCTTTACTCTGCGTTTCCTGGTTTTCAGAACTTTTGAGTTTTGCTCAACTCAGCGTTCTGCAAGGGGACAACCTACCACCAAGCAACCTTAACTCTGCATTAACACAATTTTTTGCCAATGAATATATTACAGCAACTACTAATCTTTGCCTTATGTGGAGCTCAGAATTCCTCCTTCCAGCGTTTTTTCCTTACCCTGTCCCCTGCTGGAATGGCTAGGGATAGCTGATTAACTGGTGACCTCTGTCAGGGTCTAATGCAGGGGTCAGCAACCTTTCAGAAATGGTGTGCCGAGTCTTCATTTATTCACTCTCATTTAAGGTCTCGCGTGCCAGTAATACATTTTAATATTTTAGAATGTCTCTTTCTATAAGTCAATAATATATAACTAAACTATTGTTGTAAGTAAAGTAAATAGGATTTTTAAAATGTTTAAGAAGCTTCTTTTAAAATTAAATTAAAATACAGAGCCTCCCAGACTGGTGGCCAGGACCCCTGTAGTATGAGTGCCACTGAAAATCAGCTCGCGTGCTGCCTTGGGCACACATGCCATAGGTTGCCTACCCCTGGTTTAATGGCATGTATCCACTGAGCCCCCTCTCTTCGGTCCCAGCATTCCCCAATAAATATCACAGTACTCAGTCCTACAACAAAATTACCCATGTCTTAGTTACTCATCTACTAATTCCCCCACCTCCAAAATTAAGGTGTCTTCCATCTCCACTAATGGGTTGGTTGTTCTAGTTTGGGCAAAAACAGAATGTTAACTCCAAAGCCCTCTGCACTGACAGGCAGAGTCTGGCCAGTGCTACTGCCCTAAACAAGTAGATGAGGATTCCCCTGGGATGGAGGAGCCACCTCCTCTGCAACTTCTCAGGGTAGCGCACATGCTGGGTCATACTCATGGAGGGAATGGGGTCAGTCTGGAGCATATTATGCTCCAGTGATTGCCTAGGTGGTTTCTGGCCCTGGAGGCTGTTACAAATTGGCATAAATCACAACAATCCTGGGGCTGTTGTAATGTATACAAGGAGCTACCTCAATAGCACACAAATGGCTCACAGCCACATTCCGCCTGCACACCACATCCTGCATTGAGCAGAACTCAGCTGGCTTTGAAGAAAGAAGCCAGGTTGGGGTGTTCCTTTGCTCTAAGGCTACATGTACAGTATGAGCTAGGAGTGTGTTTCTCCTGCTCAAATACACGTATTCACGCCATCTCTCATTGAGCTAGCTCAAGTAGAAATAGCAGCGTAGCTGTGGTAGCACGGGTAACAACAGCAACACCAGTTTCAGAAGGGTTTGTACATAACTTGGCTGGGCTGTAACTCAGTTGCTGCTACCTGTGTTATGCTGCTCTTTATCCTTGTGCTAGCATGAACATGTGTACACTAGTAGGCAGGGCCGGTGCAAGGATGTTTCGCACTCTAGGCAAAATTTCCACCTTGCGCCCTCCCCCCCTGTGCCCCCGCCCTGAGGTGCTCCTGCCCTCTGCCCTGAGGCACTCCCCTCCCGCAGCAGCTCCACCCTCCACCCTGAGGTGCCCCCCTTACGGCAGCTCCCCCGCCCCCACCCCCCCCCCAGGCACCCCCCCGCCCCAGCTCACCCCTGCTCCATCTCCGCCCCGAGCACGCCGTCGCTGCTTCACTTCTCCCATCACCTCCCCAAGCACGCCGTCCCCGCTTCACTTCTCCTGCCTCCCAGGCTTGCAGCGCCAATCAGCTTAGGCGCCGCAAGCCTGGGAGGCGGGAGAAGTGAAGCAGCCACGGTGTGCTCAGGGAGGAGGCGGGGCAGGGGTGAGCTGGGGAGGGGAGTTCCGCTGCGTGCCACCCTCTCCCCCCTTACTTGCTGCAGGTGGCCTTCCCCACGCTCCCTTGCCCCAGCTCCCTCTGCCTAAATGCCAGTGGTGACCGGGGTGGCTGAAGATCCAGCTGCTGCAGTCGTTGCCGAAGAAAATGGCGCCCCCCAATCCTAGCGTGGTCGCCTAAATGGTTGCACCGGCCCTGCTAGTAGGGGAATCACACCCTTAGCTCATAGCATAGACATAGTTTAAGTGAGATAGATTAAAATTAACAAATTTTATGAACAAATTAGGACCTGCCATAATAAAAAGACCTGGGACTGTCCCATGTAGGGCCACAGAGCCACTCTGGATCAGAGCAATTTGTTCACATTCTTCCATGGTATGAGGATAATTACTTGAGGAGAGTCTGGCTCAAAGAATTTGGAGAATTTATGCTTCTTTGCCATTCAGTTAATTCTGAAACAAACATTTAAGATTCCATTTGGATACTTTGGAAACAAACAGGAGATTGACAGCTTCAGTTCGTTACTTGTTCCTAGAAATAGTGAAGAAAATACTTTATCACTATAATTTGGAATGCAGCCATTATGGGCCAGAGCAACCTATCCCTCAAAGGTCTTGGATTTTTTTCCATGTGCCTAATAAGTGCTTGGAAGAAAGCAGGATGTAAAGATTATTTCAACAGAACAGAATGGGGCAGATTCTGACCTCGGTCACCCTAAAAAAGTATTCACTCTACAGTTACTCCTGATTTACACTGAAGTTACTGAGATCAGAATATGGCCCACTGTAAGCAAGTCATCATTACTATGGAACTTCATTTTTATTTATTACCATCCCAGAATATCGTAAAAGGAACAACAGATCTCAGCTTTATATACAATATAGGTGACTGCAGGGGTCTGATTAAATCACACACCATGAGTGTGCTGCAAGAGGGTCTGTTTCCCAATGATTAAATTAAATTGATTATATTGGGGTGTTGGTAGTATGTTGCACATCAAAAATCCATTAGACATTGCTAACTGAGGCCATGATTCTGCAATTAGCTATGCAGGTACACCCATGTACTTTCATGGAACCCCACCTCCAGGGATAGAATAGCAGTGTCAGGCCCTGGAGCCAAAGCACAGCCACCAATAATCATGAAACTCCTGGTTTAAGAGCTGATTATGGAATCAAACTACTTTTACCAATAGCAAGAAAGCTTTCTAGTAAGTGCAGTTAACAAATTTGACCAATGTGTGGCTTCGGGTTAAAATCATGAAAAATTCAGTTTTGCTGTGAATTTTAGATTTTTTTTAAAACTTCAAAATGAAAAGGGAAATGTGGGGTTTCAAATCCAAGTGTACAGAAAGTTAACAAATGTTTGCATGAACCACTGTGATGTTTCATATATCTGTAATGCTCACTTCCATTTGTAACAAGGAAAAGGTTTTGAGTGTGACTGCTTTAAGACCACTAGATGGGGCAAAACTCCAATAAATATTTCTATGTTTTACTTTTTTTTCCCCCCTCCTGGATGTCAGTACACAAAAGAAAAGTGCAAGGAATGTTAATATTCAGCTGAGCTGGCTGAATAATGAGAAACATATTTATGAAAAAAGTATTTGGATAGAATATTTTTATTTAATAAATAACATGCTTAATATTATCCAGCCATCTATAGAGCTGAATGAATGAGGTCCAAACTATTTGCCAATAATTAATTTTTTAAAAATGCAAAAATGTGCCTAATGAATTCTTCATGCCAAAAAAATTGATCAGCTCTGGTGATGACTATTAGAGGGTTTCTTGTTTAATACCAATAGATGGAGAGGATTATTTTCTTATGTAAACAGCCTTCCATGATACTGTGGCACTGTTTTAAGTTCTGTGCAGTTGACTGATGTCAGATGCTGAACATTCTACAATTGACATGAAGGAGTTTGTAACAGCCACTAACTCTCCACAGTTTTGCAGCTGTGGTCAAGAAGGAAGAAAACAGTTTCAACTGCAGTCAAATCTGAACTCTCTTCAACTGTCTCAGTGCTTCAAATGCACACTAGCCCGTCCGTGCATTAGGGAACAGGGATTACTGTCCTAGCATAGTTTCAATTCTCTAAATATTTAAAAAGCTTGCTCAGCAATACAAAAACATTAATGATTTTGCAATGCTGCAAAAAAAAAAAAATTACTGAACTAGCTTAGAAAAATACTTTGTATCTGACACCTGTGCATTCTGGAGTCTCATGGAAATCCCCTGATACCAGCCTTAAAGTCTCCACAAGTCAACTGGCAATTCATCTCACTTGAAATGTGGTACCCACAAGAGTGCTTTGAGCAGAATAGTAATGTTTCAGCATCTTAGTTACCACATCAGAAGACACTGGCTTTAAGACATCTGAAAGCAGCTAGAGTCCTTAGTGCAGCCCATTCCCGCAGCTGAGCTACCTGGCACAGTCAGAGCTCACCCTTAGGGAGAAGAGGATAACTGGGATTAAGATGACTTGTCTCTCTCTCTTCTCTCCCCCACACTGCAAAAAATTAATAGTTGAAATAAGTAGGATCCCCCATCATTTGGTGTCTTCGTTGACTGAGCTTCGGTTAAACAGGGTTATGGTGTCTGTAGAAAACAGCAATATTGTCTGTTGCCAAGTGCTACCATCAGACTACTTGTGGTTCTCCAGACACTCATGCAACCGTGACACAAATAGCAGCAAGAGGAAACACAGCTCTTGGGGAAAGTTTTCAATGCTGAAAGAGGTCTAGAAGGAGACCTTGTGGTGGCCTGGGAATAAGGAGCGCCCACCTCCTTGTTTTTATTTGGGGACCATTAAAGGAATAGTCCTCACAGTACTTGAACCCCAGCAGTTTGAGAGGTGGCCTGATAAAGCATAGCCACATCTTCCTTTTCAAGGGCTCCAAATCATCCTGTGCTACTCCAGAGGCACTTCAGGAACTCAGGTGACTCAGGGCAGAAAGGTACGTAGCAAATGAGGTCCAGGAATCTAGGTGGAGAGGCTCCTGGTGAGAAGATGGGCTCCTGTGAATGTGGTGCCACCTCCTCACTCGTAGATCTCCTGATTGGTCCAAAATGCACAGATGTCCAGAAGAAACAAAGAACCACAGCTGATAAAGGGCCCACCAACGATGAGGCATAAAGAATTAGTTGGAGCCATTCAGTGTATCTACCTGCCAAAGATGAGTTTACTAGGTGGTAGCTACTCCTTGAGCTTACCAGAGTGGTGCAGGCCAACACGCTATTTAGGATGTTTTATTTTTCATGTTCTTCTCCTGTGATTAGCTAAGGCTTTCCAGAGAGGTGACTGAATAGATACTATTGCTTGTCAATATTGTCTGGTAACTTCCTTTGCTGATCTAGTGGCACCAAATAAGAAGTAGGAGTTTCTCCTTCTTAATGGGCTCTTTTCACTGATTTTGGACCTGTATACATTTAATAGCATTACTGTACATATAAATGACTCCTATTAATCTTATGGCTAATTAGTTTTGACCTGTGTGGTCACTTTCACTTAATTACCCAGATTGGAATAGACCTCATCAGGTGGCTGTCTCACTCCAAGCTATATTATAAGACAACAAAGAGGAACTCTTGTAGATTACTTCCCCTCCCCCAGCCTCCCAAGAACTACTTGACTTTGGGCCTGAAGCTACATGCTGCTGCTATCAGCTGGCATTTGGGGGCAGGCAAAATGCAGGATCAGCCCCTTTAAGAGGAAAGCCTTTACAACTGGAACTTCAGTTTTCCCACTGCAGTACAGTGAAGCAATTTGGGGCTTTCTTTTGCTTCCTTTCAAAAGCGGGTTCCATTGGGCCAAGCAGTTCTTCCTACAAACACGTGAATCCCTTTCATTTTAACAGTGAGGGTAGCCTCATTCTAGCCCCCAACAAATCTTTAGCCCTCTTGTTTCAGCCAATGCAGTCTACCAATATGTCTCATTCATAACTTATATTTAACATGTTTTAAACAAGTGGGTAAAATTTTCAAAAGTGCCTGAGTGGCTTCGGCACTTAGAAGTCTGAATGTTCCTGAAAAGTCTGTTAATTGCTTTAGAAAATTTAACTCATTCTTTTTAACTTACAAGGGGCAGAACTTAAACCTCAGTTATTGGTAACCATTAAAGTCAATTTTATTATTAACAATGAAGAAGAATGAAGGCATATGCTCAAATTACTGAGCTGTGGCTGTTCCTTCTTACCCCAGCTCTGTCAGAGCTGAAAAGTTCCTACTTAATAGCCATCTGATCTGCATCTTTTCCACAGAGTCTCTAGTTGTTTCACATCCCCAAACATAGCCCTTTTATTCCTAATTTAACTTGCACATAAGACATCTGCCTCTACATTTCATCCTGGGCTGCTTGCACTGGTCCTGTAGGTATCCACCGCTAAAGGACCTCCCCCCAGCCTAAGGGGAGTATCCACAGGTCCGTGATACGAAATAATTACGGGAGACAACTAATGAGATAACAGGAACAGGAGTGAGGTCACAGGGCTAAATGAAGGGAACCTGATGGTGACACCAAGCAGAGAACCCTGGACAGAGCCCATTGCTCCTCAAAGACGTCAGGGGAGCCAGTGGACACTGCCCAGAGGAACTCTGCCTGGATGCGTGAACGGACGGAGGAGCAGAAATAGGCCCCACAGTCACAGGAAACCCCATCGGCCAACCTCCTCTCCCTGGTTTTGTAGATGGCTATTTTGGCCATGGCTAGGAGGAGGTTGACAAGGAAGTCCCATGACTTTGTGGGGCCATGGATGGGGAGTGCATAGATGAACAGGTGAGGGGAAAAGTACAACCAAAAACGTAATAATATATCCAAGAGGAGCTTCAATAGGGGCTGCAACCTGGCACATTCCAGATATGTGTGCCAGGGTCTCCTTCACGCTGCAAAAGGGGCAGGTGTCTGGGAGAGGAATGAACCACACCAAGTACATGCCCGTGCTCACGGCTCCATGAAGGATCCACCAGTTGGCATCCTCGGTGGACCTTGGGACCATGGTGGACTATAGGCTGGCTCAACGGGCTCCTTACCCTCCAGAGATAGCATAAGATCCCGCCACTTCATGACAGAGTGGGACGTGAGGGTGAGGACATGAAGGGTGTGGAGCATGAGTGTGTACAAATGTTTTCATGGTGCAGTGTGGAACTGGACCAGCTGCAACTAGGTAAAGGGGTGGGGTGGCCTGGTAAGTCCATAGGGAAGAGGCCCAATGAAAAGGTCAGGAGGGCCTGGGGTGGAGAGTGGGCGGGGCATGCCCTCTCACAGGATCCGGTCGAGGAAGACCTGAGCAGTGGGCGGTGAAGCAGTCCTCACCTCCTGAAGTATGCACCGGGGAGTACGAGCGAGCATCAGGGGATCCAGCCAGTCTCCCTGGTCGTGAGGTCTCCAACTCTGGGGATATCTGCCAGGACCAACCTCTGGTGCACCAAGGGGGACTCCGCCACCTTCACGTGGAGCTGGGGGTTGTGTAGGAGATCCACCCCCTCGGCATCTGCCACAGACCTGGTAGAAGACCGGGGACAGAAGGGCAAACAGACCATCCCCTACACCCAAGCTCTAAGATATCCCGGACCAAATAGAGATTATCAAAGATGGTACAGCCCAGGATGGTGTAGGTCTGGTATGGATGGACCACGTCTGCCAGCATGGACCCCAGCCACAGTGAGATGGCCTTCGCTACGACTTTATAGTCCGCGCTGAGGAGCAAGACAGGATGCCAGTTATGAAGGTTGCGGGGGTCTCCCTTCTTTGGGAGCAAGGTGAGCATGACAGGGAGAGTACCCCGCTCTCCAAGGGCTTGGCCTAGATCGTGACAAGGTCCGGGCCGAGGACATCCCGAACACGTGTTACAACTCCATGGTCAACCCATCCATGGCGATTCATTGATGGGCATGCAGCAGAGGGCTTCCAAGAACTCAGCCAGAGTGAGAGGCAGCTCTAGCCAGTCTCGGTAGCCCGCACTGACCGTCGGGAGTCCATCCCAGAGCACTTTGCAAGCATCAGAATCGGTCAGATCTGGGGAGAAAAGGCCTGCATAGAAGGCCCTGGCCCTCTTGCACATCTCCGTTGGATCCGTGAAGGGGGTGCCGTCCTCTGCCAGAAGGCAGGTGACGTGCTTCATGGACCCCTCTTTTTCTCTAGGGTGTAGAAGTGGGAACCGTGATCCATCTCCCAAAGGAGGCGGATGCAGATCGAACAAAGGCATCCCAGGCCTGATGGTCCTCAAGAGCCTGGAGCTCCTCCCATTTCTCCTGGCATGCTCCGCAGAGGAATGGATCCTCGGGGCTGGCGGCCAGACGCCTCTCCAGCTCCAAGACCTCCCATTCCAACTGCTCTATTGTCGCATCCCTCTGTCGGCTGGCTCCCCGAGTGTAGTTGTGGCAGAAGAGCCGGGTGCGCACCTTCCTCACGTCCCACCACCACCACCGTGTTGAGGGAAAGGCGCTCCTCCGTCCTCACCAGGCCAGCCAGAACTCTCAGAGGGACACCACGAAGCCCATATCCTCCAACAAGCTGATATTAAAGTGCCAATAGGCCAGCCCTGGCCTCTCCATGCAGAGAGAAGCCGTCATGGTCACAAGGTGGTGATCCGAGAAGGGGGCCAGCTGGATGCTGGAGGAGTGGGCCTGTGAAAGGTGACAGCTTGAGAGGTAAATGTGATCCAACCAAGAGCGGTGCTACCGATGGGCCTTCACCCGGACGAAGGTGAACGTCAAGACGTTGTCCAGGTGGTGGTCATGCCAGATGTCCACCAGAGAGTTCCACTGCTCGGTTCCTCGAGGGTGATGTTAAAGTCTCTGCTGCTTGCACTGGTGAGGGGCTCTTCCTCTGGCTATGTGAAGTAATAGATCTGTTCCTGTTTGTACTTCTAGCTTCCTGCTGTAGCAAGAATCCACAGTTTGTGACTAAAGTCATTGCTGTGGATAATTGTTTCTTTTCTCACCTCATTACCAATCTTCTCCCTCCTTGAAAGTCTGTGGCTTTCTCTGAGTAAATTGGGGCTTTTCCAGTATTTATCCTGAGAGCTTTAATTAAGAGAGACAATTAAAATCCCACTCCTCTACGTCTTTTGGCTCCCCCGGTGGCAGCACCATCTTATTGCATGCTCACTTTTCCCACTGTTCAGTCCTATATGTAAGAGCTCTGTGCTCTTTATTTCTCACAATATAGTGCTCTGTGTGATTATTTTCTCTCTCTGTTCTTTACATTCATGTTCAGAGCACACTAGTGGGTCCTTCAGTGTACCCATGATGCTTTTTGCACAGTGGGAAATGCCTGAACTTGTCAAAAGGACCAAAAACCGTTCCATAGATGAGAATTTACTACCTCTACCAGTATGTCTGCAGGGAAACTTGCTGACTGACAGTAATGAGGAGTTAACTTACCTGTTGTTTCCAGTTGGAGTGGGAGTATTTCTCTTGGTGTTAATCTCTCTGGCCAGACTGAGTTCCTTGGGGTTAAAGAGCTCTTATATTTCAAAAGCACTTAACATGCAATAAATATTAGCAGCTCTACACCATCTCACTAGGCATCTCTGCTCTCCACAGCAGTTCATAATGAAACTGTGTTAGTCCCAAGTTCCTCAGTTGAATGTCATTAGCGGCGTTTGTCCTGTTCACTGTGGCATGCAGGGCTGAATTGGCTGATGAGTCTTTCATTACTGGGTTTTTATTCTTTGTTTCAGCTCTCTCTGATTGTGATTTGGAGAAGCTGGCAGGGCCTGAAAACGTAGTTTTATTAGTTTGAGATTGACTTAGCAGCAGCTGCTGGCCAACAGTTCCTGTTCTGTTGACTGATTCCTTCCATTATTCTATTTTCACACTTTAACAATGCTGTTAGGCTAGGAGATTCACGTCTTTTCTTGTAATATGCATCCCATCAACTCCTTTTCTAGATCATAGAAATTTAGGGCTGGAAGAGACCTCAAGGTCACTTTGTCCAGTCCCCTATAAACCTAGACCATCCTGAACAGGTATTTGTCTAATCTTTTCTTAAAAGCCCTCAGTGTCGGGGATTCCACAACCTCCCTGGGAAGCCTATTCCAGTGCTTAAATATCTGTAGTTAGAAAGTTTTATCCTAATATCTAATCTAAATATTCCTTGCTGCAGATTAAGCCCAGTACTTCTTGTCCTGCTTCAGTGGATATGGAGAACCACTGATCAGTCTTCTTTATAACAGCCCTTCAACATATTTGAAAACTGTTATCAGTATCAGTCTTCTTTTCTCAAGACTAACTATGCCCAGTTTTTTTTTTTAACCTTTCCTCAGAGGTCAGGTTTTCTGAATTTTATGATTTTTCTTTCTCTCCTCTGACTCTCTAATTTGTCCACATCTTTCCAGAAGTTTGGCACTCAGAACTGGACACAGTAGTCCAGCTGATATCTGCTCAGTGCCAAGTAGAGTGGGACAATTAACCTCCAGTGTCTTACATATGATATTCCTGTTAATACACCCCAGAATGATATTAGCCTCTTTCACAGCTACATCACATTATTGACTCATGTTCAATTTGTGATCCATATAACCCCCAGATCCTTTCAAGCAATATTATCACCTACCCAGTTATTCCTCAGTTTGTAGCTGTGCATTTGATTTTTTCCTTCCTAAGTGTCAAAGTCAGTTTGAATTCTAATACTCCAAGGTGCTAGTAACCCCTCCGAGCTTGGTGTTCTGTGCAAATTTTATAAGCATACTCATCACTTCGTTATCCGAGTCATTAATTAAAATATTGAATAATATTGGAACCAGGACAGACCCCTGAGAAACCCTACTAAATATGCCCTCCCAGTCTGACACTGCATCATTGATAACAACTCTGAGTAGGGTATTTCAAGCAGCTTTGCACCCACATTCTAGTAATTTCTTCTAGACTATATTTCTTAGTTTGTTTATTATGATGTCATGTGGGACTGTCAAAAGTCTGCTAAGATAAGAAATATCCCACCTATTGTTTCTTCCCTGTCCACTGGGCCAGAATTAGATTGGTCTGGTGTGATTTGTTCTTGATAAACGATGTTGGGTATTACTTATCATCCTATTATCCCCTAATCCCCTCGATTACTTAATAATTTGTTCCAGTATCTTTCCAGATAGTGAAGTTAGGATGATTCCCCAAGTCCTCTTTGTTTCTCTTCCTAAAGATAAGTAATGATGTCAACAGAAGAGATGTTTCCATAGCTGTAGTTAATTTCTCTCTCCAACTAGTAGTAGCTGGGCATAACTAATTTTATGCCTTAGCCATCTGATTTTGTCCTTACACATTCTCGTAATAGAGATACTTGCTAGAATAACAAATTCCTTTGTAGACTTGAATGTAAAAATCTTGAAGATTGGGGAAAAAATTCTCAGATTTGCTCAGGATCTCCAACTCCAGTTCAAAGGTGGGGGAATTGCAGGTGCTCACGACATGTCAGCTTTTGGCCCTAAGAGAAGAATGATTTAAGAATCCCAGTGAGGTCAGAAATTGGGGTGTAAGATTAGCAAATCAACTTCCCTGTTATGAATTTCCCATCCCCACTTCAATTTTTCTGCTTCCTTTTTGTTTTTCTCTCACCTGTGATACATGTTGGTGGCTGTTCATTTTTGCTTCTGCTACAATGTGCAGAGAATGAAGGAATAAGGCATCTTTCCTTTTTTAATTTTGTTTTTGCCATGTATTAAATAGTGTGCTTAGGAGTATAGTCTCCATTTGATTAGCATTACAATGGGAGTAACGAATAAAAATACTCAGGAGGCTACACCTCTTCATGTTACTTGAACTAAGTTCTTTATTTAGTACTTCTGCCCACTTTTTGGTTGTTAAACCGACTTCGAGAAAGGGGTGTGAAATGGTTCTGGCACCGGGAGCTTTTGACTCAGAGAAACAGAATTCCCTTTCCATGGAGATCTGTGCTATTAAACTTGTGACCAAGGTTCGATGCCACTTTCCGTGCACTTCAAGGAACTGTACTTTTTCTCTTCACTGTTGATAAAGTAATGGGACTGAACCTCAGCTGGGGTAAAATACTGTGCGAAAGCAGATGGTGCTACATCAGCTGAGGAGCTGGACTAATGAGTATCATTTGCCAGTTTATTAAGTGTCACTACCTCAGTTTCTAGTGGGATGAAGATATTTGGAGCATTGTTTGCTAGCACTTCTGTAGCATGTTTCCATTTCTTGTATAAATGCAGTGTACGTACACCATCATGCATGTTGCTTTTAGTGAATTTAGGAGGTGATTCTTCAAGCAAATGTTTGAACATTTGTAGCCTTCTCCTGCACACAGATTAATGCGCATATATTGTCTCTTGGCTGTTGAGCGCATTCCCATCTATTAGAATGGCTGCTCCTAAACTGACTTTATTCACAGCCTAATGCATCAGGCCCCAGCAATAATGGGTCTAGCTAAGCAGTTTGCATAATATTACAAATGTGCTTCCTTCTACCAGATGTCTTTCCTCTGTACCAATAGTGAAGGATTAGCATCATGTCTCACCTTAGACTTGATAATACTGTTCACACTTGCATGTCCCCAAAAGAGGAACTGAAACGTGGAAGATATGGTAGTTTACAGGTACTTTCAGTGATTGGCCTAAGACTTGCCTGCATCTTGGAAACCCTATCCCAAGGTAAGAGGCACAAAGGCAAACCCACAGCAGACAAGGCAACCCAGAAAAAATCCATCTCTTAAAGGTGTGTGGTGAGGGAGTGCCCAACAGACCCAAATCAGGATTGAGTTCCTGTTTTGTCCAAATACATAGGAAGACAAGAGCCCTTGGGTTTACAGTCTACAAAAGCAAGTGGTCAAGTTGATGATCAATAAGCCTCGGGTATTTGTGGGAGGACACTTTATGGGGAAAGTCACCCTCTCTTAGTTGTTTTGTGTGCATTTGCTACCTTTGGCTTCCTCTTCCTCAATCTTTTGTATGTGATTATTTTTGGTGGTGGGATAGGGCTCCTTTCAAGGGCTAAGAGATGTCTCTTGAGGCAAGTTCCCGTTTATTTGGACAGGCTTGGTCCCAGTGACTAATTGAGAATGCTTTGGAGTTTTTTGAGTGAGAAGCCTTACTCATGAAATGAGACAACAATCCAAAAAGAGCAACCATTCTCTGGTCTGAGAACTACAAACCCTCAAATCCTTTCCTTTTTTATTTTATAAATAAGGCTTCACAGCTATAGAACTAGATGCTGCTCTGAGTACAGCTGTGAACCAAAGTCACCGTTGCATAGGTGTCATTCAGAGCAGAATTTGGCTCATTGTTTTTTCCCCTTAGAAATAGCTTGAGATTATTTCTGTCAAAGACTGCACACTTTCAGTTCAAGTGAAACAAACTCTGACTTCTCTCTGTGCCATGTATTTTAGAGCATGAATGCAGTCCCCTCAAAATCAAATTGCTTGATGAGAATTTGGCTTCAGATGACTTGCTTTGCCCTAAGCCAACCAAGACTGCGTTGCTTAACACAAGGAGAGTGGGCTCCTACCTTTTGGAGGCTGATTTGGTTAGGAATCTTGGATTCATTCGACCCCATCCCCCAGAGGTCTCATTCTAAGACAAATTATTTCTGTTCAGGTGGGATGTGGGTACAAGTGGAAGGTTTTCCTTAGGTGCAGTTCAGGTTATGAGCCATTAAACTGCACAGCCACCTTAGCTGGTTACATATGTGCAGCAAAAGCAGAGAGGTGGAGGCAGCTGGCACATGCTGACTTAGCTGAGAACTTGTGTATCCTATACACACCAGCTAAGCTCCAGTCCTGTTCTTCTCATGGATATACACCATTGACTATTCATGATTGCTTTAGTATAGGTAACACATTTCTTATGCTTTTTGCTGTCTTTACTAGCAAATGTTTTAGGCAGGAAAATTCATTTGTTCAAATGAACTCAAGTTTCCATTCACTCACACCACCAAGTCATGCCACATCAATACATCAATCCCTTTAAAGTGAATATATAACCACACTTTCCCTCCATAAGAGACTGCATTAATTATACACTATAGTAATAATGATTTCAGTCTTCCCTGGGTCCTTCAGAGTTCAGGCCACAATTTTTGAACTAACAATCTATCAAAGTGCTTCTTCACAGGAGCTGCAGATTAGTAAAATAAAAGCAATCAACTCTAATTGTTTGGTAAGTGTATTGCTGTGCACATTCAGGCACTGGTATTAGAGCACAAATAAATGCTCCCTCTATCCATATGTGAAAGGAACCCTCTGTGTGAGACTCTCCCAACCCTGTGCAGCAGAGATGGGGGACAGATATCAGCAGGCATGGCTGAGGAGTGGGTGAGCAGGCTGGGGGTGAACAACACACATCATCATCTTGTCCAGCATTGTGGAGCTTAGAAAAAAAAGATAATACAGTGTGGACTATTGCTGAAGACAGCTATGGCCAGAGGGGGACCCTAGCAGTGCAGCTTCAATTAAGCTGTTTTGCCAGGGCTGGGGTGGGAGTAGACAAGCCTAGGTAGGAGTCACAGGTATTCTCCATAAATGAACCTAACCTGCCTATTATCCCTGGGCTTCCCTGGTGTTTGCAGACAGGCCTATGGGCTCTTTTGTTGTGGTGGGAGACAAATCCCCCCCTAAATGAATGTGAGTGAAGGAACTCTGTACGGGGGCAGAGAAGGTGGAGGTGGTGGATGGGCTCACAATGATTTCCCTTCCCTTAAGCTATCAGAGGGATAAATACCAGGGAGGGAGAAAAGTTATTTAGCTGAAGTTAACCAATGTTGGCACCAGATCAAAAGGATATAAACTGTCCCTCAACAAGTTAAGGCTTGAAATTAGATAAAGGTTTCTAAACTCTGGAGGAGTGAAATGCTGGAACAGTCTTCCAAGGGGAGCAGTGAGGGCAAAAAACCTAACTTGTTTTGAGGATGAGCTTGTTAAATTTATGGAGGGGGTGATATGATGAGACTGTTTATGCTGGCATGTAGCCGATCTGCGACTGATTGCAGCAAATATCTCCAATGGCCAGTGATGGGACACTAGATGGGGAGGGCTCTGAGTTACTACAGAGAATTCTTTCCCAGGTATCTGGCTGAGGGGTCTTGCCAAAATGCTCAGGGTCTAACTGATCACCATATTTGGGGTCAGGAAGGAATTTTCCCTGGGGTCAGATTGGCAGAGACCCTTGGATTTTTTTGTCTTCCTCTGCAGCGTGGGGCAGGGGTTAGTTGCAGGTTCTAGTATAAATGGTGGATTCTCTGTAACCTGAAATCTTTAAATCATGGTTTGAGGACTTCAGTAATTCAGCCAGAGGCTAGGGGCCTATGTCAGGAGTGGGTGGGTGAGGTTCTATGGCCTGTAATGTGAAGGTCAGCCTAGATCAGGGATTGGCAATCTTTGGCACATGGCCCATCAGGAAAATCTGCTGGCGGGCAGGGACGGTTTGTTAACCTGCAGTGTCTGCAGATTCGGCCGATTGCAGGACCCACTGGCCATGGTTCACTGTTCCAGGCTAATGGGAGCTGTGGGAAGCGGCGTGGGACAAGGGATGTGGTGGCTGCTGCTTCCTGCAGCCCCCATTGTCCTGGAATGGCAAACTGTGGCCAGTGGGAGCTGCGATCGGCCAAACGTGCGGACGCTGCAGGTAAACAAACTGTCTTGGCCCGCCAATGGATTTCTCTGATGGGCCATGTGCCAAAGGTTGCCAATCCCTGGACTAGATTATCATGATGGTCTTTTCTGACCTTAAAGTCTATGAGTCTATGAATCTGTAGTGCAGTATCTACCACACGAGGAGATCATCCAGGGCAAAGCACAGGCTTTGACAGGCTCCAGGGAAATGCAATTTGCTGAAAACACTCACTAAGAAAGTGTTAGAAATAACAACTTTGTATGGAAAATAGAATGAACTTTATGCTGTCCTCTGCCATCTAAGGCCTGCTATAAATTATTGAGCTAGACAGGCCAAACAACAGCTCATAGAGCCAAGAGTACTAGAGCACTGTTGAGGCAGAGAGTCAAAGGGCTGCAGGTGGATGGGGTGGACAGATATGGGATGCAGTGCTGTACTGCTGTACCCAACGACCCAATATTTTTACGACGACTCTGAAAACTACTTCCGCATTGATTTTAGCAATTATACTTTCACCTTGCTTACCTGATTCCCTCATTTGTCGGTCTTTCCATGAAAGAGACTAAGGACCTGATCTAGAGCCACTGGACTGAATAGAAAGAATTCTGTTGAGTTCAATGGGCTTTGGAGCAGGCCCTGAGCAACTATTGTTTTCTCAAGAGGAATTAAAGCTGAACGCTCTGGAAGAAGGAGTAAATTGCCTCTCACTTTCATGTGTCTGGTGGTGGTTAAACTCCCTCTGCCAAGCTGGTCTGGTGGAGTGATGTTTGCGGGAAGGACTTGCAAGGAGCTGATTGTAGGCGATAGACAGATGAACAGCAAGGTGCCTCCCAAATCCATGAGTGAAGGGCATGTATTTAGTTGGAGAAGGCAAAGGGACAAAGCCACTGACATTATTGTGCTGATGAGAATCAGCCACACCTACAGCAGGAATATGGAGAGAGTAGAGCAGGTTGTGGAATAAAGGAGCCTGCTAGTCTATTGGTTTCCCTTTCACTGAGCTCTTCCTGGAGAGGAAGAGATGGTTTTAAATGGTTCTTTAAGTTATAAAGACACCGGCTGATGGAAAACAACATTATGTTGTAAGCAATGTAATATCATTGGCTAGGAAGTCTGACAGAAAGCTGTTAATCCTTGTGATTTATAGGGGAGCAATTTCATCCTAACTAGTAAATTTCAAAATAAATTTGTGAAAAAATAGTAAACAAACTATAGATTTGTGAGGTGAACCAAAAACAAATCAAATTGTAATTTCAGGAAGTGCTGCTACATACACAGTTAGTTACATTCCTGTCTTCACATCTTCCATCTTCTGGTTTTAGAAAGAGCTCAGAGACCCAAAAGGAAAAGCTGAATATTAAAGGGGGAAAAGATACCCATAATGGAGGGGAACAAACAGAGCAATTGCTCAGTTCCATTTCCCCTCAGGCTGCCCACTGTTCACTCAGTCCCAGTAGTTAATATTCATAAAGTACCTTTGTCATAAACAGATTGTTAAGGGTTAATGTCTCTTTTACCTGTAATGGGTTACAAGCAGGGAACTGGAACACCTGACCAGAGGACCAATCAGGAGACAAGATACTTTTAAATCTGGGTGGAGGGAAGCTTTTGTGTGTGTTCTTTGTCCATTGTGTGTTCTTCTCTTTGGGGTCTGAGAGAGACCAGACATACTACAGGCTCTCTAATTCTGTTCAAATGGTAAGAACAGGGGTTTAGTCTTTTTGATTGTTTTTCTCTATTTGCAAATGTGGATCTGGCTGGTTAACTTTTATATGTGTAGTTGCTGGGATATTTAATTGTATTGGTACTGGGGGAAAAGTTTTCTCCTAGTGTCTGTAAGCTATAGGACCCTGTATTTTACATCTTGAAGTTACAGAGATAATTCTTTATTTTTTCTTTTTATTAAGATTTCTTTTAAGAGAACCTGATTTGATTTTTTTTTGTTTCCTTGTTTAATCCAGGGGATTGGGTTTAAACTCACCAGGACTGGTGGGGAGACGGGAGGGGGAGAGGTGGAATCTCTCTCTGTTTTCCTTGAATCTGTTTGCCTCTTTGTGGAGGGAAGGGACATGCTTCTCTGTATTGTGATTAAAGAGTTTGGATCAGTAGTCTCTCAGGTAGCCCAGGGGGAAAGGAGGGGGGAATGGTTTATTTCTCCTTGTTTTAAGAACCCAAGGGATTTGGGTTCTTGGGGTCCCCAGGGAAGGTTGGGGAGATCAGAGTGTCCCAAAACACTATATTTTTGGGTGGTGGCAGTGCTATCAGATCTAAGCTGGTAATTAAGCTTAGAGGATTCATGCTAGTATCTCATTTTCTGAACTCTAAGGTTCAGATCTGGGAAGGAATACTATGACAACCTTGGAGATATAAATTGCTACACAAATTCTAAATTATATTGTCCATCTAACTAACTAATGGTAAATTACTTCCCTGATTTTCAAGCAATCAAAGTCTGAGAGGATCTGATCTACAATATTTTCTTGTTCTCATTTTCAGACTCCTGTTTGTTAGGCCAATATTGTGCTTGAATTAAAACAAGTTTGATTAATGAGCTGGCTCAGTATACGTATACCTAGCTTCCATCACACATACTGTACTCACCACAGCTTCAAAAAGCAAGTTGTTGAGAACAAGGCTTATATATACAATGCATATATAGTCCCTGAATTAGTTCTGAAATGCAGCATGTTGCATTTTCTCCAAGGATCCTACTTGCAGAGAAAGCAAATTGCTGAGATTATTGCTAGTCAAAGGTCAAGCAACACTAAACTTTACAGGGAGAGGGACGTATGCAGCTCAGTGCCCTCTTCACATAAACAATGTTCTTCATTACATTACTTCCGAGCTCTGCATTATGGATGGAGGATGTACATCTAAAGATAAGATGAGTATGTTTTGTTCCAGCTAGCACTGAAGAGGACTTCAAATTACTACTCTTACTATTTATGTTTCAATACTGCTTTGATGTCTCACCCAAGATCAAAGCTCATTCGGGTAGGTGCTGCACAAACAGTAAAAGCTAGCTTTTCTGGGAGAAAACTTAGTGTCTAAAAAGACTAGGCACCTGAAAGAAGGATATATTCTTACTCTCATTTTACAAATGAGGGACTGAGTTCTAGTCCCAGGCTATGGATTGAGCTTTCATAGGAATTAAGGACCGTTGCAAACATCACCACTTCCACTTTAAGTGCAAGTTGAATTTCTTTGACCTCACTAATGTAAAGATGCAGCTGTGTGTGTGTTTATGTAAAAGAAATAAATAAATAAAAAGAATCCCAAACAAAACATTTTATTTTACACACTTCCCTTGCTGCGAGGACGCCTGATCAAGCACGTTAAATATTCATCAAATTTCTTAATGTGCTACTGAAAGGTGCTCAGATGCAACAATGATGAACACAGGACAAGAACCTATATAGAACAGAACTTGCCCAAGGTCTCACAAGAAGTATATAGTGGAGCAAGTTTCCAGTTATTCTGAGTTGCAGTCCAGCACATTAACCATCAGGCCATCCTTTCTCTTTGGTTGTCTTTATTGCTTTCCTGTGAGTTCTATTTATTTGCCAATAAAAGTATGGCAAACCTCTTCTGTTCCTTGAACAGTGGTTCTTGTGGGGACCAGGACCACTATGATTTGCCAGCAGTTATCCAGGAGAGGGAAGAGGGTGATGAGCTGTCCCTGTTCTGTTTTTTGCCTCTTTCAGAAGAGAATTTGCTCAGTCACTTGCCCATGTGGATTCACAAAAGGATTAGATGTTCATATGGAGAGAAAGACCGTGCAAACCTCATTGACAGGGATCGTAGAAATCTGTTTGCCGTGGAAAAATGGGGAAAAAACACTGATTTTGTGTTTTTACAGAGAATCTTTAGTTTTTACATTGTGTGAAAAAATAAAAACATATTAACTATTAACTAAATTTTACTGAAAGCACCAGGCTCACCTATTCCCTCCTGTGGTTGATTTTTAGAATGTGTTTTACATTTACAGTGGAACCCCGTTTACCCAATCTGATTGGGACCAGGGCCAGATCGGATAATCAGAAATTTGGATAATCAGGAGAACTGGCAAAAGAGCTTTCGATCCCTTATTTTAAGACGGGGTGGAGGCTTGCGCGGTAAGTCCATGGTGGTGGGGGCTCAGGCAGTCAGCCCCTGGTGGGGCTGACTGCTGGAATCCCAACCACTGTCAGCTGCAGGCGGCTGCTGGTTTGGTTGATAAAGTGAGTTGGACAATGGCTAAACTTGGTTCTACTGTAGCTCAATAAGACATTGTGTTCAGCTGATACCTATACATTGTGGCTAGGGAAACTGAAGTTCAGCCTTTCATTTCAATTGTGGAAAAATGCAGATTTTAAATCATGAAAAACTAGGATCCCTGCTCATTAGAAAGGATGGAAAATTACAAGTGAGATACACCTAGCTCATAGAACTGGAAGGGACTCTGAGAGATCATTGAGTCCAGCCCCCTGCCTTCACTAGAAGGACCAAGATTCCTAAGTGGCCCCCTTGAGGACTGAATTTATGCCCTGCAGGCCAATGCTCAAACCACTGAACTATCCCTCCCCTCAAAGTGCTAGAAATACTTTGTGCTTCAGAGTATAAATCGGTGACTAGTTGGCTGGGATTAGGATGAAGCCTCCCACACTAGCAGTTTATTACATAATTCTCCTTTTTGAGAGTTTTACAACTTCTTATGAAGAATCCACTGCTGGTGCTCATCAGACAGGACCACAGCCTATATGGACTAATCCATTGCATTTGCTAAAGTGGCTTCTTTTGCAGCAGCATCCAAAAACTTCTTTGAAGCTCCATTCAAGCAAACGTAGAGGATTCTGGGGTGCACCCCTGGATCATCTGGAAATGACTCAGTGAGGATATTACAGTATTAAAGCACAAAGAACCCTGGTCTGAGCACAAAGGACAAATTCATAGTCAAACATGCTTTAGGCACCTGTGAGAGATAAAAATAAGCACATTAAAGTAAAAAAGTGATCCTGAGAATGCAAAGAGATGTAATGTGAAAGTTAGATACAGAATAAGGTTGAATAATACTAGTATACAATAGCTATTTGTACTCTATCAGAAACCAACCTTAGGAAAATAAAATAGTAAATACAGAAGCAGCAATTGATCTGGTTAACTAAACAAAAACACTAGCTATCTTCTTGTCATGAGACACTCTATGCCAGTGGTGGGAAACCAGCTGCCCGGGGCACTGCACGTGGCCCATCAGGATAATCTGCTGGCTGGTCGCGAGACAGATTGTTTACGTTGACCATCTGCAAGCACAGCTGCCTGCAGCACCCAGTGGCTGCGGTTCACCATTCCAAGCCAAAGGGAGCTGCAGGAAGTGTTGGCCAGCACATCCCTGCAGCCCGCACTGCTTCCCGCAGCTCCCATTGTTTCAGAAACAGCGAACTGTGGACATTGGGACTGCGGGCGGCCATGCCTGCAGATGGTCAGTGTAAACAAACTGTCTTGTGGTTTGCCAGTGCGTTACCCTGAAGGACTGTGTGCGGTGCTGCAGGCCACAGATTGCACAGCACTGCTCTATGCCCAGCTTCCCTGGGATAGTCTTAGCTCTCAGTGGTTTCTCTGAGGTCATGGTTAAGTCAAGTTTTTGTCCCAGTTTTGGTACATGAGGAATGGGCTGCAGTTGGGCTCCGCTACTCTACTCTGGAGTGGGCAGGTCCAACAACTGTAGAGGTTAGGTCAGTACACTGTGTGTGCATATTTTAGTCTGGTAACATTCAGATGAATTTTTAAGCTGTGGTTCATCCCAGGATGGAAATAAGGCTGAAGAGTGTATCTAATTATTTGAGTCTGAGCCAGGGAGGGGCTAAGCTGAAATCACTAAGAGGTGAGGGGACTCTGTGCATCCCAGCATGCTGCATGATAAGGCCCCCAAGGTCCATGGAAGTTAAGGGTGCTCAGTACTTTGCAGGACCAGACCCTTGATAACCACCTCTTCCCCCTTCCACTCCCAAAGCCTTATGCATGTCCATGGTCTCTGGTTTTTGAAGAACACACTCTGCATTCAAATTGGTGGAGAAATGGCAGGTCTTCAGAATGCTAATACATGCTTTATTGTTTGCTGTGCTTCATTCTGGATTGCTATTTAGTTTTCTTGTCCATCCCACTTCCTCACCTTGGTGAAATGAAGGATCCATGTGCTACAGTACATTGAATAATGTATCTCCACTAATTAAATAGCCTGATTATTGAGCTTGTCACGACTATTTATTTATTTATTTCTCAAACACAAAGGGCCAGATCCTCATCCGGTGCATAGTGGTGTAATTCCATTGACATTACACCAGCAGGGGATATACACCACAGTTGGATTTTGAACATGGAACTGGCTTCTGATAGGTCAGGTTTAAAAGGAGTTCAAATGACATATCATTCACCTACATTTGGCTTTCATCTTCACAAAAGAACAATTCTGAAAAGCAAAATATGCTAAGAAATTGAATTAGGTGTCCTGTTGCTGGAAGCTTATGAACTGCCGCCCTAATGTACTGTAAGCCTGCTAATGAGGATGGAGTGCAATACTAGTGAGGCCTTGACATAAAAGGGGGAAAGCAAATGATTCTGCAAGACTGCTGGTGTTGTGAACAAATGATCTATATTCAAAAGAAAGCATAGAGCAAACATTAAACTTTAATGGAATAATCTCACGGGGGAGGTTATTTTCATGCAGCCGAACATTTTTCTTATTAACATAACACATGGTCACTTTTGCAACATACATAATATGCTGTTCATCATCCAGTTGTTTTCTGTAAAGGTTAAACCTGTTTGGAAGGATAATCAAGTCAGTCAGGTGTACTGTTCACTTTAGGGTGAAATCTTCCCATGGGCAGAGGGCCGGCTTAAGGTCTATGAATCACTTAAATCCCATTTTAGGCCACTAATGATATTTCTAAAGATTCAGAAAATAAAAAGCAGCCTTAATGTTTTGCATTAGCAGCATGTGTTTGGGGATCTCAGAGTTCTTAATGTATATTCATGAATTAAACACCATAATCTCCTGTGAGCTAAGGAGGAATTCTCATTCCATTTTACACATCGGAAAACATGAGACAGAGAGAGGTTTAGGTTCATCATTTCAAACTTTGCTGCCTCAGGACAGGCACCTCAGTCCATAGGTAGAAGTCCAGATGTTCTGAAGTCAGGGGGTGCTGTGCATGCTCAACTCCTCTGAAAATCAGATCATTGCTAGTAGTTGCCTTGCTGTAACTTGGGATGCCGCTTGGGTTCCCCAAACTTGGGATGCCACTTGTGTAGGGAAATCCCCTGGTGGGCCGGGCTGGTTTGTTTACCTGCCGCGTCTGCAGGTTCGGCCGATTGCGGCTCCTACTGGCTGCGGTTCACTGCTTCAGGTCGATGGGAGCTGCTGGAAGCTGTACGGGCCGAGGGACATACTGGTTGCCGCTTCCAGCAGCTCCCAGCAGCCTGGAGCAGCGAACCTGCGGACATGGCAGGTAAACAAACCGGCCCAGTCTGCCAGGGGCTTTCCCTGCACAAGCAGTGAAAAAAGTTTGGGAAACACTGGCCTAAGGGATTGGCCATGTCACACGGGGATAGACTGGGATCCTATCATGAGCTGTGAGCAAGGGTGTTTTGCTGTTCCAGGAGCAGATGAGGACCATTGTGACTGAGTCACAACATGGCCCCTTTGTTCTCCCCTTATTCCAGGGAGAAATAATCTGACCCAGCCCTTTACTTAGTGCAGGTTACTGCCATCTCTGCACTAGGTTAGCCGTGTTTCTGGCACACTGGGTGGCAGAGTTGAGGCTCCACCTGCCCCTTGTCTCTGCCCACCCACTCTCTGCCCATCTACGTGAGATGGCAAGTAGTGGCCCCACAAGGCTGGTTCCCTGATACACTATGCCTTGCCACACAGGTGGCCCGTACAGAGGAATTCAGTTGGTCACAGGTAAGTAGCAAATGGAATAAGAAATCAGCAGGTCTGCTGCTCTGACCACTAGGGGCTAGAAGTCAGCATAGCTCCATTATACCAGTGTAAATAGGGGAATGCTCCTGCTACTGTGGGGAAATTCTCCTGGCTTCTGCACTACCCTGGTGAAATGGGCTAGCGGAAGGATCTGAGTCCTCACTGCCACTTCCTTTATCCAGAAGCCTCCCTGCCCTCGAGGACTCCTCTTCCACTCTCCTGTCTGGCAGAGTTTCTCATAACCTCAAGAAGGCTGGGCTCAGGATTCATGGAGGGCTCAACCCCCAACCTTGCTGTGGTCACTTAGGACAGAGGCTAGGGTGTCCCACTCCGGGGTGCTCTTCTGCACTGGACAATTCCCTGACCCACTGATCATTACATACGATTTAAAGCAAATACAATTTGTTTAATCAGCAATTAATTTTAAAAAGAATAAGGAAAAATGGGAAAGGTTAAAGGAAAGCACATCACCTTGCTCTGTGGCAGGGAACATTACAAACTGTGTCTCTGGAATGTCAGGGCAGTTCACAGTTTGTTCCTTGTAGGTCCCAGGCCTCCTTCTCAGGCCCTGGCTGTGCTGCAGGGATGCTGCGGGTTGGACACTTGCTCTGGTGGTGGCCACACATCTCTGGGCTTTGGGTGGTGGGACCATTCTTCCCAGCGTCAGCACCCCCGTCAGGTTAAGATCTCCCTCCCAGCCTGGCCTGGAAGGACCCTTGGCTGATGGTGTCTTTCTGTGCTGGGCCCTTTGCCCAGGCTACCCCCTAGGTTGGCCCGAGTTGCTCACCACACCTGGCTCCAGACTGCTCCAGCCCCAGCTCCACTGTTGTAACTCCGGCTCCATTTGGCCTCAGCGCTGCTGCTGCTCTGCCTCCAGCCCCCTGGGCTGCTTCTCTGGCCCCTGACTCTGTGGCTGCAGCCCTGCTCCCAGCACAGGATCTGCTCCCTGGGCTGTTTTTCTGGCCCCTCTGGCTCTGGCAGGGCTCTGCTCCCCAGTTCAGTTCAGGACCCTGCTTTCTCCTTAGCTCAGCCCCACTCTGGGGCAATTCCAGCTGGCCTCCTGACTCCCTCATTAGACTGCCCACCCTGTCAATCAGGCTGACCTGGAGCATTGGTCTTTCCCCATTGTTCCTGGGGACTGTCAGTCTCAGGGTCCTGATTGCCCATTGACCCTTCCCCTTTCTTTTGCTGCTGTGAGCTAGCAATCAAAACACCCCACTGAGTTTTAATAAGGGGACAACACTCCCCTTACACAAGCAGAGGATTGGTCCAAGATAACTGCCCTCTAAAAGCCAAATAGTCGTGGCTGTCACGTTTTTTCTAAAAATATCCTTTAGCTCACCCCACTATTCTCAGCTATATGCTTCCAGATTTTAAAACATGTTTTATTAAAAGCTAGAATGTGTGAGCTGTTACTTTTCACTTGATCAATAAACCCAGTCCTTTCATTTTCCTCTCAATAACTCTTATCCCTGTGAGTGACAAAGCTCCTGACTCCTGGATATTGAATCCACACATGACCTTGCCATCCTCTGTCTTCACTTCCTCCTGCAATCATAACTGCTTTTTCTTTATTAATATTAAAATAAACCCGATCACTCACACTGGGAGTGCAGTTCGAATGCTGGATTTATGCTTCCACCCTCTTTCTCTCCACGAGCACTTGCGGTTTTTAAACATGTGTTTCAAAGTGCTGGTTTCAGTCTTTTAATGCTGATTTCATACTTCCCCTATTACTTCCTTCTCTGTCACTCATGCACACACCTAGGGTGACCAGACATCCCAGTAATATTGGGATTGTCCCAATATTAGGGACTTTGTCCAATGTATGTAACTATATCCTCCTCCCGCGCCCACTCCAAAAAGTCTGGATTTTTCACACTTGCTATCTGGTCACCCTACATGCAGCACAGTTTGTCCTCAAAAGCCACAGACCAAACATACACAGGATGGTCATCTGAGCACACGAGTGATAGGGATATATTCTGCAAGGAGCTGAATATCATCAGCACCTGCTCAAGTCCAGTGGGGTTTCTGGTTTTGGAAGCTACTCAACCCCTCCTAGCAGGCCTGAGACCCTTGTAGAATCTGGTTCTTAATTAATGAAATGTGCTATATGAGTACACAACACTTCATTGTTGTTCATTATGCAACATAATATATTTTCATTGCTGAAATAGGCTGTCGCTAACACATTTGTAGCTTTCCTGCTTTATGTCTGGGAATAACAGATGGTAAGTACATTTTTTGTCAAAACATCAGAGGGGTAGCCATGTTAGTCTGGATCTGTAAAAGCAGCAGAGAATCCTGTGGCACCTTATAGACTAACAGACGTTTTGGAGCATGAGCTTTCATGGGAGAATACCCACTTCGTCAGATGCATGTAGTGGAAATTTCCAGGGGCAGATATATATATGCTAGCAAGCAAGCTAGAGATAACGAGATTAGTTCAATCAGGGAGGATGAGGCCCTGTTCTAGCAGCTGAGGTGTGAAAACCAAGAGAGAGAAACTGGTTCTGTAGTGGCAAGCCATTCACAGTCTTTGTTTCAATCCTGAGCTGATGTGTTCATATTTGCAGATGAACTGAAGCCTCAGCAGAGTTCTCTTTGAAGTCTGGTTCATGAAGTTTTTTTTGCTGCAGGATGCCACCTTGAGGTCTGCTATAGTGTGGCCAGGAGGTTGAAGTGCTCTCCTACAGGTTTTTGTATATTGCCTCCTAATGTCTGATTTGTGTGCATTTATCCTTTTCCATAGAGACTGTCCAGTTGGCTGATGTACATAGCCGAGGGCAATGCTGGCATATGACCCCATCGGCTATATTACGCGGCGCCTGTGCGCGGTGTTGCAATAACAGATAGCTAAGATTAAGTGTTTCTTTTCAACCTGTAAGGACGCGCGCCAGCCGTTAACAAAGGGAAGCACACACGCCGCAGCCCCTGACCAGATCACCAATCAGGAAACCGGATTTTCAAAACGCTCGGAGGAGGGAACTATTTGTGGGTGTTGCATCTTTTCCCGATGTCTTCGTGCTCTCTGGTTAACTTTCTCTCGCTTTGAGAGTGGAACCTGTCTCCGCTCTCAAAGCCGTTTCATAACATCTTCGTTCGCAGTGTAAAGTGCATCAGAACGGTAAGAAGACGAATAGTTTTATCTTGTTTTTGTAAGCGTTTGACATGTTGTGTAGTTTTTGGAATGTTTTTAATTGTATAATCTTTTGAATAAGGCGTTCTGGCATTCATGGTATCTGGTCAGAGCCAATTGACGCGCCTGACCTCTGATGTGTCAACCCGTGATTAAGAGAACAACGTTTTATGTCTTTTCTTTCTTTATTATAAAGCTTTCTTTTTTAAAAGACCTGTTGACTTTTTTTTGTTTAGTGGGGATGTCAAGGGGATTGAGAGCCTGCAGCTCACCAGGGAATTTGTGGAGGGAAAAGAAGAGGGGAAGGTAAATTGGTGCCTCGTCGTTTTGTTATGTACGATTCAGAAGGTTTAATCCAGTATATCTCCTAGGGTACCCAGCGGCGGGAAACGGACGCCTCGGAGGAGAGGGAAACAAGAGAGATAACGGGGTCAAACGCGGGGATGGTTTAGTTCTACCTTTTTTAAGAATCCCCTAAGGATTTATAGGGTTTATTGGGGGTCCACGCATAGGGAGGTTTGGGGAGACCCAAGTGAGGCAAGGCACTGTAATTTTCACGTACCAGCCGGGTGCTGTCGCAACGCTATTCAATATCCAAGCTGCGTAATTAAGCTGGAGGTTTCATGCAAGCACCCACATTTTGTGACTTCTAAGGTTCATTAGATTAGAATTATTGCTTTTGGACAGGTGGATGTGCAGGTGGAATGAATGGTGATGTATGGGCGATCGTTAGCGTCCTGTGATGGGTCGCCGGTGTAGATAGTGGGCCAGAGTTGGCATCGAGGTTTGTTGCATGGAATTGGTTCTGACTGGAGTTACTATGGTGGGTGTGCAGTTCGCTTGGTGAGAATACGTTCAGGTTCGGCCAGGTCCCGTCGGTAGTGACTC